>NC_079189.1:258831543-259131543 GCF_029499605.1 Hyla sarda
AGGAAGGGGCCCTCCCGCTGTCCTGTCAGCTGTTCGGGATGCCGCGATTAGCCGCGGCTATCCCGAACAGCTCGACTGAGTTGGCCGGGAACTTTCACTTTCACTTTTAGCCGCACGGCTCAGCTTTGAGCGCGCGGCTAAAGGGTTAATAGCGCGCGGCGCCGCGATTGGCGCTGCGCGCTATTAGAGGCGGGTCCCGGCTTCACTATGACGCCGGGCCCGCCATGATATGACGCGGGGTTACTGTGTAACCCCGCGTTATATCAGAAGAGCAGGACCAAGGACGTACCGGTACGTCCTTGGTCCTTAAGGGGTTAAATCCACAGTATACAGGGTTTGAAGCTGTCTACGGCCATCCTAAGCTGAATGCGCCTGTTTTCATCATATCGCAGACTGGTACCCAGCTTAGGGCCAGGTAAATACCAGCATGGGAGACTGGCTGGGAATCCCGGGTGCAGTTGACATTTTGCTCTGTTTCTGCTCCGATTCCGAAAAGGATTTATTGATGCTTAAATCCACAATATACAGGGTGTGAAGCTGTCAACGGCCATCCTAAGCTGAACGTGCCTGCTTTTGTCAGTTTGCAGACTGCTACCCAGCTTAGGGCCTGGTAAGTACCGGCATGGGAGACTGGCTGGGAATCCTGGGTGCAGTTGACATTTTGCTCTGTTGCTTCCTTCCTCTCCGATTAATAAAAATATTTATTGATGCTTAAATCCACAGTATACAAGGAGTGAAGCTGTCAACGGCCATCCTAAGCTGAACGCGCCTGCTCTCATCAGATAGCATACTGCTACCCATCTTAGGGCCTGGTAAGTACCAGCATGGGAGACTGGCTGGGAATCCCGGGTGCAGTTGACATTTTGCTCTGTTGCCGCCTTCCGCTCCGATTCCGAAAAGGATTTATTGATGCTTAAATGCACAGTATAAAGGGTGAGAAGCTGTCAACGGCCATCCTAAACTGAACGTGCCTGCTCTCGTCAGATCGCAAATTGCTACTCAACTTTGGAACCGGTAAGTTCCAGCATGGGAGACTGGCTGGGAATCCTGGGTGTATTTGACATTTTGCTCTGTTGCCGCCTTCTGCTTTGATTCCAAAAAGGATTTATTGATGCTTAAATCCACTGTATACAAGGCGTGAAGCTGTCAACGGCCATCCTAAGCTGAACGTACCTGCTCTCCTCAGATCGCAGACTGCTGCCCGGCAAGTACCGGCATGGGAGACTGGCTGGCAATCCAAGGTGCCATTGACATTTTGCTCTGTTGCCGCCTTCCTCTCCGATTAATAAAAATATTTATTGATGCTTAAATCCACAGTATACAAGGCGAGAAGCTGTCAACGGCCATCCTAAGCTGAACGTGCCTGCTCTCGTCAGATCGCAGACTGCTGCCCAGCTTAGGGCCCGGTAAGTACCGGCATGGGAGACTGGCTTGGAATCCCGGGTGCAGTTGACATTTTGCTCTGTTGCCGCCTTCCGCTCCGATTCGGAAAAGGATTTATTGATGCTTAAATTCACATTTTAAAGGGTGTGATGCTGTTAACGGCCATCCTAAGTTGAACGTGCCTGCTCTCGTCAGATCGGAGCAGAAGGCGGCAACAGAGCAAAATGTCCCTTAGGGCCCGGTAAGTATCAGCATGGGAGACTGGCTGGGAAACCCGGGTGCAGTAGACATTTTGCTCTGTTGCCGCCTTCCCTTCCGTTCCGATTTCGAAAAAGAATTATTGATGCTTAAATACACAGTATAAAGTGTGTGAAGTTGTCAATGGCCATCCTAAGCTGAACGTGCCTGCTCTCGTCAGTTTGCAGACTGCTACCCAGCTTAGGGCCTGGTAAGTACCGGCATGGGAGACTGGCTGGGAATCCCGGGTGCAGTTGACATTTTGCTCTGTTGCCGCCTTCCGCTTTGATTCCAAAAAGGATTTATTGATGCTTAAATCCACAGTATGCAAGGCGTGAAGATGTCAACGGCCATCCTAAGCTGAATGTGCCTGCTCTCCTCAGATCGCAGACTGCTGCCCGGCAAGTACCGGCATGGGAGACTGGCTGGCAATCCAAGGTGCCATTGACATTTTGCTCTGTTGCCGCCTTCCTCTCCGATTAATAAAAATATTTATTGATGCTTAAATCCACAGTATACAAGGCGTGAGGCTGTCAACGGCCATCCTAAGCTGAACGCGCATGCTCTCGTCAGATCGCAGACTGCTACCCAGCTTAGGGCCCGGTAAGTACCGGCATGGGAAACTTGCTGGGAATCCCGGGTGCAGTGGACATTTTGCTCTGTTGCCGCCTTCCGTTCCGTTCCGATTCCGAAAAGGATTTATTGATGCTTAAATGCACAGTATAAAGGGCAAGAAGCTGTCAACAGCCTTCCTAAGCTGAACGCGCCTGCTCTTGTCAGATCGCAGACTTCTACCGAGCTTAGGGCCCGGTAAGTAACGGCATGGGAGACTGGCTGGCAATCCCGGTTGCCGTTGACATTTCGCTCTATTGACGGCTTTTGCTCCGATTCCGAAAATAATTTATTGATGCTTAAATCCACAGTATACAAGGTGTGAAGCTGTCGACGGCCATCCTAAGCTGAACGCGCCTTCTCTCGTCAGATCGCAGACTGGTACAGATCTTAGGGCCCGGTAAGTACCGGCATGGGACACTGGCTGGGAATCCCGGGTGCAGTTGACATTTTGCTCTGTTGACGCCTTCCGCTCCGATTCCGAAAAGGATTTATTGATGCTTAAATCCACAGTATACAGGGTGTTAAGACGTCTGCGGCCATCCTAAGCTGAATGCGCCTGTTCTCGTTAGATCACAGACTGCTACCCAGCTTAGGGCCTGGCAAGTACCAGCATGGGAGACTGGCTGGGAATCCCGGGTGCAGTTGACATTTTGTTCGTTTTCTGCTCCGATTCCGAAAAGGATTTATTGATGCTTAAATTTACAGTATACAAGGCAAGAAGCTGTCAATGGCCATCCTAAGCTGAATGCGCCTGTTCTCGTCAGATCGCAGACTGCTACCCAGCTTAGAGCCTGGTAAGTACCAGCATGGGAGACTGGCTGGGAATCCCGGGTGCAGTTGCCATTTTGCTCTGTTTCTGCTCCGATTCCGAAAATTAATTATTTATGCTTAAATCCACAGTATACAAGGTGTGAAGCTGTGAAGCTGTGAAGCTGTCAAGCTGTCCCTGGGAATCCCGGGTGCAGTTGACATTTTAATTTGTTGCCGCCTTCCGCTCCGATTCGGAAAAGGATTTATTGATGCTTAAATCCACAATATACAGGGTGTGAAGCTGTCAATGGCCATCCTAAGCTGAGCGTGCCTGCTCTCGTCTGTTTGCAGACTGCTACCCAGCTTAGGGCCTGGTAAGTACCGGCATGGGTGCAGTTGACATTTTGCTCTGTTGCCGCCTTCCGCTCTGATTCCGACAAGGATTTATTGATGCTTAAATCCACAGTATAAAGGGCGTGAAGCTGTCATTTTTCCATCCTAAGCTGAATGCGCCTGCTCTCGTCAAATCTCAGACTGTTACCCAGCTTAGGGCCCGGTAAGTACCGGCATGGGAGACTGGCTGGAAATCCCGGGTGCCGTTGACGTTTTGCTATGATGCCGCCTTCCGCTCAGAATCCGAAAAGGATTTATTGATGCTTAAATCCACAGTATTAAGGGTATAAAGGGTATAAAGGGTAGAAAGGGTATAAAGGGTATAAAGGGTGTGAAGCTGTCAACGGCCATCCTAAGCTGAGCGTGTCTGCTCTCGTCAGATTGCAGACTGCTACCCAGCTTAGGGGCTGGTAAGTACCAGCATCGGAGACTGGCTGGGAATCCAGGGTGCTGTTGACATTTTGGTCTGTTGCCGCTTTCCGCTCCGATTCCGAAAAGGATTTATTGATGCTTAAATCCACAGTATACAAGGCGTGAAGCTATCAACAGCCTTCCTAAGCTGAGCCCGCCTGCTCTCATCAGATCGCAGACTGCTACCCAGCTTAGGGATTGGTAAGTACCAGCATGGGAGACTGGCTGGGAATCCTGGGTGCTGTTGACATTTTCTCAGTTGCCGCCTTCCGCTCCGATTACGTAAAGTATTTATTGATGCTTAAATCCACAGTATAAAGGATGTGATGCTGTTAACGGCCATCCTAAGCTGAACGTGCCTGTTCTCGTCAGATTGAGGACTGCTACCCAGCTTAGGGATTGGTAAGTACCAGCATGGGAGACTGGCTGGGAATCCCAGGTGTTGTTGACATTTTGCTCTGTTGCCACCTTCCGCTCCAATTCCTAAAAGGATTTTTTGATGCTTAAATCTACAGCATACAAGGCGTGAAGCTATTAACAGCCATCCTAAGCTGATCCCGCCTGCTCTCGTCAGATCGCAGACTGCTACCCAGCTTAGGGATTGGGAAGTACTGGCTGGGAATACTGGGTGCCGTTGACATTTTCTCTGTTGCTGCCTTCCGCTCCGATTACGTAAAGTATTTATTGATGCTTAAATCCACAGTATAAAGGGTATAAAGGGTATAAAGGGCATAAAGGTTGTAATGCTGTTAACAGCCATCCTAAGCTGAACGCGCCTGCTCTAGTCAGTTCGCAGACTGCTGCCCGGTAAGTACCGGCATGGGAGACTGGCTGGGAATCCCGGGTGCAGTTGACATTTTGCTCTGTTTCCGCTCCGATTCCGAAAAGAATTTATTGATGCTTAAATCCACAGTATACAAGGCGTGAAGCTGTCAATGGCCATCCTAAGCTAAATGTGGCTGCTCTTGTCAGATCGCAGACTGCTACCTAGCTTTGGGCCCAGTAAGTACCGGCATGGGAGACTGGCTGGGAATCCCGGGTGCCGTTAACGTTTTGCTCTGTTGCTGCCTTCCGCTCGGATTCCGAAAAGGATTTATTGATGCTTAAATCCACAGTATAAAGGGTGTGAAGCTGTCAACGGCCATCTTAAGCTGAACGCGCCTGCTCTTGTCAGATCGCAGACTGCTACCTAGCTTTGGGCCCGGTAAGTACCAGCATGGGAGACTGGCTGGGAATCCCAAGTGTCGTTGACATTTTGCTCTGTTGCCGCCTTCCGCTCCGATTCCGAAAAGGATTTATTGATGCTTAAATCCACAGTATCCACAGTATACAGGGTGTGAAGCCGTCTACGGCTATCCTAAGCTGAATGTGCCTGTTCTTGTCAGATCACAGACTGCTGCCCGGGAAAGTACGGGCATGGGAGACTGGCTGGCAATCCAAGGTGCTATTGACATTTTGCTCTGTTGCCGCCTTCCTCTCCGATTCCGAAAAGGATTTATTGATGCTTAAATGCACAGTATAAAAAGCATGAAGCTGTCAATGGCCATCCTAAGCTGAACGTGCCTGCTCTCGTCAGATCGCAGACTGCTACCCACCTTAGGGCCCGGTAAGTACTGGCATGGAAGACTGGCTGGGAATCCCGGGTGCCATTGACATTTTGCTCTATTGCTGCCTTCCGCTCCGATTCCGAAAATAATTTATTGATGCTTAAATCCACAGTATACAAGGTGTGAAGCTGTCGACGGCCATCCAAAACTGAACGCGCCTGCACGCTTCAGATCGCAGACTGCTACCCAGCTTAGGGCCCGGTAAGTACTAGCATGGGAGACTGGCTGGGAATCCCAGGTGTTGTTGACATTTTGCTCTGTTGCCGCCTTCCTCTCCGATTCCGAAAAGGATTTATTGATGCTTAAATGCACAGTATAAAGGGCATGAAGCTGTCAACAGCCATCCTAAGCTGAACGCGCCTGCTCTCGTCAGATCGCAGACTGCTACCCAGCTTAGGGCCCGGTAAGTACCAGCATGGGAGACTGGCTGGGAATATCAGGTTTTGTTGACATTTTGCTCTGTAGCTCTGTAGCCATTTTGCTCCGATTCCGAAAAGGATTTATTGATGCTTCAATCCACAGTATACAGGGTGTGAAGCCGTCTACGGCTATCCTAAGCTGAATGCGCCTGTTCTTGTCAGATTGCAGACTGCTGCCCGGCAAGTATGGGCATGAGAGTCTGGCTGGCAATCCAAGGTGCTATTGACATTTTGCTCTGTTGCCGCCTTCCTCTCAGATTAAAAAAAATATTTATTGATGCTTAAATCCACAGTATACAAGGCGTGAAGATGTCAACGGCCATCCTAAGCTGAATGCGCCTGCTCTTGTCAGATCGCAGACTGCTACGCAGCTTAGGGCCCAGTAAGTACCGGCATGGGAGACTGGCTGGGAATCCCGGGTGCAGTTGACATTTTGCTCTGTTGCCGCCTTCCGTTCCGATTTCGAAAAGGATTTATTGATGATTAAATGCACAGTATAAAAAGCATGAAGCTGTCAACGGCCATCCTAAGCTGAATGCGTCTGCTCTAGTCAGATCGCAGACTGCTACCCAGCTTATGGCCTGGTAAGTACCAGCCTGGGAGACTGGCTGGGAATCCCGGGTGCATTTGACATTTTGCTCTGTTGCCGCTTTCTGCTCCGATTCCGAAAAGGATTTATTGATGCTTAAATCCACAGTATACAAGGCGTGAAGCTGTCAACGGCCATCCTAAGCTAAACGTGCCTGCTCTCGGAAGATCGCAGACTGCTACCTAGCTTTGGGCCCGGTAAATACCGGCATGGGAGACTGGCTGGTAATCCCAGTTGCCGTTAACGTTTTGCTCTGTTGCTGCCTTCTGCTCGGATTCCGAAAAGGATTTATTGATGCCTAAATCCATAGTATAAAAGGTGTGAAGCTGTCAACGGCCATCTTAAGCTGAACGCGCCTGCTCTCGTCAGATCGCAAATTGCTACCCAGCTTAGGGCCCGGTAAGTACCAGCATGGGAGACTGGCTGGGAATCCCGGGTGCAGATGACATTTTGCTCTGTTGCCGCCTTCCGTTCTGATTCCGAAAAGCATTTATTGATGCTTACATCCACAGTATACAAGGAGTGACGCTATCAACAGCCATCCTAAGCTGAACCCGCCTGCGCTTGTCAGATTGCAGACTGCTACCCAGCTTAGGGCTTGGTAAGAAACGGCATGGGAGACTGGCTGGGAATCCTGGCTGCTGTTGACATTTTCTCTGTTGCCGCCTTCCGCTCCTATTCCTAAAATAATTTTTTGATGCTTAAATCCACAGTATAAAGCGTGAGAAGCTGTGAACGGCCATCCTAAGTTGAGCGCGCCTGCTCTCGTCAGATTGCAGACTGCTACCCAGCTTAGGGCTTGGTAAGTACCGGCATTGGAAACTGGCTGGGAATCTTGGCTGCCTTTGACATTTTCTCTGTTGCCGCCTTCCGCTCCGATTACGTAAAGTATTTATTGATGCTTAAATCCACAGTATAAAGGGTGTGATGCTGTTAACGGCCATCCTAAGATGAACGTGCCTGCTCTTGTCAGATCGCAGCCTGCTACCCTGCTTAGGGCCCGGTAAGTACCGGCATGTGAGACTGGCTTGCAATCCAAGGTGCCATTGACATTTTGCTCTGTTGCCGCCTTCCGCTCTGATTCCTAAAAGGATTTATTGATGCTTAAATCCACAGTATAAAGGGTGTGATGCTGTCAACGGCCATCCTAAGCTGAATGTGCCTGCTCTCATCAGATCGCAGACTGCTAACCAGCTTAGGGCCTGGTAAGTACCAGCAAGGAAGACTGGCTGGGAATCCCGGGTGCAGTTTCCATTTTGCTCTGTTGCCGCCTTCCGTTCCGTTCCGATTCCGAAAAGGATTTATTGATGCTTAAATGCACAGTATAAAGGGCGTGAAGCTGTCATTTTTCCATCCTAAGCTGAATGCGCCTGCTCTCGTCAAATCTCAGACTGTTAACCAGCTTAGGGCCCGGTAAGTACCGGCATGGGAGACTGGCTGGAAATCCCGGGTGCCGTTGACGTTTTGCTATGATGCCGCCTTCCGCTCAGAATCCGAAAAGGATTTATTGATGCTAAAATCCACAGTATAAAGGGTATAAAGGGTATAAAGGGTATAAAGGGTGTGAAGCTGTCAACGGCCATCCTAAGCTGAGCGTGTCTGCTCTCGTCAGATTGCAGACTGCTACCCAGCTTAGGGGCTGGTTAGTACCAGCATCGGAGACTGGCTGGGAATCCAGGGTGCTGTTGACGTTTTGGTCTGTTGCCGCTTTCCGCTCCGATTCCGAAAAGGATTTATTGATGCTTAAATCCACAGTATACAAGGCGTGAAGCTATCAACAGCCTTCCTAAGCTGAGCCCGCCTGCTCTCATCAGATCGCAGACTGCTACCCAGCTGAGGGATTGGTAAGTACCAGCATGGGAGACTGGCTGGGAATCCCAGGTATTGTTGAGTTTTTTGCTCTGTAGCCGCCTTCCGCTCCGATTCCGAAAAGGATTTATTGATGCTTAAATCCACAGTACACAGGGTGTGAAGCCGTCTACGGCTATCCTAAGCTGAATGTGCCTGTTCTTGTCAGATCGCAGACTGCTACCCAGCTTAGGGCCCGGTAAGTACCAGCATGGGAGACTGGCTGTGAATCCCAGGTGTTGTTGACATTTTGCTCTGTAGCCGCCTTCCGCTCCGATTCCGAAAAGGATTTATTGATGCTTAAATCCACAGTATACAGGGTGTGAAGCCGTCTACGGCTATCCTAAGCTGAATGTACCTGTTCTTGTCAGATCGCAGACTGCTGCCCGGCAAGTACGGGCATGGGAGACTGGCTGGCAATCCAAGGTGCTATTGACATTTTGCTCTGTTGCCGCCTTCCTCTCCGATTCCGAAAAGGATTTATTGATGCTTAAATGCACAGTATAAAGGGCATGAAGCTGTCAACAGCCATCCTAAGCTGAACGCACCTGCTCTCGTCAGATCGCAGCCCGCTACCCAGCTTAGGGCCCGGTAAGTACCAGCATGGGAGACTGGCTGGGAATATCAGGTTTTGTTGACATTTTGCTTTGTAGCTCTGTAGCCATTTTGCTCCGATTCCGAAAAGGATTTATTGATGCTTAAATCCACAGTATACAGGGTGTGAAGCCGTCTACGGCTATCCTAAGCTGAATGCGCCTGTTCTTGTCAGATTGCAGACTGCTGCCCGGCAAGTATGGGCATGGGAGTCTGGCTGCCAATCCAAGGTGCTATTGACATTTTGCTCTGTTGCCGCCTTCCTCTCAGATTAAAAAAAATATTTATTGATGCTTAAATCCACAGTATACAAGGCATGAAGATGTCAACGGCCATCCTAAGCTGAACGCGCCTGCTCTCGTCAGATCGCAGACTGCTACGCAGCTTAGGGCCCAGTAAGTACCGGCAGGGGAGACTGGCAGGGAATCCCGGGTGCAGTTGACATTTTGCTCTGTTGCCGCCTTCCGTTCCGATTTCGAAAAGGATTTATTGATGATTAAATGCACAGTATAAAAAGCATGAAGCTGTCAATGGCCATCCTAAGCTGAACTCGCCTGCTCTCGTCAGTTCGCAGACTGCTACCCAGCTTAGGGCCCGGTAAGTACTGGCATGGGAGACTGGCTGGGAATCCCGGGTGCTGTTGACTTTTTGCTCTATTGCTGCCTTCCGCTCCGATTCAGAAAATAATTTATTGATGCTTAAATGCACAGTATAAAGGGCAAGAAGCTGTCAACGGCCATCCTAAGCTGAACGCGCCTGCTCTCGTCAGATCGCAGACTGCTACCCAGCTTAGGGCCTGGTAAGTACCAGCATGGGAGACTGGCTGGGAATCCCAAGTGTCGTTGACATTTTGCTCTGTTGCCGCCTTCCGCTCCGATTCCGAAAAGGATTTATTGATGCTTAAATCCACAGTATACAGGGTGTGAAGCCGTCTACGGCTATCCTAAGCTGAATGCGCCTGTTCTTGTCAGATTGCAGACTGCTGCCCGGCAAGTATGGGCATGGGAGTCTGGCTGCCAATCCAAGGTGCTATTGACATTTTGCTCTGTTGCCGCCTTCCTCTCCGATTCCGAAAAGGATTTATTGATGCTTAAATGCACAGTATAAAAAGCATGAAGCTGTCAATGGCCATCCTAAGCTGAACGCGCCTGCTCTCGTCAGATCGCAGACTGCTACCCAGCTTAGGGCGTGGTAAGTACTGGCATGGAAGACTGGCTGGGAATCCCGGGTGCAGTTGACATTTTGCTCTGTTGCCGCCTTCCGTTCCGATTCCGAAAAGGATTTATTGATGATTAAATGCACAGTATACAAGATGTGAAGCTGTCGACGGCCATCCTAAGCTGAACTCGCCTCCTCTCGTCAGATTGCAGACAGCTACCCAGCTTAGGGCCCGGTAAAAACTGGCATGGGAGACTGGCTGGGAATCCCGGGTGCTGTTGACATTTTGCTCTATTGCTGCCTTCCGCTCCTATTCCGAAAAGAATTTATTGATGCTTAAATCCACAGTATACAAGGTGTGAAGCTGTCGACGGCCATCCTAAGCTTAACGCGCCTGCTCTCGTCAGATCGCAGACTGGTACAGATCTTAGGGCCCGGTAAGTACCGGTATGGGACACTGGCTGGGAATCCCGGCTGCCGTTGACATTTTGCTCTGTTGCCGCCTTCCGTTCCGATTCCGAAAAGGATTTATTGATGCTTAAATGCACAGTATAAAGAGCGAGAAGCTGTCAACAGCCATCCTAAGCTGAACGCGCCTGCTCTCGTCAGATCGCAGACTGCTACCCAGCTTAGGGCCCGGTAAGTACCAGCATGGGAGACTGGCTGGGAATCCCAAGTGTCGTTGACATTTTGCTCTGTTGCCGCCTTCCGCTCCGATTCCGAAAATAATTTATTGATGCTTAAATCCACAGTATACAGGGTGTGAAGCCGTCTACGGCTATCCTAAGCTGAATGTGCCTGTTCTTGTCAGATCGCAGACTGTTGCCTGGCAAGTACGGGCATGGGAGACTGGCTGGCAATCCAAGGTGCTATTGACATTTTGCTCTGTTGCCGCCTTCCTCTCCGATTCCGAAAAGGATTTATTGATGCTTAAATACACAGTATAAAAAGCATGAAGCTGTCAATGGCCATCCTAAGCTGAACTCGCCTGCTCTCGTCAGATCGCAGACTGCTACCCAGCTTAGGGCCCGGTAAGTACTGGCATGGAAGACTGGCTGGGAATCCCGGGTGCCGTTGACATTTTGCTCTATTGCTGCCTTCCGCTCCGATTCCGAAAAGAATTTATTGATGCTTAAATCCACAGTATACAAGGTGTGAAGCTGTCGATGGCCATCCTAAGCTGAACGCGCCTGCTCTCGTCAGGACGCAGACTGCTACCCAGCTTAGGGCCCGGTAAGTACCAGCATGGGAGACTGGCTGGGAATCCCAGGTGTCGTTGACATTTTGCTCTGTTGCCGCCTTTCGCTCCGATTCCGAAAAGGATTTATTGATTCTTAAATCCACAGTATACAGGGTGTGAAGATGTCTACGGCCATCCTAAGCTGAACGCGCCTGCTCTCGTCAGATCGCAGACTGCTACCCAGCTTAGGGCCCGGTAAGTACCAGCATGGGAGACTGGCTGGGAATCCCAGGTGTTGTTGACATTTTGCTCTGTAGCCGCCTTCCGCTCCGATTCCGAAAAGGATTTATTGATGCTTAAATCCACAGTATACAGGGTGTGAAGCCGTCTACGGCTATCCTAAGCTGAATGTGCCTGTTCTTGTCAGATCGCAGACTGCTGCCCGACAAGTACGGGCATGGGAGACTGGCTAGCAATCCAAGGTGCTATTGACATTTTGCTCTGTTGCCGCCTTCCTCTCCGATTCCGAAAAGGATTTATTGATGCTTAAATGCACAGTATAAATTGCGTGAAGCTGTCAACGGCCATCCTAAGCTGAACGTGCCTGCTCTCCTCAGATCGCAGACTGCTGCCCGGCAAGTACCGGCATGGGAGCCTGGCTGGCAATCCAAGGTGCCATTGACATTTTGCTCTGTTTCCGCCTTCCTCTCCGATTAATAAAAATATTTATTGATGCTTAAATCCACAGTATAGAAGGCGTGAAGCTGTCAACGGCCATCCTAAGCTAAACGCGCCTGCTCTCGTCAGATCGCAGACTGGTACAGATCTTAGGCCCCGGTGAGTACCGGCATGGGACACTGGCAGGGAAAACAGGGTGCCGTTGACATTTTGCTCTGTTGCAGCCTTCCGTTCCGATTCCGAAAAGGATTTATTGATGCTTAAATGCACAGTATAAAGGGCATGAAGCTGTCAACAGCCATCCTAAGCTGAACGCGCCAGCTCTCGTCAGATCGCTGACTGCTATCCAGCTTAGGGCTTGGTAAATACCAGCATGGGTGACTGGCTTGGAATCCTGGGTGCAGTTGACATTTTGCTCTGTTGCTGCCTTCCGCTCCGATTCTGAAAAGATTTATTTATGCTTAAATCCACAGTATAAAGGCTATAAAGGGTATAAAGGGAGTGAAGCTGTCAACGGCCATCCTAAGCTGAACGCGCCTGCTCCCGTCAGATCGCAGACTGGTACAGATCTTAGGGCTCGGTAAGTACCAGCATGGGACACTGGCTGGGAATCCCGGGTGCCGTTGACATTTTGCTCTGTTGCTGCCTTCCGTTCCGATTCCGAAAAGGATTTATTGATGCTTAAATGCACAGTATAAAGAGCGTGAAGCTGTCAACGGCCATCCTAAGCTGAACGCGCCTGCTCTCGTCAGAACGCAGACTGCTACCCAGCTTAGGGCCCGGTAAGTACCTGCAAGGGAGACTGGCTGGGAATGCCAGGTGTCGTTGACATTTTGCTCTGTTGCCGCCTTCCGCTCCGATTCCGAAAAGGGTATAAAGGGTATAAAGGGTATAAAGGGTATAAAGGGTATAAAGGGTTTAAGCTGTCAACGGCCATCCTAAGCTGAACGCGACTGCTCTCGTCAGATCGCAAATTGCTACTCAGCTTAGGGCCCGGTAAGTACCAGCATAGGAGACTGGCTGGGAATCCCGGGTGCTGTTGACGTTTTGCTCTGTTGACGCCTTCCGCTCAGATTCCGAAAAGGATTTATTGATGCTTAAATCCACAATATACAGGATGTGAAGCTGTCAACAGCCATCCTAAGCTGAACGTGCCTGCTCTCATCAGTTTGCAGACTGCTACCCAGCTTAGGGCCTGGTAAGTACCGGCATGGGAGACTGGCTGGGAATCCAGGGTGCAGTTGACATTTTTCTCTGTTGCCGCCTTCTGCTCTGATTCCAAAAAGGATTTATTGATGCTTAAATCGACGGTATACAAGGCATGAAGCTGTCAACGGCCATCCTAAGCTGAACGTGCCTGTTCTCCTCAGATCGCAGACTGCTGCCCGGCAAGTACCGGCATGGGAGACTGGCTGGCAATCCAAGGTGCCATTGACATTCTGCTCTGTTGCCGCCTTCCTCTCCGATTAATAAAAATATTTATTGATGCTTAAATCCATAGTATACAAAGTGTGAAGCTGTCAACTGCCATCCTAAGCTGAACGTGCCTGCTCTCGTCAGATCGCAGACTGCTATCCAGCTTAGGGCCCAGTAAGTTACGGCATGGGAGACTGGCTGGGAATCCCGGGTGCAGATGACATTTTGTTCTGTTGCCGCCTTCCGTTCCGATTCCGAAAAGGATTTATTGATGCTTAAATGCACAGTATAAAGGGCGAGAAGCTGTAAACGGCCATCCTAAGCCGAACGCGCCTGCTCTCGTCAGATCGCAGACTGGTACAGAGCTTTGGGCCCGGTAAGTACCGGCATGGGACACTGGCTGGGAATCCCGGGTGCAGTTGACATTTTGCTCTGTTGCCGCCTTCTGCTCCAATTTCAAAAAGGATTTATTGATGCTTAAATCCACAGTATACAGTGTGTGAAGCTGTCTATGGCCATCCTAAGCTGAATGCGCCTGTTCTCGTCAGATCGCAGACTGCTACCCAGCTTAGGGCCTGGTAAGTACCAGCATGGGAGACTAGCTGGGAATCCCGGGTGCAGTTGACATTTTGCTCTGTTGCTGCCTTCCGCTCCGATTCTGAAAAGATTTATTGATTCTTAAATCCACAGTATAAAGGGTATAAAGGGTATAAAGGGTGTGAAGCTGTCAACGGCCATCCTAAGCTGAACGCGCCTGCTCTCGTCAGATCGCAAACTGCTACCCAGCTTAGGGCCCTGTAAGTACCGGCATGGGAGACTGGCTGGGAATCCCGGGTGCAGTTGACATTTTGCTCTGTTGCCGCCTTCCTCTCCGATTGAGAAAAATATTTATTGATGCTTAAATCCACAGTATACAAGGCGTGAAGCTGTCAACGGCCATCCTAAGCTGAACGCGGCTGCTCTCGTCAGATCGCAGACTGCTACCCAGCTTAGGGCCCAGTAAGTACCGGCATGGGAGACGGGCTGGGAATCCCGGGTGCAGTTGACATTTTGCTCTGTTGCCGCCTTCCGTTCCGATTCTGAAAAGGATTTATTGATGCTTAAATGCACAGTATAAAGGGCGAGAAGCTGTCAACGGCCATCCTAAGCTGAACGCGCCTGCTCTCGTCAGATTGCAGACTGCTACCCAGCTAAGGGCCCGGTAAGTACCGGCATGGGAGACTGGCTGGGAATCCCGGGTGCCGTTAACATTTTGCTCTATTGCCGCCTTCCACTCCGATTCCGAAAACTATTTATTGATGCTTAACCCCTTAAGGACCAGGCCATTTTATACCTTAAGGACCGGAGCGTTTTTTGCAATTCTGACCACTGTCACTTTAAACATTAATAACTCTGGAATGCTTTTAGTTATCATTCTGATTCCGAGATTGTTTTTTCGTGACATATTCTTCTTTAACTTAGTGGTAAAATTTTATGGTAACTTGCATCCTTTCTTGGTGAAAAATCCCAAAATTTGATGAAAAAAATGAAAATTTTGCATTTTTCTAACTTTGAAGCTCTCTGCTTGTAAGGAAAATGGATATTCAAAATATATTTTTTGGGGGTTCACATATACAACATGTCTACTTTATGTTTGCATCATAAAATTTATGAGTTTTTACTTTTGGAAGACACCATAGGGCTTCAAAGTTCAGCAGCAATTTTGAAATTTTTCACAAAATTTTCAAACTCACTATTTTTCAGGGACCAGTTTAGTTTTGAAGTTGATTTGAAGGGTCTTCATATTAGAAATACCCCATAAAAGACCCCATTATAAAAACTACACCCCCTAAAGTATTCAAAAAAACATTCAGTAAGTGTATTAACCCTTTAGGTGTTTCACAGGAATAGCAGCAAAGTGAAGGAGAAAATTAAAAATCTTCATTTTTTACACTCGCATGTTCTTGTAGACCCAATTTTAGAATTTTTGCAAGTGGCAAAAAGGAGAAAATTTTTACTTTTATTTGAAACCCAATTTCTCTCGAGTAAGCACATACCTCATATGTCTATGTTAATTGTTCGGCGGGCGCAGTAGAGGGCTCAGAAGGGAAGGAGCGACAAATGGTTTTTGGGGGGCATGCCGCATTTAGGAAGCCCCTTTGGTGCCAGGACAGCAAAAAAAAACACATGGCATACCATTTTGGAAATTAGACCCCTCAGGGAACGTAACAAGGGGTAAAGTGAACCTTAATACCCTACAGGTGATTCATTACTTTTGCATATGTAAAAAATATATATATATTTTTTTTACCTAAAATGCTTGGTTTCCCAAAATTTTACATTTTTAAAAAGGGTAATAGCAGAAAATACCCCCCAAAATTTGAAGCCCAATTTCTCCCGATACAGAAAACACCTCGCATGGGGGTGAAAAGTGCTCTGCTGGTGCACTACAGGTCTCAGAAGAGAAGGAGTCACATTTGGCTTTTTGAAAGCAAATTTTGCTCTGGGGGCATGCCGCATTTAGGAAGCCCCTATGGTGCCAGAACAGCAAAAAAAAAAACACATGGCATACCATTTTGGAAACTAGACCCCTCGGGGAACGTAACAAGGGGTAACGTGAACCTTAATGCCCTACAGGTGTTTCACGACTTTTGCATATGTAAAAAAAAAAAAAAAATTTTTACCTAAAATGCTTATTTTCCCAAAATGTTTACATTTTTGAAAAGGGTAATAGCGGAAAATACCCCCCAAAATTTGAAGCCCAATTTCTCCCGATTCAGAAAACACCCCATATGGGGGTGAAAAGTGCTCTGCTGGCGCACTACAGGTCTCAGAAGAGGAGGAGTCACATTTGGCTTTTTGAAAGCGAATTTTGCTCTGGGGGCATGCCGCATTTAGGAAGCCCCTATGGTGCCAGGACAGCAAAAAAAAAACACATGGCATACCATTTTGGAAACTAGACCCCTCGGGGAACGTAACAAGGGGTAATTTGAACCTTAATACCCTACAGGTGTTTCACGACTTTTGCATATGTAAAAAAATATATATATTTTTTTACCTAAAATGCTTGTTTTCCCAAAAATTTTACATTTTTTAAAAGTGTAATAGCAGAAAATACCCCCCAAAATTTGAAGCCCAATTTCTCCCGATTCAGAAAACACCCCATATGGGGGTGAAAAGTGCTCTGCTGGCGCACTACAGGTCTCAGAAGAGGAGGAGTCACATTTGGCTTTTTGAAAGCGAATTTTGCTTTGGGGGCATGCCGCATTTAGGAAGCCCCTATGGTGCCAGAACAGCAAAAAAAAACACATGGCATACCATTTTGGAAACTAGACCCCTCGGGGAACGTAACAAGGGGTAATGTGATCCTTAATACCCTACAGGTGTTTCACGACTTTTGCATATGTAAAAAAATATATATATTTTTTCCCTAAAATGCTTGGTTTCCCAAAATTTTTACAATTTTAAAAAGGGTAATAGGAGAAAATACCCCCCAAAATTTGAAGCCCAATTTCTCCCGATTCAGAAAACACCCCATATGGGGGTGAAAAGTGCTCTGCTGGCGCACTACAGGTCTCAGAAGAGGAGGAGTCACATTTGGCTTTTTGAAAGCGAATTTTGCTCTGGGGGCATGCCGCATTAAGGAAGCCCCTATGGTGCCAGAACAGCAAAAAAAAAAACACATGGCATACCATTTTGGAAACTAGACCCCTCGGGGAACGTAACAAGGGGTAATTTGAACCTTAATACCCTACAGGTGTTTCACGACTTTTGCATATGTAAAAAAATATATATATTTTTTTACCTAAAATGCTTGTTTTCCCAAAAATTTTACATTTTTAAAAAGTGTAATAGCAGAAAATACCCCCCAAAATTTGAAGCCCAATTTCTCCCGATTCAGAAAACACCCCATATGGGGGTGAAAAGTGCTCTGCTGGCGCACTACAGGTCTCAGAAGAGGAGGAGTCACATTTGGCTTTTTGAAAGCGAATTTTGCTCTGGGGGCATGCCGCATTTAGGAAGCCCCTATGGTGCCAGGACAGCAAAAAAAAAACACATGGCATACCATTTTGGAAACTAGACCCCTCGGGGAACGTAACAAGGGGTAATTTGAACCTTAATACCCTACAGGTGTTTCACGACTTTTGCATATGTAAAAAAATATATATATTTTTTTACCTAAAATGCTTGTTTTCCCAAAAATTTTACATTTTTTAAAAGGGTAATAGCAGAAAATACCCCCCAAAATTTGTTAGGCAATTTCTCCCGAGTACGGCGATACCACATATGTGTCCCTAAACTGTTGCCTTGAAATACGACAGGGCTCCAAAGTGAGAGCGCCATGCTCATTTGAGGCCTAAATTAGGGACTTGCATAGGGGTGGACATAGGGGTATTCTACGCCAGTGATTCCCAAACAGGGTGCCTCCAGTTGTTGTAAAACTCCCAGCATGCCTGGACAGTGAATGGCTATCTGGCAATACTGGGAGTAGTTGTTTTGCAACAGCTGGAGGCTCCGTTTTGGAAACAGTGGCGTACCAGACGTTTTTCATTTTTATTGGGGAGGGGGGTTGTATAGGGGTATGTGTATATGTTTATGCTTTTTATTTTATTGTGTGTTAGTGTAGTGTAGTGTTTTTAGGGTACAGTCACACGGGCGGGGGGTTCACAGTAGTTTCTCGCTGGCAGTTTGAGCTGCGGCAGAAATTTTGCCGCACCTCAAACTTGCAGCCGGATACTTACTGTAATCCTCCGCCCATGTGAGTGTACCCTGTACGTTCACATTGGGGGGGGGGGGGGGGGGGGGAACATCCAGCTGTTGCAAAACTACAACTCCCAGCATGTACGGTCTATCAGTGCATGCTGGGAGTTGTAGTTTTGCAACAGCTGGAGGCACACTGGTTGTGAAACACCGAGTTTGGTAACAAACTCAGTGTTTTGCAACCAGTGTGCCTTCAGCTGTTGCAAAAGCTACAACCCCCAGCATGTACGGACAGCGGAAGGGCATGCTGGGTGTTGTAGTTATGCAACAGCTGGAGGCATACTACTTTGGCTGGGGATGCTGGGGATTGTAGTTATGCAACAGCTGGAGACACACTGGTTTGCTACTTAACTCAGTGTGCCTTCAGCTGTTGCAAAACTACAACTCTCAGCATAAGGGTATGCTGGGAGTTGTGGTGGTCTGCCTCCTGCTGTTGCATAACTACAGCTCCCAGCATGCCTTTTTTGCATGCTGGGAGCTGTTGCTAAGCAACAGCAGGAGGCTGTCACTCACCTCCAACGATCCTCGCTGCACCAGGTCAGTCCCTCGTCGTCTCCGCCGCCGCCGCTGCTCCTGGGGCCCCGATCCCAACATGGGCACCGGGGATCGGGGTCCCCAGCACCCGGGGTGCACGTCCCGCACCCGCTCACGTCCTCCGGAAGAGGGGCGGAGCGGGTTGCGGGAGTGACACCCGCAGCAGGCGCCCTGATTGGTCGGCCGGTAATCCGGCCGACGAATCAGGGCGATCGTGAGGTGGCACCAGTGCCACCTCACCCCTGCCGACTCTGGCTGTTCGGGGCCGTCTTTGACGGCCCCGTTCAGCCAATAATTCCGGGTTACCGGGTCACTGGAGACCCGATTGACCCGGAATCCGCCGCAGATCGCTGGACTGAATTGTCCAGCGATCTGCGGACATCGCCGACATGGGGGGCGATATGCCCCGATGCCTGCTGAACGATTTCAGCAGGCATCGGGCATCGGCTCCGCTCCAGATGGTTGCGGGGGGCCGGTAAAACACATGACGTTCTCATACGTCATGTGTCCTTAAGGACTCGGAAATGGAGACTTATGAGAACGTCATGTGTCCTTAAGGGGTTAAATCCACAGTATACAGGGTGTGAAGCTGGCAACGGCCATCCTAAGCTGAACGTGCCTTCTCTCGTCAGATCGCAGACTGCTACCCAGCTTAGGGCCCGGTAAGTACCAGCATGGGAGACTGGCTGGGAATCCCAGGTGTCGTCGACATTCTGCTCTGATTCCGAAAAGGATTTATTGATGCTTAAATCCACAGTATACAAGGCATGAAGCTGTCAACAGCCATCCTAAGCTGAACGCGCCTGCTCTCGTCAGATCGCAATTTGCTACTCAGCTTAGGGCCCGATAAGTACCAACATGGGAGATTGGCTGGGAATCCCGGGTGTTGTTGACGTTTTGCTCTGTTGACACCTTCCGCTCTGATTCCGAAAATGATTTATTGATTCTTAAATCCACAGTATACAAGGCATGAAGCTATCAATGGTCATCCTAAGCTGAACACGCTTGCTCCCGTCAGTTTGCGAACTGCTAAACAGCTTAGGGCCTGGTAAGTACCGGCATGGGAGACTGGCTGGGAATTCAGGGTGCATTTGACATTTTGCTCTGTTTCCGCTCCGATTCCGAAAAGGATTTTTTGATGCTTAAATCCACAGTATAATGGGTGAGAAGCTGTGAACGGCCATCCTAAGCTGAATGCGCCTGCTCTCGTCAGATCGCAGACTGCTACCCAGCTTAGGGCCCAGTAAGTACCAGCATGGGAGACTGGCTGTGAATCCCAGGTGCCGTTGAAGTTTTGCTCTGTTGCCGCCTTCCGCGCCGATTCCGAAAAGGATTTATTGATGCTTAAATCCACAGTATACAAGGTGGGAAGCTGTCGACGGCCATCCTAAGCTGAACGCGACTGCTCTCGTCAGATTGCAAATTGCTACTCAGCTTAGGGCCCGGTAAGTACCAGCATGGGGGACTGGCTGGGAATCCATTGTGCCGTTGATGTTTTGCTCTGTTGCCGCCTTCCGTTTCGATTCCCAAAAAGATTTATTGATGCTTAAATGCACAGTATGAAGGGCAAGAAGCTGTAAACGGCCATCCTAAGCTGAATGTGCCTGCTCTTGTCAGATTGCAGACGGCTACCCAGCTTAGGGGCTGGTAAGTACCGGCATGGGAGACTGGCTGGGAATCCCCGGTGCAGTTGACATTTTGCTCTGTTGCCGCCTTCCGTTCCAATTCCGAAAAGGATTTATTGATGCTTAAATCCACAGTATACAAGGCGTGAAGCTGTAAACAGCCATCCTAAGCTGAACGTACCTGCTCTCCTCAGATCGCAGACTGCTGCCCGGCAAGTACCGGCATGGGAGACTAGCTGGCAATCCAAGGTGCCATTGACATTTTGCTCTGTTGCCTCCTTCCTCTTCGATTCCTAAAAATATTTATTGATGCTTAAATGCACAGTATACAAGGCGTGAAACTGTCAACCGCCATCCTAAGCTGAATGCGCCTGCTCTCGTCAGATCGCAGACTGCTACCCAGCTTAGGGCCTGATAAGTACCGGCATGGGAGACTGGCTGGGAATCCCAGGTGCAGTTGACATTTTGCTCTGTTGCCGCCTTCCTTTCCTATTCCGAAAAGGATTTATTGATGCTTAAATCCACAGTATAAAGGGTGAGAAGCTGTGAACGGCCATCCTAAGCTGAATGCGCCTGATCTCGGCGGATCGCAGACTGCTACCCAGCTTAGGGCCTGGTAAGTACCGGCATGGGAGACTGGCTGGGAATCCCAGGTGCAGTTGACATTTTGCTCTGTTGCCGCCTTCCTTTCCTATTCCGAAAAGGATTTATTGATGCTTAAATCCACAGTATAAAGGGTGAGAAGCTGTGAACGGCCATCCTAAGCTGAATGCGCCTGATCTCGGCGGATCGCAGACTGCTACCCAGCTTAGGGCCTGGTAAGTACCGGCATGGGTGACTGGCTGGGAATCCCGGGTGCAGTTGACATTTTGCTCTGTTGCTGATTCCAAAAAGGATTTATTGATGCTTAAATGCACAGTATAAAGGACAAGAAGCTGTCAACGGCCATCCTAAGCGGAATGCGCCTGCTCTCGGCAGATCGCAGACTGCTACCCAGATTAGAGCCCGGTAAGTACCAGCATGGGAGACTTGCTGGGAATCCTTGGTGCCGTTGATGTTTTGCTCTGTTGCCGTCTTCTGCTTCGATTACGTAAAGTATTTAGTGATGCTTAAATCCACAGTATAAAGGGTGGGATGCTGTTAGCGGCCATCCTAAGCTGAACGTGCCTGCTCTCGTCAGATCGCAGACTGCTACTCAGCTTAGGGCCCGGTAAGTACCAGCATGGGAGACCGGCTGGGAATCCCAGGTGTCGTTGACATTTTGCTCTGTTGCCGCCTTCTGCTCTGATTCCAAAAAGGATTTATTGATGCTTAAATCCACAGTATACAGGGTGTGAAGCTGTCAACGGCCATCCTAAGCTGAATGCGCCTGCTCTCGTCAGAACGCAGACTGCTACTCAGCTTAGGGCCTGGTAAGTACTAGCTTGGGAGACTGGCTGGCAATCCAAGGTGCCATTGACATTTTGCTCTGTTTCCACCTTCTGCTCCGATTCCTAAAAGGATTTATGATGCTTAAATCCGCAGTGTAAAAGGCGTGAAGCTGTCAACGGCCATCCTAAACTGAACGCGCATGCTCTCGTCAGATCGCGGACTGCTACCCCGCTTTGGGCCCGGTAAGTACCGGCATGGGAGACTGTCTGGGAATCCAGGGTGCAGTTGACATTTTGCTCTGTTGCCGCCTTCCGTTCCGTTCCGTTCCGATTCCGAAAAGGATTTATTGATGCTTAAATCCACAGTATACAAGGCATGAAGCTGTCAACAGCCATCCTAAGCGGAACGTGCCTGCTCTCGTCAGATCGCAGACTGGTACAGATCTTAGGGCCCGGTAAGTACCGGCATGGGACACTGGCTGGGAATCCCGGTTGCCGTTGACATTTTTCTCTGTTGCCGCCTTCCGTTCCGATTCCGAAAAGGATTTATTGATGCTTAAATCCACAATATACAGGGTGTGAAGCTGTCAACGGCCATCCTAAGCTGAACGTTCCTGTTATTGTCAGTTTGCAGACTTCAACCCAGCTTAGGGCCTGGTAAGTATCGGCATGGGTGACTGGCTTGGAATCCCGGGTGCAGTTGACATTTTGCTCTGTTGCTGATTCCGAAAAGGATTTATTGATGCTTAAATGCACAGTATAAAGGGCAAGAAGCTGTCAACGGCCATCCTAAGCTGAACGCACCTGCTCTGGTCAGATCGCAGACTGCTACCCAGCTTAGGGCCCGGTAAGTACCAGCGTGGCAGACTGGCTGGGAATCCAAGGTGCAGTTGACATTTTGCTAAGTTGCCGCCTTCAGCTCTGATTCCGAAAATGATTTATTGATGCTTAAATCCACAGTATACAAGGTGTGAAACTGTCAACGGCCATCCTAAGCTGAACGCGCCTGCTCCCGTCAGATTACAGACTGCTACCCAGCTTAGGTCCTGGTAAGTACCAGCATGGGAGACTGGCTCGGAATCCCAGGTGCAGTTGACATTTTGCTCTGTTGCCGCCTTCCGCTCCGATTCCGAAAAGGATTTATTGATGCTTAAATCCACAGTATACAAGGCGTGAAGCTGTCAACGGCCATCCTAAGCTGAACGTGCCTGCTCTCCTCAGATCACAGACTGCTGCCTGGCATGTACCGGCATGGGAGACTGGCTGGCAATGCAAGGTGCCATTGACATTTTGCTCTGTTGCCGCCTTCCTCTCCGATTAATAAAAATATTTATTGATGCTTAAATCCACAGTATACAAAGAGTGAAGCTGTCAACGGCCATCCTAAGCTGAACGCGCCTGCTCTCGTCAGATTGCAGACTGCTACCCAACTTAGGGCCCGGTAAGTAGTGTTGCTCGCGAATATTCGCAATTCGAATATTATTCGCGAATATCGCATATTCGCGAATTCGCGAATTTCGCGAATATAGCGCTATATATTCGTAATTACAAATATTCGTTTTTTTTTTTTTTTTCTTTTTTTTTTTCTTTTTTTTTCTTCACAGTACACATCACAGTGATCACCCCTCTCTGCTTCCAGCTTGTGTGGTGTAAAGAAGGCTGTAATACTACTGTGTGAGACTGGCGTGCGAAAATTCGCATATACGAAAATTAGCATATGCTAATATTCGCATATGCGAATTTCCACATATGCTAATTTTCGCATGCGCGTATTTTCGCATACGCGAAAATAAAACGAGGATATAACGGATATGCGAATATTCGCGAATATATGACGAATATTCGTCCATATATTCGCGAATATTCGCGAATTCGAATATGGCCTATGCCGCTCAACACTACCGGTAAGTACCGGCATGGGAGACTGGCTGGGAATCCCGGGTGCAGTTGACATTTTTCTCTGTTGCCGCCTTCCGTTCCGATTCCGAAAAGGATTTATTGATGCTTAAATCCACAGTATACAAGGCGTGAAGCTGTCAACAGCCTTCCTAAGCTGAACGTACCTGCTCTCCTCAGGACGCAGACTGCTGCCCGGCAAGTACTGGCATGGGTGACTGGCTGGGAATCCCGGGTTCAGTTGGCATTTTTCTCTGTTGCCGCCTTCCGTTCCGATTCCGAAAAGGATTTATTGATGCTTAAATCCACAGTATACAAGGCGTGAAGCTGTCAACGGCCATCCTAAGCTGAACGTGCCTGCTCTCCTCAGATCACAGACTGCTGCCTGGCATGTACCGGCATGGGAGACTGGCTGGCAATGCAAGGTGCCATTGACATTTTGCTCTGTTGCCGCCTTCCTCTCCGATTAATAAAAATATTTATTGATGCTTAAATCCACAGTATACAAAGAGTGAAGCTGTCAACGGCCATCCTAAGCTGAACGCGCCTGCTCTCGTCAGATTGCAGACTGCTACCCAACTTAGGGCCCGGTAAGTACCGGCATGGGAGACTAGCTGGGAATCCCGGGTGCAGTTGACATTTTTCTCTGTTGCCGCCTTCCGTTCCGATTCCGAAAAGGATTTATTGATGCTTAAATCCACAGTATACAAGGCGTGAAGCTGTCAACAGCCTTCCTAAGCTGAACGTACCTGCTCTCCTCAGGACGCAGACTGCTGCCCGGCAAGTACTGGCATGGGTGACTGGCTGGGAATCCCGGGTTCAGTTGGCATTTTTCTCTGTTGCCGCCTTCCGCTCCGATTCCAAAAAGGATTAATTGATGCTTAAATCCACAGTATCCACAGTATCCACAGTATCCACAGTATACAAAGAGTGAAGCTGTCAACGGCCATCCTAAGCTGAACGCGCCTGCTCTCATCAGATCGCAGACTGCTACCCAACTTAGGGCCCGGTAAGTACCGGCATGGGAGACTGGCTGGGAATCCCAGGTGCAGTTGAAAAATTGCTCTGTTGCCGCCTTGCGTTCTGATTCCGAAAAGGATTGATTGATGCTTAAATGCACAGTATAAAGGGCGTGAAGCTGTCAACGGCCATCCTAAGCTGAACGCGCCTGCTCTCGTCAGATAGCAGACTGCTGCCCGACATGGGTGACTGGCTGGCAATTCAAGGTGCCATTGACATTTTGCTGTATTTCCACCTTCCGCTCCGATTCCTAAAAGGATTCATGATGCTTAAATCGACAGTGTACAGGGTGTGAAGCTGTCAACGGCCATCCTTAGCTGAACACGCCTGCTCTCGTCAGATCGCTGACTGCTACCCCGCTTTGGGCCCGGTAAGTACCAGCATGGGAGACTGGCTGGGAAACCCAGGTGCAGTTGACATTTTGCTCTGTTGCCGTCTTCCGTTCCGATTTTGAAAAAGATTTATTGAAGCTTAAATCCACAGTATAAAGGGTGTGAAGTTGTCAACGGCCATCCTAAGCTGGATGCGCCTGCTCCCGTCAGATCGCAGACTGCTACCCAGCTTAGGGCCTGGTAAGTACCAGCGTGGGAGACTGGCTGGGAATCCCGGGTGCAGTTGACATTTTGCTCTGTTGTCGCCTTCCGCTCCGATTCTGAAAGGGATTTATTGATGCTTAAATCCACAGTATACAAGGCGTGATGCTGTCAACGGCCATGCTAAGCTGAACGTGCCTGCTCTCCTCAGATCGCAGGCTGCTGCCCGGCAAGTATCGGCATGGGAGAGTGGCTGGCAATCCAAGGTGCCATTGACATTTTGCTCTGTTGCCGCCTTCCTCTCCGATTAATAAAAATATTTATTGATGCTTAAATCCACAATATACAAGGCGTAAAGATGTCAACGGCCATCCTAAGCTGAACGCGCCTGCTCTCGTCAGAGCGCAGACTGCTACCCAGCTTAGGGCCCAGTAAGTACCGGCATGGGAGACTGGCTGGGAATCCCAGGTGCAGTTGATATTTTGCTCTGTTGCCGCCTTCTGTTCCGATTCCGAAAAGGATATATTGATGCTTAAATGCACAGTATAAAAAGCATGAAGCTGTCAATGGCCATCCTAAGCTGAACACGCCTGCTCTCGTCAGATTGCAGACTGCTACCCAGCTTTGGGCCCGGTAAGTACTGGCATGGGAGACTGGCTGGGAATCCCGGTTGCCGTTGACATCTTGCTCTATTGCTGCCTTCCGCTCCGATTCCGAAAATAATTTATCGATGCTTAAATCCACAGTATACAAGGTGTGAAGCTGTCGACGGCCATCCTAAGCTTAACGCGCCTGCTCTCGTCAGATCGCAGACTGGTACAGATCTTAGGGCCCGGTAAGTACCGGCATGGGACACTGGCTGGGAATCCCGGCTGCCGTTGACATTTTGCTCTGTTGCCGCCTTCCGTTCCGATTCCGAAAAGGATTTATTGATGCTTAAATGCACAGTGTACAAAGTGTGAAGCTGTCAACGGCCATCCTAAGCTGAACGCGCCTGCTCTCGTCAGATCGCAGACTGATACCCAGCTTAGGGCCTGGTAAGTACCAGCATGGGAGACTGGCTGGGAATCCCGAGTGCAGTTGACATTTTGCTCTGTTTCTGCTCCGATTCCGAAAATTATTTATTGATGCTTAAATCCACAGTATACAAAATGTGAAGCTGTCAACGGCCATCCTAAGTTGAACGCGCCTGCTCTTGTCAGATTGCAGACTGCTACCCAGCTTAGGGCCTGGTAAGTACCAGCATGGGAGACTGGCTGGGAATCCCGGGTGCAGTTGACATTTTAATCTGTTGCCGCCTTCCGCTCCGATTCGGAAAAGGATTTATTGATGCTTAAATCCACAGTATACAGGGTGCGAAGCTGTCAACGGCCATCCTAAGCCTGAACGTGTCTGCTCTCCTCAGATCACGGACTGCTGCCCGGCAGTTACCGGCATGGGAGACTGGCTGGCAATCCAAGGTGCCATTGACATTTTGCTCTGTTGCCGCCTTCCTCTCCGATTAATAAAAATATTTATTGATGCTGAAATCCACAATATACAAGGCATGAAGATGTCAACGGCCATCCTAAGCTGAACGCGCCTGCTCTCGTCATATCGCAGGCTGCTACCCATCTTAGGGCCCAGTAAGTACCGGCATGGGAGACTGGCTGGGAATCCCGGGTGCAGTTGAAAATTTGCTCTGTTGCCGCGTTCCGATTCCGAAAATAATTTATTGATGCTTAAATCCACAGTATACAACGTGTGAAGCTGTCGACGGCCATCCTAAGCTTAACGCGCCTGCTCTCGTCAGATCGCACACTGCTACCCAGCTTAGGGCCCGGTAAGTACCAGCATGGGAGACTGGCTGGGAATCCCAGGTGTCGTAGACTTTTTGCTCTGTTGCCACCTTCCGCTCCGATTCTGAAAAGGATTTATTGATGCTTAAATCCACAGTATACAGGGTGTGACGATGTCTACAGCCATCCTAAGCTGAATGCGCCTGTTCTCGTCAGATCGCACACTGCTACCCAGCTTAGGGCCCAGTAAGTACCAGCATGGGAGACTGGCTGGGAATCCGGGGTGCAGTTGACATTTTGCTCTGTTGCCGCCTTCCGCTCCTATTCGGAAAAGGATTTATTGATGCTTAAATGCACAGTATAAAGGGCATGAAGCTGTCAATGGCCATCCTAAGCTGAACGCGCCTGCTCTCGTCAGATCGCAGACTGCTACCCAGCTTAGGGCCCGGTAAGTACCAGCATGGGAGACTGGCTGGGAATCCCAGGTGTTGTTGACATTTTGCTCTGTTGCCGCCTTCCGCTCCTATTCGGAAAAGGATTTATTGATGCTTAAATGCACAGTATAAAGGGCATGAAGATGTCAACGGCCATCCTAAGCTGAACGCGCCTGCTCTCGTCATATCGCAGGCTGCTACCCATCTTAGGGCCCAGTAAGTACCGGCATGGGAGACTGGCTGGGAATCCCGGGTGCAGTTGAAATTTTGCTCTGTTGCCGCGTTCCGATTCCGAAAATAATTTATTGATGCTTAAATCCACAGTATACAACGTGTGAAGCTGTCGACGGCCATCCTAAGCTTAACGCGCCTGCTCTCGTCAGATCGCACACTGCTACCCAGCTTAGGGCCCGGTAAGTACCAGCATGGGAGACTGGCTGGGAATCCCAGGTGTCGTAGACTTTTTGCTCTGTTGCCACCTTCCGCTCCGATTCTGAAAAGGATTTATTGATGCTTAAATCCACAGTATACAGGGTGTGAAGATGTCTACAGCCATCCTAAGCTGAATGCGCCTGTTCTCGTCAGATCGCACACTGCTACCCAGCTTAGGGCCCAGTAAGTACCAGCATGGGAGACTGGCTGGGAATCCCGGGTGCAGTTGACATTTTGCTCTGTTGCCGCCTTCCGCTCCTATTCGGAAAAGGATTTATTGATGCTTAAATGCACAGTATAAAGGGCATGAAGCTGTCAATGGCCATCCTAAGCTGAACGCGCCTGCTCTCGTCAGATCGCAGACTGCTACCCAGCTTAGGGCCCGGTAAGTACCAGCATGGGAGACTGGCTGGGAATCCCAGGTGTTGTTGACATTTTGCTCTGTAGCCGCCTTCCGCTCCGATTCCGAAAAGGATTTATTGATGCTTAAATCCACAGTATACAGGGTGTGAAGACGTCTATGGCTATCCTAAGCTGAATGTGCCTGTTCTTGTCAGATCGCAGACTGCTGCCCGGCAAGTACGGGCATGGGAGACTGGCTGGCAATCCAAGATGCTATTGACATTTTGCTCTGTTGCCGCCTTCCTCTCCGATTAAAAAAATATTAATAGATGCTTAAATCCACAGTATACAAGGCGTGAAGATGTCAACGGCCATCCTAAGCTGAACGCGCCTGCTCTCGTCAGATCGCACACTGCTACCCAGCTTAGGGCCCAGTAAGTACCGGCATGGGAGACTGGCTGGGAATCCCGGGTGCAGTTGACATTTTTCTCTGTTGCCGCCTTCCGTTCCGATTCCGAAAAGGATTTATTGATGCTTAAATCCACAGTATACAAGGCGTGAAGCTGTCAACAGCCTTCCTAAGCTGAACGTACCTGCTCTCCTCAGGACGCAGACTGCTGCCCGGCAAGTACTGGCATGGGTGACTGGCTGGGAATCCCGGGTTCAGTTGGCATTTTTCTCTGTTGCCGCCTTCCGTTCCGATTCCGAAAAGGATTTATTGATGCTTAAATCCACAGTATACAAGGCGTGAAGCTGTCAACGGCCATCCTAAGCTGAACGTGCCTGCTCTCCTCAGATCACAGACTGCTGCCTGGCATGTACCGGCATGGGAGACTGGCTGGCAATGCAAGGTGCCATTGACATTTTGCTCCGTTGCCGCCTTCCTCTCCGATTAATAAAAATATTTATTGATGCTTAAATCCACAGTATACAAAGAGTGAAGCTGTCAACGGCCATCCTAAGCTGAACGCGCCTGCTCTCGTCAGATTGCAGACTGCTACCCAACTTAGGGCCCGGTAAGTACCGGCATGGGAGACTAGCTGGGAATCCCGGGTGCAGTTGACATTTTTCTCTGTTGCCGCCTTCCGTTCCGATTCCGAAAAGGATTTATTGATGCTTAAATCCACAGTATACAAGGCGTGAAGCTGTCAACAGCCTTCCTAAGCTGAACGTACCTGCTCTCCTCAGGACGCAGACTGCTGCCCGGCAAGTACTGGCATGGGTGACTGGCTGGGAATCCCGGGTTCAGTTGGCATTTTTCTCTGTTGCCGCCTTCCGCTCCGATTCCAAAAAGGATTAATTGATGCTTAAATCCACAGTATCCACAGTATCCACAGTATACAAAGAGTGAAGCTGTCAACGGCCATCCTAAGCTGAACGCGCCTGCTCTCATCAGATCGCAGACTGCTACCCAACTTAGGGCCCGGTAAGTACCGGCATGGGAGACTGGCTGGGAATCCCAGGTGCAGTTGAAAAATTGCTCTGTTGCCGCCTTCCGTTCTGATTCCAAAAAGGATTGATTGATGCTTAAATGCACAGTATAAAGGGCGTGAAGCTGTCAACGGCCATCCTAAGCTGAACGCGCCTGCTCTCGTCAGATAGCAGACTGCTGCCCGACATGGGTGACTGGCTGGCAATTCAAGGTGCCATTGACATTTTGCTGTGTTTCCACCTTCCGCTCCGATTCCTAAAAGGATTTATTGATGCTTAAATCCACAGTATACAAAGTGTGAAGCTGTCAACGGCCATCCTAAGCTGAACGCGACTGCTCTCGTCAGATCGCAATCTGCTACCCAGCTTAGGGCCTGGTAAGTACCAGCATGGGAGACTGGCTGGGAATCTCGGGTGCAGTTGACATTTTAATCTGTTGACGCCTTCCGCTCCGATTCTGAAAAGGATTTATTGATGCTTAAATCCACAATATACAGGGTGTGAAGCTGTCAACGGCCGTCCTAAGCCTGAACGTGCCTGCTCTCCGCAGACTGCTGCCCGGCAGATACAGGCATGGGAGACTGGCTGGCAATCCAAGGTGCCATTGACATTTTGCTCTGTTGCCGCCTTCTCCGATTAATAAAAATATTTATTGATGCTTAAATCCACAATATACAAGGCGTAAAGATGTCATCGGCCATCCTAAGCTGAACGCGCCTGCTCTCGTCAGATCGCAGACTGCAACACAGCTTAGGGCCCGGTAAGTACTGGCTGGGAATCCCGGGTGCCATTGACATTTTGCTCTATTGCTGCCTTCCGCTCCGATTCCGAAAATAATTTATTGATGCTTAAATCCACAGTATACAAGGTGTGAAGCTGTCGACGGCCATCCTAAGCTTAACGCGCCTGCTCTCGTCAGATCGCAGACTGGTACAGATCTTAGCGCCCGGTAAGTACCTGCATGGGAGACTGGCTGGGAATCCCGGCTGCCGTTGACATTTTGCTCTGTTGCCGCCTTCCGTTCCGATTCCGAAAAGGATTTATTGATGCTTAAATGCACAGTATAAAAAGCATGAAGCTGTCAATGGCCACCCTAAGCTGAACGCGCCTGCTCTCGTCAGATTGCAGACTGCTACCCAGCTAAGGGCCCGGTAAGTACTGGCATGGGAGACTGGCTGGGAATCCTGGTTGCCGTTGACATATTGCTCCGATTCCGAAAAGAATTTATTGATGCTTAAATCCACAGTATACAAGGTGTGAAACTGTCGACGGCCATCCTAAGCTTAACGCGCCTGCTCTCGTCAGATCGCAGACTGGTACAGATCTTAGGGCCCGGTAAGTACCGGCATGGGATACTGGCTGGGAATCCCGGCTGCCGTTGACATTTTGCTCTGTTGCCGCCTTCCGTTCCGATTCCGAAAAGGATTTATTGATGCTTAAATGCACAGTATACAACGTGTAAAGCTGTCAACGGCCATCCTAAGCTGAACGCCCCTGCTCTCGTCAGATCGCAGACTGCTACCCAGCTTAGGGCCTGGTAAGTACCAGCATGGGAGACTGGCTGGGAATCCCGGGTGCAGTTGACATTTTAATCTGTTGCCGCCTTCCTCTCCGATTCCGAAAATTATTTCTTGATGCTTAAATCCACAGTATACAAAGTGTGAAGCTGTCAACGGCCATCCTAAGCTGAACGCGCCAGCTTTCGTCAGTTCGCAGTCTGCTACCCAGCTTAGGGCCTGGTAAGTACCAGCATGGGAGACTGGCTGGGAATCTCGGGTGCAGTTGGCATTTTAATCTGTTGACGCCTTCCGCTCCGATTCTGAAAATGATTTATTGATGCTTAAATCCACAATATACAGGGTGTGAAGCTGTCAACGGCCGTCCTAACCCTGAACGTGCCTGCTCTCCTCAGATCACAGACTGCTGCCCGGCAGATACAGGCATGGGAGACTGGCTGGCAATCCAAGGTGCCATTGACATTTTGCTCTGTTACCGCCTTCTTCTCCGATTAATAAAAATATTTATTGATGCTTAAATCCACAATATACAAGGCGTAAAGATGTCATCGGCCATCCTAAGCTGAACGCGCCTACTCTCGTCAGATCGCAGACTGCAACCCAGCTTAGGGCCCGGTAAGTACTGGCTGGGAATCCCGGGTGCCATTGACATTTTGCTCTATTGCTGCCTTCCGCTCCGATTCCGAAAATAATTTATTGATGCTTAAATCCACAGTATACAAGGTGTGAAGCTGTCGACGGCCATCCTAAGCTTAACGCGCCTGCTCTCGTCAGATCGCAGACTGGTACAGATCTTAGCGCCCCGGTAAGTACCGGCATGGGAGACTGGTTGGGAATCCCGGCTGCCGTTGACATTTTGCTCTGTTGCCGCCTTCCGTTCCGATTCCGAAAAGGATTTATTGATGCTTAAATGCACAGTATAAAGGGCGAAAAGCTGTCAACGGCCATCCTAAGCTGAACGCGCCTGCTCTCGTCAGATCGCAGACTGCTACCCAGCTTAGGGCCCGGTAAGTACCAGCATGGGAGACTGGCTGGGAATCCCAGGTGTCGTTGACATTTTGCTCTGTTGCCGCCTTCCGCTCCGATTCCGAAAAGGATTTATTGATGCTTAAATCCACAGTATACAGGGTTTGAAGATGTCTTCGGCCATCCTAAGCTGAATGCGCCTGTTTTCGTCAGATCGCAGACTGCTACTCAGCTCGGGGCCTGGTAAGTACCAGCATGGGAGACTGGCTGGGAATCCCGGGTGCAGTTGACATTTTGCTCTGTTTCTGCTCCGATTCCGAAAATTATTTATTGATGCTTAAATCCACAGTATACAAAGTGTGAAGCTGTCAACGGCCATCCTAAGCTGAACGCGCCTGCTCTCCTCAGATCGCAGTCTGCTACCCAGCTTAGGGCCTGGTAAGTACCAGCATGGGAGACTGGCTGGGAATCTTGGGTGCAGTTGACATTTTAATCTGTTACCCCCTTCCGCTCCGATTCGGAAAATAATTTATTGATGCTTAAATCCACAATATACAGGGTGTGAAGCTGTCAACGGCCGTCCTAAGCTGAACGCGCCAGCTCTCGTCAGATCGCAGACTGCTGTCCGGCAGATACAGGCATGGGAGACTGGCTGGCAATCCAAGGTGCCATTGACATTTTGCTCTGTTGCCGCCTTCTTCTCCGATTAATAAAAATATTTATTGATGCTTAAATCCACAATATACAAGGCATAAAGATGTCAACGGCCATCCTAAGCTGAACGCGCCTGCTCTCGTCAGATCGCAGACTGCTACCCAGCTTTGGGCCCGGTAAGTACTGGCATGGGAGACTGGCTGCGAATCCCGGGTGCTGTTGACATTTTGCTCTATTACTGCCTTCCGCTCCGATTCCGAAAAGAATTTATTGATGCTTAAATCCACAGTATACAAAGCGTGAAGCTGTCAACGGCCATCCTAAGCTGAACGCGCCTGCTCTCGTGAGATCGCAGACTGCTACCCAGCTTAGGGCCTGGTAAGTACCAGCATGGGAGACTGCCTGGGAATCCCGGGTGCAGTTGACATTTTAATCTGTTGCCGCCTTCCGCTCCGATTCGGAAAAGGATTTATTGATGCTTAAATGCACAGTATAAAGGGCATGAAGCTATCAACGGCCATCCTAAGCCTGAACGTGCCTGCTCTCCTCAGATCGCAGACTGCTGCCCGGCAGTTACCAGCATGGGAGACTGGCTGGCAATCCAAGGTGCCATTGACATGAATGCGCCTGCTCTCGTCAGATTGCAGACTGCTACCCAGCTTAGGGCCCGGTAAGTACTGGCATGGGAGACTGGCTGGGAATCCCGGTTGCCGTTGATATTTTGCTCTATTGCTCCGATTCCGAAAAGAATTTATTGATGCTTAAATCCACAGTATACAAGGTGTGAAGCTGTCGACGGCCATCCTAAGCTTAACGCACCTGCTCTCGTCAGATCGCAGACTGGTACAGATCTTAGGGCCCGATAAGTACCGGCATGGGACACTGGCTGGGAATCCCGGCTGCCGTTGACATTTTAATCTGTTGCCGCCTTCCTCTCCGATTCGGAAAAGGATTTATTGATGCTTAAATGCACAGTATAAAGGGCGTGAAGCTATCAACGGCCATCCTAAGCTGAACGCGCCTGCTCTCGTCAGATCGCAGACTGCTACCCAGCTTAGGGCCTGTTAAGTACCAGCATGGGAGACTGGCTGGGAATGTCACGTGTTGTTGACATTTTGCTCTGTAGCTCTGTAGACATTTTGCTCCGATTCCGAAAAGGATTTATTGATGCTTAAATCCACAGTATACAGGGTGTGAAGCCGTCTACGGCTATCCTAAGCTGAATGCGACTATTCTTGTCAGATCGCAGACTGCTGCCCGGCAAGTACGGGCATGGGAGACTGGCTGGCAATCCAAGGTGCTATTGACATTTTGCTATGTTGCCGCCTTCTTCTCCGATTAATAAAAATATTTATTGATGCTTAAATCCACAATATACAAGGCATAAAAATGGCAACGGCCATCCTAAGCTGAACGCACCTCCTCTCATCAGATTGCAGACTGCTACCCAGCCTAGGGCCCTGTAAGTACTGGCATGGGAGACTGGCTGGGAATCCCGGGTGCCGTTGACATTTTGCTCTACTGCTGCCTTCCGCTCCGATTCCGAAAAGAATTTATTGATGCTTAAATCCACAGTATACAAGGTGTGAAGCTGTCGACGGCCATCCTAAGCTTAACGCGCCTGCTCTCGTCAGATCGCAGACTGGTACAGATCTTAGGGCCCGGTAAGTACCGGCATGGGACACTGGCTGGGAATCCCGGCTGCCGTTGACATTTTGCTCTGTTGCCGCCTACCGTTCTGGTTCCGATTCCGAAAAGGATTTATTGATGCTTAAATGCACAGTATAAAGGGCAAGAAGCTGTCAACGGCCATCCTAAGCTGAACGCGCCTGCTCTCGTCAGATTGCAGACTGCTACCCAGCTTAGGGCCCGGTAAGTTCCAGCATGGGAGACTGGCTTGGAATCCCAGGTGTCGTTGACATTTTGCTCTGTTGCCGCCTTCCGCTCCGATTCCGAAAAGGATTTATTGATGCTTAAATCCACAGTATACAGAGTGTGGAGATGTCTTCGGCCATCACAGACTGCTACCCAGCTTCGGGCCTGGTAAGTACCAGCATGGGAGACTGGCTGGGAATCTCGGGTGCAGATGACATTTTGCTCTGCTCCGATTCCGAAAATTATTTATTGATGCTTATATCCACAGTATACAAAGTGTGAAGCTGTCAACGGCCATCCTAAGCTGAACGCGCCTGCTCTCGTCAGATCGCAGACTACTATCCAGCATAGGGCCTGGTAAGTACCAGCATGGGAGACTGGCTGGGAATCCCGGGTGCAGTTGACATTTTAATCTGTTGCCGCCTTCCGCTCCGATTCGGAAAAGGATTTATTGATGCTTAAATCCACAATATACAGGGTGTGAAGCTGTCAACGGCCATCCTAAGCCTGAACGTGCCTGCTCTCCTCAGATTGCAGACTGATGCCCGGCAGTTACTGGCATGGGAGACTGGCTGGCAATCCAAGGTGCCATTGACATTTTGCTCTGTTGCCGCCTTCCTCTCCGATTAAAAAAAATATTTATTGAGGCTTAAATCCACAGTATACAAGGCGTGAAGATGTCAACGGCCATCCTAAGCTGAACGCGCCTGCTCTCGTCAGATCGCAGACTGCTACCCAGCTTAGGGCCCGGTAAGTACTGGCATGGGAGACTGGCTGGGAATCCCGGGTGCCGTTGAAATTTTGCTCTATTGCTGCCTTCCGCTCCGATTCCGAAAATAATTTATCGATGCTTAAATCCACAGTATACAAGGTGTGAAGCTGTCGACGGCAATCCTAAGCTTAACGCGCCTGCTCTCGTCAGATCGCAGACTGGTACAGATCTTAGCGCCCGGTAAGTACCGGCATGGGAGACTGGCTGGGAATCCCGGCTGCCATTGACATTTTGCTCTGTTGCCGCCTTCCGTTCCGATTCCGAAAAGGATTTATTGATGCTTAAATGCACAGTATAAAGGGCGAAAAGCTGTCAACGGCCATCCTAAGCTGATCGCGCCTGCTCTCGTCAGATCGCAGACTGCTACCCAGCTTAGGGCCCGGTAAGTACCAGCATGGGAGACTGGCTGGGAATCCCAGGTGTCGTTGACATTTTGCTCTGTTGCCGCCTTCCGCTCCGATTCCGAAAAGGATTTATTGATGCTTAAATCCACAGTATACAGGGTTTGAAGATGTCTACGGCCATCCTAAGCTGAATGCGCCTGTTTTCGTCAGATCGCAGACTGCTACCCAGCTTCGGGCCTGGTAAGTACCAGCATGGGAGACTGGCTGGGAATCCCGGGTGCAGTTGACATTTTGCTCTGTTTCTGCTCCGATTCCGAAAATTATTTATTGATGCTTAAATCCACAGTATACAAAGTGTGAAGCTGTCAATGGCCATCCTAAGCTGAACGCGCCTGCTCTCGTCAGATCGCAGTCTGCTACCCAGCTTAGGGCCTGGTAAGTACCAGCATGGGAGACTGGCTGGGAATCTTGGTTGCAGTTGACATTTTAATCTGTTGCCGCCTTCCGCTCCGATTCGGAAAAGAATTTATTGATGCTTAAATCCACAATATACAGGGTGTGAAGCTGTCAACGGCCGTCCTAAGCTGAACGCGCCAGCTCTCGTCAGATCGCAGACTGCTGTCCGGCAGATACAGGCATGGGAGACTGGCTGGCAATCCAAGGTGCCATTGACATTTTGCTCTGTTGCCGCCTTCTTCTCCGATTAATAAAAATATTTATTGATGCTTAAATCCACAATATACAAAGCATAAAGATGTCAACGGCCATCCTAAGCTGAACGCGCCTGCTCTCGTCAGATCGCAGACTGCTACCCAGCTTTGGGCCCGGTAAGTACTGGCATGGGAGACTGGCTGCGAATCCCGGGTGCTGTTGACATTTTGCTCTATTACTGCCTTCCGCTCCGATTCCGAAAAGAATTTATTGATGCTTAAATCCACAGTATACAAAGCGTGAAGCTGTCAACGGCCATCCTAAGCTGAACGCGCCTGCTCTCGTGAGATCGCAGACTGCTACCCAGCTTAGGGCCTGGTAAGTACCAGCATGGGAGACTGGCTGGGAATCCCGGGTGCAGTTGACATTTTAATCTGTTGCCGCCTTCCGCTCCGATTCGGAAAAGGATTTATTGATGCTTAAATGCACAGTATAAAGGGCGTGAAGCTATCAACGGCCATCCTAAGCCTGAACGTGCCTGCTCTCCTCAGATCGCAGACTGCTGCCCGGCAGTTACCAGCATGGGAGACTGGCTGGCAATCCAAGGTGCCATTGACATGAATGCGCCTGCTCTCGTCAGATCGCAGACTGCTACCCAGCTTAGGGCCCAGTAAGTATCGGCATGGGAGACTGGCTGGGAATCCCGGGTGCAGTTGACATTTTGCTCTGTTGCCGCCTTCCGTTCCGATTCCGAAAAGGATTTATTGATGCTTAAATGCACAGTATAAAAAGCATAAAGCTGTCAATGGCCATCCTAAGCTGAACGCGCCTGCTCTCGTCAGATTGCAGACTGCTACCCAGCTTAGGGCCCGGTAAGTACTGGCATGGGAGACTGGCTGGGAATCCCGGTTGCCGTTGATATTTTGCTCTATTGCTCCGATTCCGAAAAGAATTTATTGATGCTTAAATCCACAGTATACAAGGTGTGAAGCTGTCGACGGCCATCCTAAGCTTAACGCACCTGCTCTCGTCAGATCGCAGACTGGTACAGATCTTAGGGCCCGGTAAGTATCGGCATGGGACACTGGCTGGGAATCCCGGCTGCCGTTGACATTTTAATCTGTTGCCGCCTTCCTCTCCGATTCGGAAAAGGATTTATTGATGCTTAAATGCACAGTATAAAGGGCGTGAAGCTATCAACGGCCATCCTAAGCTGAACGCGCCTGCTCTCGTCAGATCGCAGACTGCTACCCAGCTTAGGGCCTGTTAAGTACCAGCATGGGAGACTTGCTGGGAATGTCAGGTGTTGTTGACATTTTGCTCTGTAGCTCTGTAGACATTTTGCTCCGATTCCGAAAAGGATTTATTGATGCTTAAATCCACAGTATACAGGGTGTGAAGCCGTCTACGGCTATCCTAAGCTGAATGCGCCTGTTCTTGTCAGATTGCAGACTGCTGCCCGGCAAGTATGGGCATGAGAGTCTGGCTGGCAATCCAAGGTGCTATTGACATTTTGCTCTGTTGCCGCCTTCCTCTCAGATTAAAAAAAAATATTTATTGATGCTTAAATCCACAGTATACAAGGCGTGAAGATGTCAACGGCCATCCTAAGCTGAACGCGCCTGCTCTCGTCAGGTCGCAGACTGCTACCCAGCTTAGGGCCTGATAAGTACCAGCATGGGAGACTGGCTGGGAATCCCGGGTGCAGTTGACATTTTGCTCTGTTCCCGCCTTCCGCTCCGATTCGGAAAAGGATTTATTGATGCTTAAATGCACAGTATAAAGGGCGTGAAGCTGTCAACGGCCATCCTAAGCTGAACGTGCCTGCTCTCGTCAGATCACAGACTGCTACCCAGCTCAGGGCCCGGTAAGTACCAGCATGGGAGACTGGCTGGGAATCCCAGGTGTTGTTGACTTTTTGCTCTGTTTCCGCCTTCCTCTACGATTCCAAAAAGGATTTATTGATGCTTAAATCCACAGTATAAAAAGCATGAAGATGTCAATGGCCATCCTAAGCTGAACGCGCCTGCTCTCGTCAGATCGCAGACTGCTACCCAGCTTAAGGGCCGGTAAGTACTGGCATGGGAGACTGGCTGGGAATCCCGGGTGCCGTTGACATTTTGCTCTATTGCTGCCTTCCGCTCCGATTCCGAAAAGGATTTATTGATGCTTAAATGCACAGTATAAAGGGTAAAAAGCTGTCAACGGCCATCCTAAGCTGAACGCGCCTGCTCTCGTCAGATTCCAGACTGCTATCCAGCTTAGGGCCCGGTAAGTACCAGCATGGGAGACTGGCTGGGAATCCCGGGTGCAGTTGACATTTTAATCTGTTGCCGCCTTCCGCTCCGATTCGGAAAAGGATTTATTGATGCTTAAATCTACAATATACAGGGTGTGAAGCTGTCAACGGCCATCCTAAGCCTGAACGTGCCTGCTCTCCTCAAATCGCAGACTGCTGCCCGGCAGTTAACGGCATGGGAGACTGGCAGGCAATCCAAGTTTCCATTGACATTTTGCTCTCTTGCCGCCTTCCTCTCCGATTAATAAAAATATTTATTGATGCTTAAATCCACAATATAAAAGGCGTGAAGATGTCAACGGCCATCCTAAGCTGAACGCGCCTGCTCTCGTCAGATCGCAGACTGCTACCCAGTTTAGGGCCCAGTAAGTACCGACATGGGAGACTGGCTGGGAATCCCGGGTGCAGTTGACATTTTGCTCTGTTGCCGCCTTCCGTTCCGATTCCGAAAAGGATTTATTGATGCTTAAATGCACAGTATAAAAAGCATGAAGCTGTCAATGGCCATCCTAAGCTGAACGCGCCTGCTCTCGTCAGATCGCAGACTGCTACCCAGCTTAGGGCCCGGTAAGTACTGGCATGGGAGACGGGCTGGGAATCCCGGTTGCCATTGACATTTTGCTCTATTGCTCGAATTCCGAAAATAATTTATTGATGCTTGAATCCACAGTATACAAGGTGTGAAGCTGTCAACGGCCATCCTAAGCTTAACGCACCTGCTCTCGTCAGATCGCAGACTGGTACAGATCTTAGGGCCCGGTAAGTACCGGCATGGGACACTGGCTGGGAATCCCGGCTGCCGTTGACATTTTGCTCTGTTGCCGCCTTCCGTTCCGATTCCGAAAAGGATTTATTGATGCTTAAATCCACAGTATACAGGGTATGAAGATGTCTACGGCCATCCTAAGCTGAATGCGCCTGTTCTCGTCAGATCGCAGACTGCTACCCAGCTTCGGGCCTGGTAAGTACCAGCATGGGAGACTGGCTGGGAATCCCGAATGCAGTTGACATTTTGCTCTGTTTCTGCTCCAATTCCGAAAATTATTTATTGATGCTTAAATCCACAGTATACAAAGTGTGAAGCTGTCAACGGCCATCCTAAGCTGAACGCGCCTGCTCTTGTCAGATCGCAGACTGCTACCCAGCTTAGGGCCTGGAAAGTACCAGCATGGGAGACTGGCTGGGAATCCCGGGTGCAGTTGACATTTTAATCTGTTGCCGCCTTCCGCTCCGATTCAGAAAAGGATTTATTGATGCTTAAATCCACAATATACAGGGTGTGAAGCTGTCAACGGCCATCCTAAGCCTGAACATGCCTGCTCTCCTCCGATCGCAGGCTGCTGCCCGGCAGATGCAGGCATGGGAGACTGGCTGGCAATCCAAGGTGCCATCGACATTTTGCTCTCTTGCCGCCTTCTTTTCCGATTAAAAAAAATATTTATTGATGCTTAAATCCACAATATACAAGGCGTAAAGATGTCAACGGCCATCCTAAGCTGAACGCGCCTGCTCTCGTCAGATCGCAGACTGCTACCCAGCTTAGGGCCTGGTAATTACCAGCATGGGAGACTGGCTGGGAATCCCGAGTACAGTTGACATTCTGCTCTGATTCCGAAAATTATTTATTGATGCTTAAATCCACAGTATACAAAGTGTGAAGCTGTCAACGGCCATCCTAACCTGAACGCGCCTGCTCTCGTCAGATCGCAGACTGCTACCCAGCTTAGGGCCTGGTAATTACCAGCATGGGAGACTGGCTGGGAATCCCAGGTGTTGTTGACATTTTGCTCTGTAGCCGCCTTCCGCTCCGATTCCGAAAAGGATTTATTGATGCTTAAATCCACAGTATACAGGGTGTGAAGCCGTCTACGGCTATCCTAAGCTGAATGTGCCTGTTCTTGTCAGATCGCAGACTGCTGCCCGGAAAGTACGGGCATGGGAGACTGGCTGGCAATCCAAGGTGCTATTGACATTTTGCTCTGTTGCCGCCTTCCTCTCCGATTAAAAAAAATATTCATTGATGCTTAAATCCACAGTATACAAGGCGTGAAGATGTCAACGGCCATCCTAAGCTGAACGCGCCTGTTCTCGTCAGATCGCAGACTGCTACGCAGCTTAGGGCCCAGTAAGTACCGGCATGGGAGACTGGCTGGGAATCCCGGGTGCAGTCGACATTTTGCTCTGTTGCCGCCTTCCGTTCCGATTCCGAAAAGGATTTATTGATGATTAAATGCACAGTATAAAAAGCATGAAGCTGTCAATGGCCATCCTAAGCTGAACTCGCCTGCTCTCGTCAGATCGCAGACTGCTACCCAGCTTCGGGCCCGGTAAGTACTGGCATTTGAGACTGGCTGGGAATCCCGGGTGCTGTTGACATTTTGCTCTATTGCTGCCTTCCGCTCCGATTCCGAAAATAATTTATTGATGCTTAAATCCACAGTATACAAGGTGTGAAGCTGTCGACGGCCATCCTAAGCTTAACGCGCCTGCTCTCGTCAGATCGCAGACTGGTACAGATCTTAGGGCCCGGTAAGTACCGGCATGGGACACTGGCTGGGAATCCCGGCTGCCGTTGACATTTTGCTCTGTTGCCGCCTTCCGTTCCGATTCCGAAAAGGATTTATTGATGCTTAAATGCACAGTATAAAGGGCGAGAAGCTGGCAACGGCCATCCTAAGCTGAACGCGCCTGCTCTCTGCAGATCGCAGACTGCTACCCAGCTTAGGGCCCGGTAAGTACCAGCATGGGAGACTGGCTGGGAATCCCAAGTGTCGTTGACATTTTGCTCCGATTCCGAAAAGGATTTATTGATGCTTAAATCCACAGTATACAGGGTGAGAAGATGTCTACGGCCATCCTAAGCTGAATGTGCCTGTGCTTGTCAGATCGCAGACTGCTACCCAGCTTAGGGCCCGGTAAGTACCAGCATGGGAGACTGGCTGGGAATCCCAAGTGTCGTTGACATTTTGCTCTGTTGCCGCCTTCCGCTTCGATTCGGAAAAGGATTTATTGATGCTTAAATCCACAATATACAGGTTGTGAAGCTGTCAACGGCCATCCTAAGCTGAACGCGCCTGCTCTCGTCAGATCGCAGACTGCTAGCCAGCTTAGGGACCGGTAAGTACTAGCATGGGAGACTGGCTGGGAATCCCAGGTGTTGTTTACATTTTGCTTTATTGCTGCCTTCCGCTACGATTCCGAAAAGAATTTATTGATGCTTAAATGCACAGTAGAAAGGGCAAGAAGCTGTCAACGGCCATCCTAAGCTGAACGCGCTGTTCTCGTCAGATCGCAGACTGCTACCCAGCTTAGGGCCCGGTAAGTACTGGCATGGGAGACTGGCTGGGAATCCCGGGTGCCGTTGACATTTTGCTCTGTTGCCGCCTTCCGTTCCGATTCCGAAAAGGATTTATTGATGCTTAAATGCACAGTATACAAAGTGTGAAGCTGTCAATGGCCATCCTAAGCTGAACGCGCCTGCTCTCGTCAGATCGCAGACTGCTACCCAGCTTAGGGCCTGGTAATTACCAGCATGGGAGACTGGCTGGGAATCTCAGGTGTTGTTGACATTTTGCTCTGTAGCTCTGTAGACATTTTGCTCCGATTCCGAAAAGGATTTATTGATGCTTAAATCCACAGTATACAGGGTGTGAAGCCGTCTACGGCTATTCTAAGCTGAATGTGCCTGTTCTTTTCAGATCGCAGACTGCTGGCCGGCAAGTACGGGCATGGGAGATTGGCTGGCAATCCAAGGTGCTATTGACATTTTGCTCTGTTGCCGCCTTCCTCTCCGATTAAAAAAATATTTATTGATGCTTAAATCCACAGTATACAAGGCGTGAAGATGTCAACGAACATCCTAAGCTGAACGCGCCTGCTCTCGTCAGATCGCAGACTGCTACCCAGCTTAGGGCCCGGTAAGTACTGGCATGGGAGACTGGCTGGGAATCCCGGGTGCCGTTGACATTTTGCTCTATTGCTGCCTTCCGCTCCGATTCCGAAAATAATTTATTGATGCTTAAATCCACAGTATACAAGGTGTGAAGCTGTCGACGGCCATCCTAAGCTTAACGCGCCTGCTCTCGTCAGATCGCAGACTGGTACAGATCTTAGGGCCCGGTAAGCACCGGCATGGGACACTGGCTGGGAATGCCCGGCTGCTGTTGACATTTTGCTCTGTTGCCGCCTTCCGTTCCGATTCCGAAAAGGATTTATTGATGCTTAAATGCACAGTATAAAGGGCGAGAAGCTGTCAACGGCCATCCTAAGCTGAACGCGCTGTTCTCGTCAGATCGCAGACTGCCACCCAGCTTAGGGCCCGGTAAGTAATAGCATGTTAGACTGGCTGGGAATCCCAGGTGTTGTTGACATTTTGCTCTGTTGCCGCCTTCCGCTCCGATTCCGAAAAGGATTTATTGATGCTTAAATCCACAGTATACAGGGTGTGAAGATGTCTACGGCCATCCTAAGCTGAATGCGCCTGTTCTCGTCAGATCGCAGACTGCTACCCAGCTTCGGGCCTGGTAAGTACCAGCATGGGAGACTGGCTGGGAATCCCGAGTGCAGTTGACATTTTGCTCTGATTCCGAAAATTATTTATTGATGCTTAAATCCACAGTATACAAAGTGTGAAGCTGTCAACGGCCATCCTAACCTGAACGCGCCTGCTCTCTCAGATCGCAGACTGCTACCCAGCTTAGGGCCTGGTAATTACCAGCATGGGAGACTGGCTGGGAATCCTAGGTGTTGTTGACATTTTGCTCTGTTGCCGCCTTCCGCTCCGATTCCGAAAAGGATTTATTGATGCTTAAATCCACAGTATACAGGGTGTGAAGCCGTCTACGGCTATCCTAAGCTGAATTCGCCTGTTCTTGTCAGATCGCAGACTGCTGCCCGGCAAGTACAGGCATGGGAGACTGGCTGGCAATCCAAGGTGCTATTGACATTTTGCTCTGTTGCCGCCTTCCTCTCCGATTAAAAAAAATATTCATTGATGCTTAAATCCACAGTATACAAAGTGTTAAGCTGTCAACGGCCATCCTAACCTGAACGCGCCTGCTCTCATCAGATCGCAGACTGCTACCCAGCTTAGGGCCCGGTAAATACTGGCATGGGAAACTGGCTGGGAATCCCGGGTGCCGTTGACATTTTGCTCTATTGCTGCCTTCCGCTTTGATTCCGAAAATAATTTATTGATGCTTAAATCCACAGTATACAAGGTGTGAAGCTGTCGACGGCCATCCTAAGCTTAACGCGCCTGCTCTCGTCAGATCGCAGACTGGTACAGATCTTAGGGCCCGGTAAGTACCGGCATGGGACACTGGCTGTTAATCCCGGCTGCCGTTGACATTTTGCTCTGTTGCCGCCTTCCGTTCCGATTCCGAAAAGGATTTATTGATGCTTAAATGCACAGTATAAAAAGCATGAAGCTGGCAATGGCATCCTAAGCTGAACGTGCCTGCTCTCGTCAGATCGCAGACTGGTACAGATCTTAGGGCCCGGTAAGTACCGGCATGGGACACTGGCTGGGAATCCTGGCTGCCGTTGACATTTTGCTCTGTTGCCGCCTTCCTCTCCGATTCCGAAAAGGATTTATTGATGCTTAAATGCACAGTATAAAGGGCATGAAGCTGTCAACGGCCATCCTATGCTGAACGCGCCTGCTCTCGTCAGATCGCAATCTGCTACCCAGCTTAGGGCCTGGTAAGAACTGGCATGGGAGACTGGCTGGGAATCTCAGGTGTTGTTGACATTTTGCTCTGTAGCTCTGTAGACATTTTGCTCCGAAAAGGATTTATTGATGCTTAAATCCACAGTATACAGGGTGTGAAGCCGTCTACGGCTATCCTAAGCTGAATGCGCCTGTTCTTGTCAGATCGCAGACTGCTGCCCGGCAAGTACGGGCATGGGAGACTGGCTGGCAATCCAAGGTGCTGTTGACATTTTGCTCTGTTGCCGCCTTCCTCTCCGATTCCGAAAAGGATTTATTGATGCTTAAATGCACAGTATAAAAAGCATGAAGCTGTCAATGGCCATCCTAAGCTGAACGCGCCTGCTCTCGTCAGATCGCAGACTGCTACTCAGTTTTGGGCCCGGCAAGTACCAGCATGGGAGACTGGCTGGGAATCCCGGCTGTCGTTGACATTTTGCTCTATTGCCGCCTTCCGCTCCGATTCCGAAAAGGATTTATTGATGCTTAAATGCACAGTATAAAGGGCGAGAAGCTGTCAACGGCCATCCTAAGCTGAACGCGCCTGTTCTCGTCAGATCGCAGACTGCTACCCAGCTTAGGGCCCGGTAAGTAATAGCATGGGAGACTGGCTGGGAATCCCAAGTGTTGTTGACATTTTGCTCTGTTGCCGCCTTCCGCTCCGATTCCGAAAAGGATTTATTGATGCTTAAATCCACAGTATACAGGGTGTGAAGATGTCTACGGCCATCCTAAGCTGAATGCGCCTGTTCTCGTCAGATCGCAGACTGCTACCCAGCTTCGGGCCTGGTAAGTACCAGCAATGGAGACTGGCTGGGAATCCCGAGTGCAGTTGACATTTTGCTCTGTTTCTGCTCCGATTCCGAAAATTATTTATTGATGCTTAAATCCACAGTATACAAAGTGTTAAGCTGTCAACGGCCATATTAACCTGAACGCGCCTGCTCTCGTCAGATCGCAGACTGCTACCCAGCTTAGGGCCCAGTAAGTACCGGCATGAGAGACTGGCTGGGAATCCCGGGTGCCGTTGACATTTTGCTCTATTGCTGCCTTCTGCTCCGATTCCGAAAAGAATTTATTGATGCTTAAATCCACAGTATACAAGGTGTGAAGCTGTCGACGGCCATCCTAAGCTTAACGCGCCTGCTCTCGTCAGATCGCAGACTGGTACAGATCTTAGGGCCCGGTAAGTACCGGCATGGGACACTGGCTGGGAATCCCGGCTGCCGTTGACATTTTGCTCTGTTGCCGCCTTCCGTTCCGATTCCGAAAAGGATTTTTTGATGCTTAAATGCACAGTATAAATGGTGAGAAGCTGTCAACGGCCATCCTAAGCTGAACGCGCCTGCTCTCGTCAGATCGCAGACTGCTACCCAGCTTAGGGCCCGGTAAGTAATAGCATGGGAGACTGGCTGGGAATCCCAATTGTTGTTGACATTTTGCTCTGTTGCCGCCTTCCGCTCCGATTCCGAAAAGGATTTATTGATGCTTAAATCCACAGTATACAGGGTGTGAAGATGTCTACGGCCATCCTAAGCTGAATGCACCTGTTCTTGTCAGATTGCAGACTGCTACCCAGCTTCGGGCCTGGTAAGTACCAGCAATGGAGACTGGCTGGGAATCCCGAGTGCAGTTGACATTTTGCTCTGTTTCTGCTCCGATTCCGAAAATTATTTATTGATGCTTAAATCCACAGTATACAAAGTGTTAAGCTGTCAACGGCAATCCTAACCTGAACGCGCCTGCTCTTGTCAGATCGCAGACTGCTACCCAGCTTAGGGCCCAGTAAGTACCGGCATGGCAGACTGGCTGGGAATCCCGGGTGCAGTTGACATTTTGCTCTGTTGCCGCCTTCCGTTTCGATTCCGAAAAGGATTTATTGATGATTAAATGCACAGTATAAAAAGCATGAAGCTGTCAACGGCCATCCTAAGCTGAACTCGCCTGCTTTCGTCAGATCGCAGACTGCTACCCAGCTTAGGGCCCGGTAAGTACTGGCATTTGTGACTGGCTGAGAATCCCGGGTGCTGTTGACATTTTGCTCTATTGCTGCCTTCCGTTCAGATTCCGAAAAGGATTTATTAATGCTTAAATCCACAGTATACAAGGTGTGAAGCTGTCGATGGCCATCCTAAGCTTAACGCGCCTGCTCTCGTCAGATCGCAGACTGGTACAGATCTTAGGGCCTGGTAAGTACCGGCATGGGACACTGGCTGGGAATCCCGGCTGCCGTTGACATTTTGCTCTGTTGCCGCCTTCCGTTCAGATTCCGAAAAGGATTTATTAATGCTTAAATGCACAGTATAAAGAGTGAGAAGCTGTCAACGGCCATCCTATGCTGAACGCGCCTGCTTTCGTCAGATCGCAGACTGCTACCCAGCTTAGGGCCAGGTAAGTACCAGCATGGGAGACTGGCTTGGAATCCCAAGTGTCGTTGACATTTTGCTCTTTTGCCGCCTTCCGCTCCGATTCCGAAAAGGATTTATTGATGCTTAAATCCACAGCATACAGGGTGAGAAGATGTCTGCGGCCATCCTAAGCTAAATGTGCCTGTTCTCGTCAGAACGCAGACTGCTACCCAGTTTAGGGCCTGGTAAGTACCAGCATGGGAGACTGGCTGGGAATCCCGGGTGCAGTTGACATTTCAATCTGTTGCCGCCTTCCGCTCCGATTCGGAAAAGGATTTATTGATGCTTAAATCCACAATATACAGGGTGTGAAGCTGTAAACGGCCATCCTAAGCTGAACGCGCCTGCTCTCGTCAGATCGCAGACTGCTACCCAGCTTAGCGCCCGGTAAGTACCAGCATGGGAGACTGGCTTGGAATCCCAGGTGTTGTTGACATTTTGCTCTGTAGCCGCCTTCCGCTCCGATTCAGAAAAGGATTTATTGATCCTTAAATCCACAATTTACAGGGTGTGAAGCCGTCTACGGCTATCCTAAGCTAAATGTGCCTGTTCTTGTCAGATCGCAGACTGCTGCCCGGCAAATACGGGCATGGGAGACTGGCTGGCAATCCAAGGTGCTTTTGACATTTTGCTCTGTTGCCGCCTTCCTCTCCGAATCCGAAAAGGATTTATTGATGCTTAAATGCACAGTATAAAAAGCATGAAGCTGTCAATGGCCATCCTAAGCTGAACGCGCATGCTCCCGTCAGATCGCAGACTGCTACCCAGCTTAGGGCCCGGTAAGTACTGGCATCGGAGACTGGCTGGGAATCCCGGGTGCCGTTGACATTTTGCTCTATTGCTGCCTTCCGCTCCGATTCCGAAAATAATTTATTGATGCTTAAATCCACAGTATACAAGGTGTGAAGCTGTCGACGGCCATCCTAAGTTTAACGCGCCTGCTCTCGTCAGATCGCAGACTGGTACAGATCTTAGGGCCCGGTAAGTACCGGCATGGGACACTGGCTGGGAATCCCGGGTGCAGTTGACATTTTAATCTGTTGCCGCCTTCCGCTCCGATTCCGAAAAGGATTTATTGATGCTTAAATGCACAGTATAAAAAGCATGAAGCTGTCAATGGCCATCCTAAGCTGAACGCGCCTGCTCTCGTCAGATCGCAGACTGGTACAGATCTTAGGGCCCGGTAAGTACCGGCATGGGACACTGGCTGGGAATCCTGGCTGCCGTTGACATTTTGCTCTGTTGCCGCCTTCCTCTCCGATTCCGAAAAGGATTTATTGATGCTTAAATGCACAGTATAAAGGGCATGAAGCTTTTAACGGCCATCCTAAGCTGAACGCGCCTGCTCTCGTCACATCGCAGACTGCTACCCAGCTTAGGGCCCGGTAAGTACCAGCATGGGAGACTGGCTGGGAATCTCAGGTGTTGTTGACATTTTGCTCTGTAGCTCTGTAGACATTTTGCTCCGATTCCGAAAAGGATTTATTGATGCTTAAATCCACAGTATACAGGGTGTGAAGCCGTCTACGGCTATCCTAAGCTGAATGCGCCTGTTCTTGTCAGATCGCAGACTGCTGCCCGGCAAGTACGGGCATGGGAGACTGGCTGGCAATCCAAGGTGCTATTGACATTTTGCTCTGTTGCCGCCTTCCTCTCCGATTCCGAAAAGGATTTGTTGATGCTTAAATGCACAGTATAAAAAGCATGAATCTGTCAATGGCCATCCTAAGCTGAACACGCCTGCTCTCGTCAGATCGCAGACTGCTACCCAGCTTAGGGCCCGGTAAGTACTGGCATGGGAGACTGGCTGGGAATCCCGGGTGCCGTTGACATTTTGCTCTATTGCTGCCTTCCGCTCCGATTCCGAAAAGAATTTATTGATGCTTAAATCCACAGTATACAAGGTGTGAAGCTGTCGACGGCCATCCTAAGCTTAACGCGCCTGCTCTCGTCAGATCGCAGACTGGTACAGATCTTAGGGCCCGGTAAGTACCGGCATGGGACACTGGCTGGGAATCCCGGGTGCAGTTGACATTTTAATCTGTTGCCGCCTTCCGCTCTGATTCGGAAAAGGATTTATTGATGCTTAAATGCACAGTATAAAGGGCGTGAAGCTGTCAACAGCCATCCTAAGCTGAACGCGCCTGCTCTCGTCAGATTGCAGACTGCTACCCAGCTTAGGGCCCGGTAAGTACCAGCATGGGAGACTGGCTGGGAATCTCAGGTGTTGTTGACATTTAGCTCTGTAGCTCTGTAGACAATTTGCTCCGAATCCGAAAAGAATTTATTGATGCTTAAATCCACAGTATACAAGGTGTGAAGCTGTCGAAGGCCATCCTAAGCTTAACGCGCCTGCTCTCGTCAGATCGCAGACTGGTACAGATCTTAGGGCCCGGTAAGTACCGGCATGGGACACTGGCTGGGAATCCCGGCTGCCGTTGACATTTTGCTCTGTTGCCGCCTTCCGTTCCGATTCCGAAAAGGATTTATTGATGCTTAAATGCACAGTATAAAGGGCGAGAAGCTGTCAACGGCCATCTTAAGCTGAACGCGCCTGCTCTCGTCAGATCGCAGACTGCTACCCAGCTTAGGGCCCGGTAAGTACCAGCATGGGAAACTGGCTGGGAATCCCAGGTGTCGTTGACATTTTGCTCTGTTGCCGCCTTCCGCTCCGATTCCGAAAAGGATTTATTGATGCTTAAATCCACAGTATACAGGGTGAGAAGATGTCTACGGCCATCCTAAGCTGAATGTGCCTGTTCTCGTTAGATTGCAGACTGCTACCCAGCTTAGGGCCTGGTAAGTACCAGCATGGGAGACTGGCTGGGAATCCCGGGTGCAGTTGACATTTTAATCTGTTGCCGCCTTCTGCTCCGATTCGGAAAAGGATTTATTGATGCTTAAATCCACAATATACAGGGTGTGAAGCTGTCAACGGCCATCCTAAGCTGAACGCGCCTGCTCTCTTCAGATCGCAGACTGCTACCCAGCTTAGGGCCCGGTAAGTACCAGCATGAGAGACTTGCTGGGAATCCCAGGTGTTGTTGACATTTTGCTCTGTAGCCGCCTTCCGCTCCGATTCCGAAAAGGATTTATTGATGCTTAAATCCACAGTATACAGGGTGTGAAGCCGTCTACGGCTATCCTAAGCTGAATGTGCCTGTTCTTGTCAGATCGCAGACTGCTGCCCGGCAAGTACGGGCATGGGAGACTGGCTGGCAATCCAAGGTGCTATTGACATTTTGCTCTGTTGCCGCCTTCCTCTCCGATTCCGAAAAGGATTTATTGATGCTTAAATGCACAGTATAAAAAGCATGAAGCTGTCGTTGGCCATCCTAAGCTGAACGCGCATGCTCTCGTCAGATCGAAGACTGCTACCCAGCTTAGGGCCCGGTAAGTACTGGCATGGGAGACTGGCTGGGAATCCCGGGTGCCGTTGACATTTTGCTCTATTGCTGCCTTCCGCTCCGATTCCGAAAAGAATTTATTGATGCTTAAATCCACAGTATACAAGGTGTGAAGCTGTCGACAGCCATCCTAAGCTTAACGCGCCTGCTCTCGTCAGATCGCAGACTGGTACAAATCTTAGGGCCCGGTAAGTACCGGCATGGGACACTGGCTGGGAATCCCGGCTGCCGTTGACATTTTGCTCTGTTGCCGCCTTCCGTTCCGATTCCGAAAAGGATTTATTGATGCTTAAATGCACAGTATAAATGGTGAGAAGCTGTCAACGGCCATCCTAAGCTGAACGCGCCTGCTCTCGTCAGATCGCAGACTGCTACCCAGCTTAGGGCCCGGTAAGTAATAGCATGGGAGACTGGCTGGGAATCCCAAGTGTTGTTGACATTTTGCTCTGTTGCCGCCTTCCGCTCCGATTCCGCAAAGGATTTATTGATGCTTAAATCCACAGTATACAGGGTGTGAAGATGTCTACGGCCATCCTAAGCTGAATGCACCTGTTCTCGTCAGATTGCAGACTGCTACCCAGCTTCGGGCCTGGTAAGTACCAGCAATGGAGACTGGCTGGGAATCCCGAGTGCAGTTAACATTTTGCTCTGTTTCTGCTCCGATTCCGAAAATTATTTATTGATGCTTAAATCCACAGTATACAAAGTGTTAAGCTGTCAACGGCCATCCTAACCTGAACGCGCCTGCTCTTGTCAGATCGCAGACTGCTACCCAGCTTAGGGCCCAGTAAGTACCGGCATGGCAGACTGGCTGGGAATCCAGGGTGCAGTTGACATTTTGCTCTGTTGCCGCCTTCCGTTCCGATTCCGAAAAGGATTTATTGATGATTAAATGCACAGTATAAAAAGCATGAAGCTTTCAACGGCCATCCTAAGCTGAACTCGCCTGCTTTCGTCAGATCGCAGACTGCTACCCAGCTTAGGGCCCGGTAAGTACTGGCATTTGTGACTGGCTGGGAATCCCGGGTGCTGTTGACATTTTGCTCTATTGCTGCCTTCCGTTCAGATTCCGAAAAGGATTTATTAATGCTTAAATCCACAGTATACAAGGTGTGAAGCTGTCGATGGCCATCCTAAGCTTAACGCGCCTGCTCTCGTCAGATCGCAGACTGGTACAGATCTTAGGGCCTGGTAAGTACCGGCATGGGACACTGGCTGGGAATCCCGGCTGCCGTTGACATTTTGCTCTGTTTCCGCCTTCCGTTCAGATTCCGAAAAGGATTTATTAATGCTTAAATGCACAGTATAAAGAGCGAGAAGCTGTCAACGGCCATCCTATGCTGAACGCGCCTGCTTTTGTCAGATCGCAGACTGCTACCCAGCTTAGGGCCAGGTAAGTACCAGCATGGGAGACTGGCTGGGAATCCCAAATGTCGTTGACATTTTGCTCTTTTGCCGCCTTCCGCTCCGATTCCGAAAAGGATTTATTGATGCCTAAATCCACAGCATACAGGGTGAGAAGATGTCTGCGGCCATCCTAAGCTAAATGTGCCTGTTCTCGTCAGAACGCAGACTGCTACCCAGTTTAGGGCCTGGTAAGTACCAGCATGGGAGACTGGCTGGGAATCCCGGGTGCAGTTGACATTTCAATCTGTTGCCGCCTTCCGTTCCGATTCGGAAAAGGATTTATTGATGCTTAAATCCACAATATACAGGGTGTGAAGCTGTAAACGGCCATCCTAAGCTGAACGCGCCTGCTCTCGTCAGATCGCAGACTGCTACCCAGCTTAGCGCCCGGTAAGTACCAGCATGGGAGACTGGCTTGGAATCCCAGGTGTTGTTGACATTTTGCTCTGTAGCCGCCTTCCGCTCCGATTCAGAAAAGGATTTATTGATCCTTAAATCCACAATTTACAGGGTGTTAAGCCGTCTACGGCTATCCTAAGCTGAATGTGCCTGTTCTTGTCAGATCGCAGACTGCTGCCCGGCAAGTACGGGCATGGGAGACTGGCTGGCAATCCAAGGTGCTATTGACATTTTGCTCTGTTGCCGCCTTCCTCTCCGATTCCGAAAAGGATTTATTGATGCTTAAATGCACAGTATAAAAAGCATGAAGCTGTCAATGGCCATCCTAAGCTGAACGCGCATGCTCCCGTCAGATCGCAGACTGCTACCCAGCTTAGGGCCCGGTAAGTACTGGCATCGGAGACTGGCTGGGAATCCCGGGTGCCGTTGACATTTTGCTCTATTGCTGCCTTCCGCTCCGATTCCGAAAAAAATTTATTGATGCTTAAATCCACAGTATACAAGGTGTGAAGCTGTCGACGGCCATCCTAAGTTTAACGCGCCTGCTCTCGTCAGATCGCAGACTGGTACAGATCTTAGGGCCCGGTAAGTACCGGCATGGGACACTGGCTGGGAATCCCGGGTGCAGTTGACATTTTAATCTGTTGCCGCCTTCCGCTCCGATTCCGAAAAGGATTTATTGATGCTTAAATGCACAGTATAAAAAGCATGAAGCTGTCAATGGCCATCCTAAGCTGAACGCGCCTGCTCTCGTCAGATCGCAGACTGGTACAGATCTTAGGGCCCGGTAAGTACCGGCATGGGACACTGGCTGGGAATACTGGCTGCCGTTGACATTTTGCTCTGTTGCCGCCTTCCTCTCCGATTCCGAAAAGGATTTATTGATGCTTAAATCCACAGTATACAGGGTGTGAAGCCGTCTACGGCTATCCTAAGCTGAATGCGCCTGTTCTTGTCAGATCGCAGACTGCTGCCCGGCAAGTACGGGCATGGGAGACTGGCTGGCAATCCAAGGTGCTATTGACATTTTGCTCTGTTGCCGCCTTCCTCTCCGATTCCGAAAAGGATTTGTTGATGCTTAAATGCACAGTATAAAAAGCATGAAGCTGTCAATGGCCATCCTAAGCTGAACACGCCTGCTCTCGTCACATCGCAGACTGCTACCCAGCTTAGGGCCCGGTAAGTACTGGCATGGGACACTGGCTGGGAATCTCGGGTGCCGTTGACATTTTGCTCTATTGCTGCCTTCCGCTCCGATTCCGAAAAGAATTTATTGATGCTTAAATCCACAGTATACAAGGTGTGAAGCTGTCGACGGCCATCCTAAGCTTAACGCGCCTGCTCTCGTCAGATCGCAGACTGGTACAGATCTTAGGGCCCGGAAAGTACCGGCATGGGACACTGGCTGGGAATCCCGGGTGCAGTTGACATTTTAATCTGTTGCCGCCTTCCGCTCCGATTCGGAAAAGGATTTATTGATGCTTAAATGCACAGTATAAAGGGCGTGAAGCTGTCAACAGCCATCCTAAGCTGAACGCGCCTGCTCTCGTCAGATTGCAGACTGCTACCCAGCTTAGGGCCCGGTAAGTACCAGCATGGGACACTGGCTGGGAATCCCGGCTTCCGTTGACACTTTGCTCTGTTGCCGCCTTCCGTTCCGGTTCCGATTCCGAAAAGGATTTATTGATGCTTAAATGCACAGTATAAAGGGCGAGAAGCTGTCAACAGCCATCCTAAGCTGAACGCACCTGCTCTCGTCAGATCGCAGACTGCTACCCAGCTTAGGGCCCGGTAAGTACCAGCATGGGAGACTGGCTGGGAATCCCAAGTGTCGTTGACATTTTGCTCTGCTCCGATTCCGAAAAGGATTTATTGATGCTTAAATCCACAGTATACAGGGTGTGAAGATGTCTATGGCCATCCTAAGCTGAATGCGCCTGTTCTCGTCAGATCGCAGACTGCTACCCAGCTTCGGGCCTGGTAAGTACCAGCATGGGAGACTGGCTGGGGATCCCGGGTGCAGTTGACATTTTGCTCTGTTTGTGTTCCGATTCCGAAAAGGATTTATTGATGCTTAAATCCACAGTATACAAAGTGTGAAGCTTTCAACGGCCATCCTAAGCTGAACGCGCCTGCTCTCGTCAGATCGCAGACTGCTACCCAGCTTGGGGCCTGGTAAGTACCGGCATGGGAGACTGGCTGGGATTCCCGGGTGCCGTTGACATTTTAATCTGTTGCCGCCTTCCGTTCTGATTCGGAAAAGGATTTATTGATGCTTAAATCCACAATATACAGGGTGTGAAGCTGTCAATGGCCATCCTAAGCCTGAACGTGCCTGCTCTCCTCAGATCGCAGACTGCTGCCCGGCAGATACCGGCATGGGAGACTGGCTGGCAATCCAAGGTGCCATTGACATTTTGCTCTGTTGCCGCCTTCCTCTCCGATTAATAAAAATATTTATTGATGCTTAAATCCACAATATACAAGGAGTAAAAATGTCAACGGCTATCCTAAGCTGAACGCGCCTGCTCTCGTCAGATCGCAGACTGCTACCCAGCTTAGGGCCCAGTAAGTACCATCATGGGAGACTGGCTGGGAATCCCAGGTGCAGTTGACATTTTGCTCTGTTGCCGCCTTCTGTTCCGATTCCGAAAAAGATTTATTGATGCTTAACCCCTTAAGGACCAAGGACGTACCGGTACGTCCTTGGTCCTGCTCTTCTGATATAACGCGGGGTTACACAGTAACCCCGCGTCATATCATGGCGGGCCCGGCATCATAGTGAAGCCGGGACCCGCCTCTAATAGCGCGCAGCGCCGATCGCGGCGCCGCGCGCTATTAACCCTTTAGCCGCGCGCTCAGAGCTGAGCCGCGCGGCTAAAAGTGAAAGTGAAAGTTCCCGGCTAGCTCAGTCGGGCTGTTCGGGATAGCCGCGGCTAATCGCGGCATCCCGAACAGCTGACAGGACAGCGGGAGGGCCCCTTTCTGCCTCCTCGCTGTCCGATCGCCGAATGACTGCTCAGTGCCTGAGATCCAGGCATGAGCAGTCATGCGGCAGAATCGTTGATCACTGGTTTCTTATGAGAAGCCAGTGATCAACATAGAATATCAGTGTGTGCAGTATTATAGGTCCCTATGGGACCTATAACACTGCAAAAAAAAAGTGAAAAAAAAAGTGAATAAATATCATTTAACTCCTCCCCTATTAAAAGTTTGAATCACCCCCCTTTTCCAATAAAAAAAAAAACACAGTGTAAATAAAAATAAAAATAAACATATATGGTAACACGGCGTGCGGAAATGTCCGAATTATAAAAATATATCATTAATTAAACCGCTCGGTCAATGGCGTGCGCGCAAAAAAATTCCAAAGTCCAAAATAGTGCATTTTTGGTCACTTTTTATATCATTTAAAAATGAATTAAAAGTGATCAATAAGTCCTATCAATGCAAAAATGGTACCGTTAAAAACTTCAGATCACGGCGCAAAAAATGAGCCCTCATACCGCCCCATACATGGAAAAATAAAAAAGTTATAGGGGTCAGAAGATGACAATTTTAAACATATTAATTTTCCTGCATGTAGTTATGATTTTTTCCAGAAGTCCGACAAAATCAAACCTATATAAGTAGGGTATCATTTTAATCGTGTGGACCTACAGAATACATAGCAGGTGTCATTTTTACCGAAAAATGTACCACGTAGAAACGGAAGCCCCCAAAAGTTACAAAACAGCGTTTTTTTTTTCAATTTTGTCGCACAATGATTTTTTTCCTGCTTCATCATAGATTTTTGGGCAAAATGACTGACGTCATTACAAAGTAGAATTGGTGGCGCAAAAAATAAGCCATCATATGGATTTTTAGGTGTAAATTTGAAAGAATTATGATTTTTTAAAGGCAAGGAGCAAAAAACGAAAATGCAAAAACGGAAAAACCTCCGGTCCTTAAGGGGTTAAATGCACAGTATAAAATGGTTGAAGCTGTCAATTGCCATCCTAAGCTGAACGCGCCTGCTCTCGTCAGATCGCAGACTGCTACCCAGTTTAGGGCCCGGTAAGTACTGGCATGGGAGACTGGCTGGGAATCCCGGTTGCCGTTGACATTTTGCTCTGTTGCCGCCTTCCGCTCCGATTCCGAAAAGGATTTACTGATGCTTAAATCCACAGTATAAAGGGCAAGAAGCTGTCAACGGCCATCCTAAGCTGAACGCGCCTGCTCATGTCAGATCGCAGACTGCTACCCAGCTTAGGGCCCAGTAAGTACCGGCATGGGAGACTGGCTGGGAATCCCAGGTGCAGTTGACATTTTTGCTCTGTTGCCGCCTTCCGTTCCGATTCCGAAAAGGATTTATTGATGCTTAAATCCACAGTATACAGGGTGTGAAGATGTCTACGGCCATCCTAAGCTGAATGCGCCTGCTCTCGTCAGATCACAGACTGGTACAGATCTTAGGGCCCGGTAAGTACCGGCATGGGACACTGGCTGGGAATCCCGGCTGCCGTTGACATTTTGCTCTGTTGCCGCCTTCCGTTCCGATTCCGAAAAGGATTTATTGATGCTTAAATGCACAGTATACAAAGTGTGAAGCTGTCAACGGCCATCCTAAGCTCAACGCGCCTGCTCTCGTCAGATCGCAGACTGATACCCAGCTTAGGGCCTGGTAAGTACCAGCATGGGAGACTGGCTGGGAATCCCGGGTGCAGTTGACATTCTGCTCTGTAGCCGTCTTCCGCTCCGATTCCGAAAAGGATTTATTGATGCTTAAATCCACAGTATACAGGGTGTGAAGCTGTCTACGGCTATCCTAAGCTGAATGTGCCTGTTCTTGTCAGATCGCAGACTGCTGCCCGGCAAGTACGGGCATGGGAGACTGGCTGGCAATCCAAGGTGCTATTGACATTTTGCTCTGTTGCCGCCTTCCTCTCCGATTCCGAAAAGGATTTATTGATGCTTAAATGCACAGTATACAAAGTGTGAAGCTGTCAAAAGCCATCCTAAGCTGAACGTGCCTGCTCTTGTCAGATCGCAGACTGCTACCCAGCTTAGGGCCCGGTAAGTACCAGCATGGGAGACTGGCTGGGAATCTCAGGTGTTGTTGACATTTTGCTCTGTAGCTCTGTAGACATTTTTCTCCGATTCCGAAAAGGATTTATTGACGTTTAAATCCACAGTATACAGGGTGTGAAGCCATCTACGGCTATCCTAAGCTGAATGCGCCTGTTCTTGTCAGATCGCAGACTGCTGCCCGGCAAGTACGGGCATGGGAGACTGGCTGGCAATCCAAGGTGCTATTGACATTTTGCTCTGTTGCCGCCTTCCTCTCCGATTAAAAAAAATATTTATTGATGCTTAAATCCACAGTATACAAGGTGTGAAGATGTCAATGGCCATCCTAAGCTGAACGCGCCTGCTCTCGTCAGATCGCAAACTGCTACCCAGCTTAGGGCCCGGTAAGTACTGGCATTGGAGACTGGCTGGGAATCCCGGGTGCCGTTGACATTTTGCTCTATTGCTGCCTTCCGTTCCGATTCCGAAAAGAATTTACTGATGCTTAAACCCACAGTATACAAGGTGTGAAGCTGTCGACGGCCATCCTAAGCTTAACGCGCCTGCTCTCGTCAGATCGCAGACTGGTACAGATCTTAGGGCCCGGTAAGTACCGGCATGGGACACTGGCTGGGAATCCCGGCTGCCGTTGACATTTTGCTCTGTTTCCGCCTTCCGTTCCGGTTCCGATTCCGAAAAGGATTTATTGATGCTTAAATGCACAGTATAAAGGGCGAGAAGCTGTCAACGGCCATCCTAAGCTGAACGCGCCTGCTCTTGTCAGATCGCAGAATGCTACCCAGCTTAGGGCCCGGTAAGTACTGGCATGGGAGACTGGCTGGGAATCCCGGGTGCTGTTGACATTTTGCTCTATTGCTGCCTTCCGCTCCGATTCCGAAAATAATTTATTGATGCTTAAACCCACAGTATACAAGGTGTGAAGCTGTCGACGGCCATCCTAAGCTTAACGCGCCTGCTCTCGTCAGATCGCAGACTGGTACAGATCTTAGGGCCCGGTAAGTACCGGCATGGGACACTGGCTGGGAATCCCGGCTGCCGTTGACATTTTGCTCTGTTGCCGCCTTCCGTTCCTATTCCGAAAAGGATTTATTGATGCTTAACCACTTAAGAACCTAGGGCGTATGGATACGCCTTGACGTCCTGGTACTTAAGGACCCAGGGCGTATCCATACGCCCGTGGGAATTTCGGTCCCCGCCGCGCGCCGGGCGGGGACCGGGCCGGGGTGACTGCTGATATCTATCAGCAGGCACCCCGTGCAAATGCCCAGGGGGGTCATCAGACCCCCCCACGTCGGCGATCGGCGCAAATCGCAAGTGAATTCACACTTGCGATTTGCGCCGATTCCGGGTCATACGGGTCTATTGTGACCCGGTGACCCGGAATAGAAGGGGGATCGCGGTTGTCCAAGACACCCACGATCCCCCTGTAGGCATAGGAGTGAGGTGGCAGGGTTGCCACCCCTCCTATCCCTGCTATTGGTCTGCTATTGATCGTCAGAGGCGACGACCAATAGCAGACCGGGGGCGGGGGGGGTTAACTTTCGTTTTCCCCGTCCTGCCCTCCCACAATAGGCGGGGCAGAACGAGGAACCGAAGGGGACCGGGCGCCGACATCCACTTACCCATCCGGAGGCTGCGGCGACGTTGATCGGCGGGCGGCGTCACGTGTGTCTGAAGAGGACGGCTGCCGGGATCCTACGGAAGCCGGTAAGTAGATCTGGAGGGCTACAGTCTGAGACCGTGGTCTCTAACTGTAGCCCTCCAGATGTTGCAAAACTACAACTCCCAGCATGCCCAGACAGCTGTTTGGGCATGCTGGAATATGTAGTTTTGCAACAGCTGGAGGGCTGCAGTTTGAGACCACTATACAGTGGTCTCTAAACTATATCCCTCCAGATGTTGCAAAACTACAACTCCTAGCATGCCCACATAGCTGTTTGTTGTCTGGACATGCTGGGAGTTGTAGTTTTGCAACATCTGGAGGTCCACAGTTTGGAGATCACTGTGCAGTGGTCTAAAAACTGTAGCTCTCCAGATGTTGCAAAACTGCAATTCCCAGCATGCCCAGAAAGCAAACAGCTGTCTCGGCATGCTGGGAGTTGTAGTTGGGTACCTCCAGCTATTGCATAACTACATCTCCCAGCATGCCCTTCGGTGATTAGTACATGCTGGGAGTTGTAGTTTTGCAACAGCTGGAGGCACACTGGTTGGAAAATATTGAGTTCGGTAACAGAACCTAACTGAAGGTTTTCCAACCAGTGTGCCTCCAGCTGTTGCAAAACTACAACTCCCAGCATGCACGGTCTGTCAGTACATGCTGGGAGTTGTAGTTTTGAAACAGCTGGAGGTTTGCCCCCCCCCCCCCATGTGAACGTACAGGGTACATTCACATAGGCGGGTTTACAGTAAATTTCCTGCTTCAAGTTTGGGCTGCGTCAAATTTTTTGCCGCAGTGCAAACTCCTAGCGGGAAATTCACCGTAACAAGTCAGTGTGAATGTACCCTAAAAACACTACACTACACTACCACCTAATAAAGAGTAAAACACTACATATACACCCCTTACACTGCCCCCCCCCCCCCAATAAACAATTTAAAACGTCTTGTATGGCAGGGTTTCCAAAACGGAGCCTCCAGCTGTTGCAAAACAACAACTCCCAGAATTTCTGGACAGCCACTGACTGTCCAGGCATGCTGGGAGTTTAGCAACAGCTGGAGGCACCCTGTTTGGGAATCACTGGCGTAGAATACCCCTATGCAATCCCTAATTTAGTCCTCAAATGCGCATGGTGCTCTCTTACTTCGGAGCCCTGTCGTATTTCAAGGAAACAGTTTAGGACCACATATGGGGTATCTCCGTACTCGGGAGAAATTACACTACAAATTTTGGGGGGCTTTTTTTCCTTTTACCGCTTGTGGAAATAAAAAGTATGGGGCAACACCAGCATGTTAGTGTAAAAAAATAAAAAAAATTTACACTAACATGCTGGTGTTGCCCCATACTTTTTATTTCCACAAGCGGTAAAAGGAAAAAAAGACCCCCAAAATTTGTAACGCAATTTCTCCTGAGTACAGAAATACCCCAGATGTGGGCGTAAAATGCTCTGCGGGGGCACAACAAGGCTCAGGAGTGAGAGTGCACCATGTACATTTGAGGCCTAAATTGGTGATTTGCACAGGGGTGGCTGATTTTACAGCGGTTCTGACAAACGCAAAAAAAAATAATACCCACATGTGACCCCATTTTGGAAACTACACCCCTCACCGAACGTGACAAGGGGTATAGTGAGCCTGAACACCCCACAGGTGTTTGACGAATTTTCATTAAAGTTGGATGGGAAAATGAAAAAAATTATATTTTTTCACTAAAATGCTGGTGTTACCCTAAATTTTTCATTTTCACATCGGGAAATAGGAAAAAAGCCCCCACAAATTTGTAAACCCATCTCTTCTGAGTAAGAACATACCCCATATGTGAATTTAAAGTGCTCTGCGGGCGAACTACAATGCTCAGAAGAGAAGGAGCGCCATTGGGATTTTGTAGAGAAAATTTGTCCGGCATTGAAGGCCACATGTGTTTACAAAGCCCCCATAGTGCCAGAACAATGGACCCCCGACACATGTGACCCCATTTTGGAAACTACACCCCTCACCTAATGTAATAAGGGGTACATTGAGAATTTACGCCCCACAGATGTCTGATAGATTTTTGGAACAGTGGTCAGTAAAAATGAAAAATAAACTTTTTCATTTGCACAGCCCACTGTTCCAAAGTTCTGTGGGGTGTAAATACTCACTGCACCCCTTATTAAATTCTGTGAGGGGTGTAGTTTCCAAAATGGGGTCACATGTGGGGGGTTCCACTGTTCTGGCACCACGGGGGGCTTTGTAAACGCACATGGCCCCTGACTACCATTCCAAACTAATTCTCTTTCCAAAAGCTCAATGGCGCTCCTCCTCTTCTGAGCATTGTAGTTCGCCAGCAGAGCATTTTACGTCCTAACATGGGGTATTTCCATACTCAGAAGAAATGGGGTTAGACATTTTGGGGGTCATTTTCTCCTATTACCCCTTGTAAAAATGTAAGATTTTGGGGAAAAACTGCATTTTAGTAAAAAAAAAAAAAATTTTTCATTTACACATCCAAATTTAACGAAAAGTCGTCAAACACCTGTGGGGTGTTAAGGCTCAGCGGACCCCTTGTTACGTTCCTTGAGGGGTGTAGTTTCCAAAATAGTATGCCATGTGGGTATTTTTTGCTGTTCTGGCACCACAGGGGCTTCCTAAATGCGACATGCCCCCAAAAAACCATTTCAGCAAAAGTTGCTTTCAAAAAGCCAAATGTGACTCCTTCTCTTCTGAGCATTGTAGTTTGCCCGCAAAGCATTTTACATCCTAACATGGGGTATTTCCATACTCAGAAGAGATGGGGTTACAAATTTGGGGGGGCATTTTCTCCCATTACCCTTTGAAAAAATGGTAAATTTGGGGGAAAAACTGCACTTTAGTGAAAATTTTTTTTTTCATTTACACATCCGACTTTAACGAAAAGTCGTCAAACACCTGTGGGGTGTTAAGGCTCACTGGACCCCTTGTTACGTGCCTTGAGGGGTCTAGTTTCCAAAATGGTATGCCATGTTGGGGTTTTCTGCTGTTCTGGCACCATAGGGGCTTCCTAAATGTGACATGCCCCCCAAAAACCATTTCAGCAAAATTCCCTCTCCAAAATCCTATTGTCGCTCCTTCCCTTCTGAGCCCTCTAGTGCACCCGCCGAACACTTGACATACACATATGAGGTATTTCCTTACTCGAGAGAAATTGGGTTACAAATTTTGGGGGGATTTTTCATCTATTACCCCTTGTAAAAATTCAAAAACTGGGTCTACAAGAACATGCGAGTGTAAAAAATGAAGATTTTGAATTTTCTCCTTCACTTTGCTGCTATTCCTGTGAAACACCTAAAGGGTTAACACACTTACTGAATGTCATTTTGAATACTTTGAGGGGTGCAGTTTTTATAATGTGGTCATTTGTGGGGTATTTCTAATATGAAGGCCCTTCAAATCCACTTCAAAACTGAACTGGTCCCTGAAAAATTCTGATTTTGAAAATTTTGTGAAAAATTGGAAAATTGCTGCTGAACTTTGAAGCCCTCTGATGTCTTCCAAAAGGAAAAACATGTCAATTTTATGATGCAAACATAAAGTAGACATATTGTATATGTGAATCAATGAATAATTTATTTGGAATATCCATTTTCCTTACAAGCAGTGAGCTTAAAAGTAAAAAAAATGCTAAATTTTCAATTTTTTCATCAAATTTTGGAATTTTTCACCAAGAAATGATGCAAGTATCGACAAAATTTTATCACTAACATAAAGTAGAATATGTCACGAAAAAACAATCTCGGAATCAGAATGAAAGGTAAAAGCATCCCAGAGTAATAAATGCTTAAAGTGACAGTGGTCAGATGTTCAAAAAATGGCCGGGTCCTTAAGGTATATTTGGGCTGGGTCCTTAAGGGGTTAAATGCACAGTATACAAAGCGTGAAGCTGTCAACGGCCATCCTAAGCTGAACGCGCCTGCTCTCGTCAGATCGCAGACTGATACCCAGCTTAGGGCCTGGTAAGTACCAGCATGGGAGACTGGCTGGGAATCCCGTGTGCAGTTGACGTTTTAATCTGTTGCCGCCTTCCGCTCCGATTCGGAAAAGGATTTATTGATGCTTAAATGCACAGTATAAAGGGCGTGAAGCTGTCAACGGCCATCCTAAGCTGAACGCGCCTGCTCTCGTCAGATCGCAGACTGCTACCCAGCTTAGGGCCCGGTAAGTACCAGCATGGGAGGCTGGCTGGGAATCCCAGGTGTTGTTGACATTTTGCTCTGTAGCCGCCTTCCGCTCCGATTCCGAAAAGGATTTATTGATGCTTAAATCCACAGTATACAGGGTGTGAAGCCGTCTACGGCTATGCTAAGCTGAATGTGCCTGTTCTTGTCAGATCGGAGACTGCTGCCCGGCAAGTACGGGCATGGGAGACTGGCTGGCAATCCAAGGTGCTATTGACATTTTGCTCTGTTGCCGCCTTCCTCTCCGATTCCGAAAAGGATTTATTGATGCTTAATTGCACAGTATAAAGGGTGAGAAGCTGTCAACGGCCATCCTAAGCTGAACGCGCCTGCTCTCGTCAGATCGCAGACTGCTACCCAGCTTAGGGCCCGGTAAGTACTGGCATGGGAGACTGGCTGGGAATCCCGGGTGCTGTTGACATTTTGCTCTATTGCTGCCTTCCGATCCGATTCCGAAAATAATTTATTGATGCTTAAATCCACAGTATACAAGGTGTGAAGCTGTCGACGGCCATCCTAAGCTTAACGCGCCTGCTCTCGACAGATCGCAGACTGGTACAGATCTTAGGGCCTGGTAAGTACCGGCATGGGACACTGGCTGGGAATCCCGGCTGCCGTTGACATTTTGCTCTGTTGCCGCCTTCCGTTCCGATTCCGAAAAGGATTTATTGATGCTTAAATGCACAGTATAAAGGGCGAGAAGCTGTCAACGGCCATCCTAAGCTGAACGCGCCTGCACTCGTCAGATCGCAGACTGCTACCCAGCTTAGGGCCCGGTAAGTACCAGCATGGGAGACTGGCTGGGAATCCCAAGTGTCGTTGACATTTTGCTCTGTTGCCGCCTTCCGCTCCGAATCCGAAAAGGATTTATTGATGCTTAAATCCACAGTATACAGGGTGTGAAGATGTCTACTGCCATCCTAAGCTGAATGCGCCTGTTCTCGTCAGATCGCAGACTGCTACCCAGCGTCGGGCCTGGTAAGTACCAGCATGGGAGACTGGCTGGGAATCCCAAGTGTCGTTGACATTTTGCTCTGTTGCCACCTTCCGCTCCGAATCCGAAAAGGATTTATTGATGCTTAAATCCACAATATTCAGGGTGTGAAGCTGTCAACGGCCATCCTAAGCCTGAACGTGCCTGCTCTCCTCAGATCGCAGACTGCTGCCCGGCAGATACCGGCATGGGAGACTGGCTGGCAATCCAAGGTGCCATTGACATTTTGCTCTGTTGCCGCCTTCCTCTCTGATTAATAAAAATATTTATTGATGCTTAAATCCACAATATACAAGGCGAAAAGATGTCAACGGCCATCCTAAGCTGAACGCGCTTGCTCTCGTCAGATCGCAGACTGCTACCCAGCTTAGGGCCCAGTAAGTACCGGCATGGGAGACTGGCTGGGAATCCCGGGTGCAGTTGACATTTTGCTCTGTTGCCGCCTTCTGTTCCGATTCCGAAAAGGATTTATTGATGCTTAAATGCACAGTATAAAAAGCACGAAGCTGTCAATGGCCATCCTAAGCTGAACGCGCCTGCTCTCGTCGGATCGCAGACTGCTACCCAGCTTAGGGCCCGGTAAGTACTGGCATGAGAGACTGGCTGGAAATCCTGGTTGCCGTTGACATTTTGCTCTATTGCCGTCTTCCGTTCCGATTCCGAAAAGGATTTATTGATGCTTAAATGCACAGTATACAAAGTGTGAAGCTGTCAACGGCCATCCTAAGCTGATCGCTCCTCCTCTCGTCAGATTGCAGACTGCTACACAGCTTAGGGCCCGGTAAGTACTGGCATGGGAGACTGGCTGGGAATCCCGGGTGCCGTTGACATTTTGCTCTATTGCTGCCTTCCACTCCGATTCCGAAAGAATTTATTGATGCTTAAATCCACAGTATACAAGGTGTGAAGCTGTAGACGGCCATCCTAAGCTTAACGCGCCTGCTCTCGTCAGATCGCAGACTGGTACAGATCTTAGGGCCCGGTAAGTACCGGCATGGGACACTGGCTGGGAATCCCGGCTGCCGTTGACATTTTACTCTGTTGCCGCCTTCCGTTCCGATTCCGAAAAGGATTTATTGATGCTTAAATGCACAGTATAAAGGGCAAGAAGCTGTCAACGGCCATCCTAAGCTGAACGTGCCTGCTCTCGTCAGGTCGCAGACTGCTACCCAGCTTAGGGCCCGTTAAGTACCAGCATGGGAGTCTGGCTGGGAATCCCAGGTGTCGTTGACATTTTGCTCTGTTGCCGCCTTCCGCTCCGATTCCGAAAAGGATTTATTGATGCTTAAATGCACAGTATAAAAATCATGAAGCTGTCAATGGCCATCCTAAGCTGAACGCGCCTGCTCTCGTCAGATCGCAGACTGATACCCAGCTTAGGGCCCGGTAAGTACCAGCATGGGAGACTGGCTGGGAATCCCGGGTGCAGTTGTCATTTTAATCTGTTGCCGCCTTCCGCTCCGATTCGGAAAAGGATTTATTGATGCTTAAATGCACAGTATAAAGGGCGTGAAGCTGTCAACGGCCATCCTAAGCTGAACGCGCCTGCTCTCGTCAGATTGCAGACTGCTACCCAGCTTAGGTCCCGGTAAGTACCAGCATGGGAGGCTGGCTGGGAATCCCAGGTGTTGTTGACATTTTGCTCTGTAGCCGCCTTCCGCTCCGATTCCGAAAAGGATTTATTGATGCTTAAATCTACAGTATACAGGGTGTGAAGCCGTCTACGGCTATGCTAAGCTGAATGTGCCTGTTCTTGTCAGATCGCAGACTGCTGCCCGACAAGTACGGGCATGGGAGACTGGCTGGCAATCCAAGGTGCTATTGACATTTTGCTCTGTTGCCGCCTTCCTCTCCGATTCCGAAAAGGATTTATTGATGCTTAAATGCACAGTATAAAGGGCGAGAAGCTGTCAACGGCCATCCTAAGCTGAACGCGCCTGCTCTCGTCAGATCGCAGACTGCTACCCAGCTTAGGGCCCGGTAAGTACTGGCATGGGAGACTGGCTGGGAATCCCGGGTGCTGTTGACATTTTGCTCTATTGCTGCCTTCCGATCCGATTCCGAAAATAATTTATTGATGCTTAAATCCACAGTATACAAGGTGTGAAGCTGTCGACGGCCATCCTAAGCTTAACGCGCCTGCTCTCGACAGATCGCAGACTGGTACAGATCTTAGGGCCCGGTAAGTACCGGCATGGGACACTGGCTGGGAATCCCGGCTGCCGTTGACATTTTGCTCTGTTGCCGCCTTCCGTTCCGATTCCGAAAAGGATTTATTGATGCTTAAATGCACAGTATAAAGGGCGAGAAACTGTCAACGGCCATCCTAACCTGAACGCGCCTGTTCTCGTCAGATCGCAGACTGCTACCCAGCTTCGGGCCCGGTAAGTACCAGCATGGGAGACTGGCTGGGAATCCCGTGTGCAGTTGACATTTTGCTTTGTTTCTGTTCCGATTCCGAAAATTATTTATTGATTCTTAAATCCACAGTATACAAAGTGTGAAGCTGTCAACGGCCATCCTAAGCTGAATGCGCCTGCTCTCGTCAGATCGCAGACTGCTACCCAGCTTAGGGCCCGGTAAGTACCAACATGGGAGACTGCCTGGGAATCCCAGGTGTTGTTGACATTTTGCTCAGTAGCCGCCTTCCGCTCCGATTCCGAAAAGGATTTATTGATGCTTAAATCCACAGTATACAGGGTGTGAAGCCGTCTACGGCTGTCCTAAGCTGAATGTGCCTGTTCTCGTCAGATCGCAGACTGCTGCCCGGCAAGTACGGGCATGAGAGACTGGATGGCAATCCAAGGTGCTATTGACATTTTGCTCTGTTGCCGCCTTCCGTTCCGATTCCGAAAAGGATTTATTGATGCTTAAATGCACAGTATAAAAATCATGAAGCTGTTAATGGCCATCCTAAGCTGAACGCGCCTGCTCTCATCAGATCACAGACTGCTACTCAGCTTAGGGCCCGGTAAGTACTGGCATGGGAGACTGGCTGGGAATCCCGGTTGCCGTTGACATTTTGCTCTATTGCTGCCTTCCGCTCCGATTCCGAAAAGAATTTATTGATGCTTAAATCCACAGTATACAAGGTGTGAAGCTGTCGACGGCCATCCTAAGCTTAGCGCGCCTGCTCTCGTCAGATCGCAGACTGGTACAGATCTTAGGGCCCGGTAAGTACCGACATGGGACACTGGCTGGGAATCCCGGCTGCCGTTGACATTTTGCTCTGTTGCCGCCTTCCGTTCCGATTCCGAAAAGGATTTATTGATGCTTAAATGCACAGTATACAAAGTGTGAAGCTGTCAACGGCCATCGTAAGCTGAACGTGCCTGCTCTCGTCAGATCGCAGACTGGTACAGATCTTAGGGCCCGGTAAGTACCGGCATAGGACACTGGCTGGGAATCCCGGCTGCCGTTGACATTTTGCTCTGTTGCCGCCTTCCGTTCCGATTCCGAAAAGGATTTATTGATGCTTAAATGCACAGTATAAAGGGCGTGAAGCCGTCAACGGCCATCCTAAGCTGAACGCGCATGCTCTCGTCAGATTGCAGACTGCTACCCAGCTTAGGGCCCGGTAATTACCAGCATGGGAGACTGGCTGGGAATTCCAGGTGTTGTTGACATTTTGCTCTGTAGCCGCCTTCCGCTCCGATTCCGAAAAGTATTTATTGATGCTTAAATCCACAGTATACAGGGTGTGAAGCCGTCTACGGCTATCCTAAGCTGAATGTGCCTGTTCTTGTCAGATCGCAGACTGCTGCCCGGCAAGTACGGGCATGGGAGACTTGCTGGCAATCCAAGGTGCTATTGACATTTTGCTCTGTTGCCGCCTTCCTCTCCGATTCCGAAAAGGATTTATTGATGCTTAAATGCACAGTATAAAGGGCGTGAAGCTGTCAATGGCCATCCTAAGCTGAACGCGCCTGCTCTCGTCAGATCGTAGACTGCTACCCAGCTTAGGGCCTGGTAAGTACCAGCATGGGAGACTGGCTGGGAATCTCAGGTGTTGTTGACATTTTGCTCTGTAGCTCTGTAGACATTTTGCTCCGATTCCGAAAAGGATTTATTGATGCTTAAATCCACAGTATACAGGGTGTGAAGCCTTCTACGGCTATCCTAAGCTGAATGCGCCTGTTCTTGTCAGATCGCAGACTGCTGCCCGGCAAGTACGGGCATGGGAGACTGGCTGGCAATCCAAGGTGCTATTGACATTTTGCTCTGTAGCCGCCTTCCGAAAAGGATTTATTGATGCTTAAATCCACAGTATACAGGGTGTGAAGCCGTCTACGGCTATCCTAAGCTGAATGTGCCTGTTCTTGTCAGATCGCACACTGCTGCCCGGCAAGTACAGGCATGGGAGACTGGCTGGCAATCCAAGGTGCTATTGACATTTTGCTCTGTTGCCGCCTTCCTCTCCTTTTCCGAAAAGGATTTATTGATGCTTAAATCCACAGTATACAAGGTGTGAAGCTGTCGACGGCCATCCTAAGCTTAACGCGCCTGCTCTCGTCAGATCGCAGACTGGTACAGTACTTAGGGCCCGGTAGGTACCTGCATGGGACACTGGCTGGGAATCCCGGCTGCCGTTGACATTTTGCTCTGTTGCCGCCTTCCGTTCCGATTCCGAAAAGGATTTATTGATGCTTAAATCCACAGTATACAGGGTGTGAAGATGTCTACGGCCATCCTAAGCTGAATGCGCCTGATCTCGTCAGATCGCAGACTGCTACCCAGCTTCAGGCCTGGTAAGTACCAGCATGGGAGACTGGCTGGGAATCCCGAGTGCAGTTGACATTTTGCTCTGTTTCTGCTCCGATTCCGAAAATTATTTATTGATGCTTAAATCCACAGTATACAAAGTGTGAAGCTGTCAACGGCCATCCTAAGCTGAACGCGCCTGCTCTCGTCAGATCGCAGACTGCTACCCAGCTTAGGGCCTGGTAAGTACCAGCATGGGAGACTGGATGGGAATCCCGGGTGCAGTTGCCATTTTAATCTGTTGCCGCCTTCCGCTCCGATTCGGAAAAGGATTTATTGATGCTTAAATCCACAATATACAGGGTGTGAAGCTGTCAACGGCCATCCTAAGCCTGAACGTGCCTGCTCTCCTCAGATCTCAGACTGCTGCCCGGCAGATTCAGGCAAGGGAGACTGGCTGGCAATCCAAGGTGCCATTAACATTTTGCTCTGTTGCCGCCTTCTTCTCCGATTAATAAAAATATTTATTGATGCTTAAATCCACAATATACAAGGCGTAAAGATGTCAACGGCCATCCTAAGCTGAACGCGCCTGCTCTCGTCAGATCGCAGACTGCTACCCAGCTTAGGGCCCAGTAAGTACCGACATGGGAGACTGGCTGGGAATCCCGGGTGCAGTTGACATTTTGCTCTGTTTCTGCTCCGATTCCGAAAATTATTTATTGATGCTTAAATCCTCAGTATACAAAGTGTGCAGCTGTCAACGGCCATCCTAAGCTTAACAAGCCTGCTCTCGTCAGATCGCAGACTGCTACCCAGCTTAGGGCCTGGTAAGTACCAGCATGGGAGACTGGCTGAGAATCCCGAGTGCAGTTGACATTTTGCTCTGTTTCTGCTCCGATTCCGAAAATTATTTATTGATGCTTAAATCCACAGTATACAAAGTTTGAAGCTGTCAACGGCCATCCTAAGCTGAACGCGCCTGCTCTCGTCAGATTGCAGACTGCTACCCAGTTTAGGGCCTGGTAAGTACCAGCATGGGAGACTGGATGGGAATCCTGGGTGCAGTTGCCATTTTAATCTGTTGCCACCTTCCGCTCCGATTCGGAAAAGGATTTATTGATGCTTAAATCCACAATATACAGGGTGTGAAGCTGTCAACGGCCATCCTAAGCCTGAACGTGCCTGCTCTCCTCAGATCTCAGACTGCTGCCCGGCAGATTCAGGCAAGGGAGACTGGCTGGCAATCCAAGGTGCCATTGACATTTTGCTCTGTTGCCGCCTTCTTCTCTGATTAATAAAAATATTTATTGATGCTTAAATCCACAATATACAAGGCGTAAAGAGGGCAATGGCCATCCTAAGCTGAACGTGCCTGCTCTCGTCAGACCGCAGACTGCTACCCAACTTAGGGCCCGGTAAGTACTAGCATGGGAGACTGGCTGGGAATCCCGGGTGCCGTTGACATTTTGCTCTATTGCTGCCTTCCGCTCCGATTCCGAAAATAATTTATTGATGCTTAAATCAACAGTATACAAGGTGTGAAGCTGTCGACGGCCATCCTAAGCTTAACGCGCCTGCTCTCGTCAGATCGCAGACTGGTACAGATCTTAGGGCCCGGTAAGTACCGGCATGGGTAACTGGCTGGGAATCCCGGCTGCCGTTGACATTTTGCTCTGTTACCGCCTTCCGCTCCGATTCGGAAAAGGATTTATTGATGCTTAAATCCACAATATACAGGGTGTGAAGCTGTCAACGGCCATCCTAAGCCTGAACGTGCCTGCTCTCCTCAGATCACAGACCGCTGCCCGGCAGATACCGGCATGGGAGACTGGCTGGCAATCCAAGGTGCCATTGACATTTTGCTCTGTTGCCGCCTTGCTCTCCGATTAATAAAAATATTTATTGATGCTTAAATCCACAATATACAAGGCGTAAAGATGTCAACGGCCATCCTAAGCTGAACGCGCCTGCTCTCGTCAGATCGCAGACTGCTACCCAGCTTAGGGCCCAGTAAGTACCGGCATGGGAGACTGGCTGGGAATCCCGGGTGCAGTTGACATTTTGCTCTGTTGCCGCCTTCTGTTCCGATTCCGAAAAGGATTTATTGATGCTTAAATGCACAGTATAAAAAACATGAAGCTGTCAATGGCCATCCTAAGCTGAACGCGCCTGCTCTCGTCAGATCACAGACTGCTACCCAGCTTAGGGCCCAGTAAGTACCGGCATGGGAGACTGGCTGGGAATCCCAGTTGCTGTTGACATCTTGCTCTGTTGACGCCTTCCGCTCCGATTCCGAAAAGGATTTATTGATGCTTAAATCCACAGTATACAGGGTGTGAAGATGTCTACGGCCATCCTAAGCTGAATGCGCCTGTTCTCGTCAGATCGCAGACTGCTACCCAGCTTCAGGCCTGGTAAGTACCAGCATGGGAGACTGGCTGGGAATCCCGAGTGCAGTTAACATTTTGCTCTGTTTCTGCTCCGATTCCGAAAATTATTTATTGATGCTTAAATCCATAGTATACAAAGTGTGAAGCTGTCAACGGCCATCCTAAGCTGAACGCGCCTGCTCTCGTCAGATCGCAGACTGCTACCCAGCTTAGGGCCTGGTAAGTACCAGCATGGGAGACTGGATGGGAATCCCGGGTGCAGTTGCCATTTTAATCTGTTGCCACCTTCCGCTCCGATTCAGAAAAGGATTTATTGATGCTTAAATCCACAATATACAGGCTGTGAAGCTGTCAACGGCCATCCTAAGCCTGAACGTGCCTGCTCTCCTCAGATCGCAGACTGCTGCCCGGCAGATACAGGCATGGGAGACTGGCTGGCAATCCAAGGTGCCATTGACATTTTGCTCTGTTGCCGCCTTCTTCTCCGAATAATAAAAATATTTATTGATGCTTAAATCCACAATATACAAGGCATAAAGATGTCAATGGCCATCCTAAGCTGAACGTGCCTGCTCTCGTCAGATCGCAGACTGCTACCCAACTTAGGGCCCGGTAAGTACTGGCATGGGAGACTGGCTGGGAATCCCGGGTGCCGTTGACATTTTGCTCTATTGCTGCCTTCCGCTCCGATTCCGAAAATAATTTATTGATGCTTAAATCAACAGTATACAAGGTGTGAAGCTGTCGACGGCCATCCTAAGCTTAACGCGCCTGCTCCCGTCAGATCGCAGACTGGTACAGATCTTAGGGCCCGGTAAGTACCGGCATGGGACACTGGCTGGGAATCCCGGCTGCCGTTGACATTTTGCTCTGTTGCCGCCTTCCGTTCCGATTCCGAAAAGGATTTATTGATGCTTAAATGCACAGTATAAAGGGCGAGGAGCTGTCAACGGCCATCCTAAGCTGAACGCGCCTGCTCTCGTCAGATAGCAGACTGCTACTCAGCTTAGGGCCCGGTAAGTACCAGCATGGGAGACTGGCTGGGAATCCCAGGTGTCGTTGACATTTTGCTCTGTTGCCGCCTTCCGCTCCGATTCCAAAAAGGATTTATTGATGCTTAAATCCACAGTATACAGGGTGTGAAGATGTCTACGGCCATCCTAAGCTGAATGCGCCTGTTCTCGTCAGATCGCAAACTGCTACCCAGCTTCGGGCCTGGTAAGTACCAGCATGGGAGACTGGCTGGGAATCCCGGGTGCAGTTGACATTTTGCTCTGTTTCTGCTCCGATTCCGAAAATTATTTATTGATGCTTAAATCCACAGTATACAAAGTGTGAAACTGTCAACGGCCATCCTAAGCTGAACGCGCCTGCTCTCGTCAGATCGCAGTCTGCTACCCAGCTTAGGGCCTGGTAAGTAGCAGCATGGGAGACTGGCTGGGAATCCCGGGTGCAGTTGACATTTTAATCTGTTGCCGCCTTCCGCTCCGATTCGGAAAAGGATTTATTGATGCTTAAATCCACAATATACAGGGTGTGAAGCTGTCAACGGCCATCCTAAGCCTGAACGTGCCTGCTCTCCTCAGATCGCAGACTGCTGCCCGGCAGTTACCGGCATGGGAGACTGGCTGGCAATCCAAGGTGCCATTGACATTTTGCTCTGTTGCCGCCTTCCTCTCCGATTAATAAAAATATTTATTGATGCTTAAATCCACAATATACAAGGCGTGAAGATGTCAACGGCCATCCTAAGCTGAACGCGCCTGCTCTCGTCAGATCGCAGACTGCTACCCAGCTTAGGGCCCAGTAAGTACCGGCATGGGAGACTGGCTGGGAATCCCGGATGCAGTTGACATTTTGCTCTGTTGCCGCCTTCCGTTCCGATTCGAAAATAATTTATTGATGCTTAAATCCACAGTATACAAGGTGTGAAGCTGTCGACGACCATCCTAAGCTTAACGCGCCTGCTCTCGTCAGATCGCAGACTGGTACAGATCTTAGGGCCCGGTAAGTACCGGCATGGGACTTTGGCTCGGAATCCCGGCTGCCGTTGCCATTTTGCTCTGTTGCCGCCTTCCGTTCCGATTCCGAAAAGGATTTATTGATGCTTAAATGCACAGTATACAAAGTGTGAAGCTGTCAACGGCCATCCTAAGCTGAACGCGCCTGCTCTCGTCAGATCGCAGACTGCTACCCAGCTTAGGGCCCAGTAAGTACCAGCATGGGAGACTGGCTGGGAATCTCAGGTGTTGTTGACATTTTGCTCCGATTTCGAAAAGGATTTATTGATGCTTAAATCCACAGTATACAGGGTGTGAAGCCGTCTACGGCTATCCTAAGCTGAATGCGCCTGTTCTTGTCAGATCGCAGACTGCTGCCCGGCAAGTACGGGCATGGGAGACTGGCTGGCAATCCAAGGTGCTATTGACATTTTGCTCTGTTGCCGCCTTCCTCTCCGATTAAAAAAAATATTTATTGATGCTTAAATCCACAGTATACAAGGCGTGAAGATGTCAACGGCCATCCTCAGCTGAACGCGCCTGCTCTCGTCAGATCGCAGACTGCTACGCAGCTTAGGGCCCAGTAAGTACCGGCATGGGAGACTGGCTGGGAATCCCGGATGCAGTTGACATTTTGCTCTGTTGCCGCCTTCCGTTCCGATTCCGAAAAGGATTTATTGATGCTTAAATGCACAGTATAAAGGGCGTGAAGCTGTCAACGGCCATCCTAAGCTGAACGCGCCTGCTCTCGTCAGATCGCAGACTGGTACAGATCTTAGGGCCCGGTAAGTACCGGCATGGGACACTGGCTGGGAATCCCGGCTGCCGTTGCCATTTTGCTCTGTTGCCGCCTTCCGTTCTGATTCCGAAAAGGATTTATTGATGCTTAAATGCACAGTATACAAAGTGTGAAGCTGTCAACGGCCATCCTAAGCTGAACGCGCCTGCTCTCGTCAGATCGCAGACTGCTACCCAGCTTAGGGCCCAGTAAGTACCAGCATGGGAGACTGGCTGGGAATCTCAGGTGTTGTTGACATTTTGCTCCGATTTCGAAAAGGATTTATTGATGCTTAAATCCACAGTATACAGGGTGTGAAGCCGTCTACGGCTATCCTAAGCTGAATGCGCCTGTTCTTGTCAGATCGCAGAATGCTGCCCGGCAAGTACGGGCATGGGAGACTGGCTGGCAATCCAAGGTGCTATTGACATTTTGCTCTGTTGCCGCCTTCCTCTCCGATTAAAAAAAATATTTATTGATGCTTAAATCCACAGTATACAAGGCGTGAAGATGTCAACGGCCATCCTCAGCTGAACGCGCCTGCTCTCGTCAGATCGCAGACTGCTACGCAGCTTAGGGCCCAGTAAGTACCGGCATGGGAGACTGGCTGGGAATCCCGGGTGCTGTTGACATTTTGCTCTGTTGCCGCCTTCCGTTCTGATTCCGAAAAGGATTTATTGATGCTTAAATGCACAGTATAAAGGGCGTGAAGCTGTCAACGGCCATCCTAAGCTGAACGCGCCTGCTCTCGTCAGATCGCAGACTGCAACCCAGCTTAGGGCCCGGTAAATACCAGCATGGGAGACTGACTGGGAATCCCAGGTGTCGTTGACATTTTGCTCTGTTGCCGCCTTCCGCTCCGATTCCGAAAAGCATTTATTGATGCTTAAATCCACAGTATACAGGGTGTGAAGATGTCTACGGCCATCCTAAGCTGAATGTGCCTGTTCTCGTCAGATCGCAGACTACTACCTAGCTTCGGGCCTGGTAAGTACCAGCATGGGAGACTGGCTGGAATCCCGGGTGCAGTTGACATTTTGCTCTGTTTCTGCTCCGATTCCGAAAATTATTTATTGATGCTTAAATCCACAGTATACAAAGTATGAAGCTGTCAACGGCCATCCTAAGCTGAACGCGCCTGCTCTCGTCAGATCGCAGACTGCTACCCAGCTTAGGGGCTGGTAAGTACCAGCATGGGAGACTGGCTGGAATCCCGGGTGCAGTTGACATTTTAATCTGTTGCCGCCTTCCGCTCCGATTCGGAAAAGGATTTATTGATGCTTAAATCCACAATATACAGGGTGTGAAGCTGTCTACGGCCATCCTAAGCTGAACGTTTCTGCTCTCCTCAGATCGCAGACTGCTGCCCGGCAGATACCGGCATGGGAGACTGGCTGGCAATCCAAGGTGCCATTCACATTTTGCTATGTTGCCACCTTCCTCTCCGATTAATAAAAATATTTATTGATGCTTAAATCCACAATATACAAGGCGTGAAGATGTCAACGGCCATCCTAAGCTGAATGCGCCTGCTCTCGTCAGATCGCAGACTGCTACCCAGCTTAGGGCCTGGTAAGTACCAGCATGGGAGACTGGCTGGGATTCCCGGGTGCAGTTGACATTTTAATCTGTTGCCGCCTTCCGCTCCGATTCGGAAAAGGATTTATTGATGCTTAAATGCACAGTATAAAGGGCGTGAAGCTGTCAACGGCCATCCTAAGCTGAACGCGCCTGCTCTCGTCAGATTGCAGACTGCTACCCAGCTTAGGGCCCGGTAAGTACCAGCATGGGAGACTGGCTGGGAATCTCAGGTGTTGTTGACGTTTTGCTCTGTAGCTCTGTAGACATTTTGCTCCGATTCCGAAAAGGATTTATTGATGCTTAAATCCACAATATACAGGGTGTGAAGCCGTCTACGGCTATCCTAAGCTGAATGCGCCTGTTCTTGTCAGATCGCAGACTGCTGCCCGGCAAGTACGGGCATGGGAGACTGGCTGGCAATCCAAGGTGCTATTTTTATTTTGCTCTGTTGCCGCCTTCCTCTCCGATTAAAAAAAAATATTTATTGATGCTTAAATCCACAGTATACAAGGTGTGAAGCTGTCGACGGCCATCCTAAGCTTAACGCGCCTGCTCTCGTCAGATCGCAGACTGGTACAGATCTTAGGGCCCGGTAAGTACCGGCATGGGACACTGGCTGGGAATCCCGGCTGCCGTTGACATTTTGCTCTGTTGCCGCCTTCTGCTCCGATACCGAAAAGGATTTATTGATGCTTAAATCCACAGTATACAGGGTGTGAAGATGTCTACGGCCATCCTAAGCTGAATGTGCCTGTTCTCGTCAGATCGCAGACTGCTACCCAGCTTCGGGCCTGGTAAGTACCAGCATGGGAGTCTGGCTGGGAATCCCGGGTGCAGTTGACATTTTGCTCTGTTTCTGCTCCGATTCCGAAAATTATTTATTGATGCTTAAATCCACAGTATACAAAGTGTGAAGCTGTCAACAGCCATCCTAAGCTGAACGCGCCTGCTCTCGTCAGATCGCAGACTGCTATCCAGCTTAGGGCCTGGTAAGTACCAGCATGGGAGACTGGCTGGAATCCCGGGTGCAGTTGACATTTTAATCTGTTGCCGCCTTCCGCTCCGATTCGGAAAAGGATTTATTGATGCTTAAATCCACAATATACAGGGTGTGAAGCTGTCAACAGCCATCCTAAGCTGAACGGGTCTGCTCTCCTCAGATCGCAGACTGCTGCCCGGGAGATACCGGCATGTGAAACTGGCTGGCAATCCAAGGTGCTATTGACATTTTGCTATGTTGCCGCCTTCCTCTCCTATTAATAAAAATATTAATTGATGCTTAAATCCACAATATACAAGGCGTGAAGATGTCAACGGCTGGGAATCTCAGGTGTTGTTGACATTTTGCTCTGTAGCTCTGTAGACATTTTGCTCCGATTCCGAAAAGGATTTATTGATGCTTAAATCCACAATATACAGGGTGTGAAGCCGTCTACGGCTATCCTAAGCTGAATGCGCCTGTTCTTGTCAGATCGCAGACTGCTGCCCGGCAAGTACGGGCATGGGAGGCTGGCTGGCAATCCAAGGTGCTATTGTCATTTTGCTCTGTTGCCGCCTTCCTCTCCGATTAAAAAAAAATATTTATTGATGCTTAAATCCACAGTATACAAGGTGTGAAGCTGTCGACGGCCATCCTAAGCTTAACGCGCCTGCTCTCGTCAGATCGCAGACTGGTACAGATCTTAGGGCCCGGTAAGTACCGGCAATGGACACTGGCTGGGAATCCCGGCTGCCGTTGACATTTTGCTCTGTTGCCGCCTTCCGTTCCGCTCCGATTCGGAAAAGGATTTATTGATGCTTAAATGCACAGTATAATTGCCGTGAAGCTGTCAACGGCCATTCTAAGCTGAACGCGCCTGCTCTCGTCAGATCGCAGACTGCTACCCAGCTTAGGGCCTGGTATGTACCAGCATGGGAGACTGGCTGGGAATCTCAGGTGTTGTTGACATTTTGCTCTGTAGCTCTGTAGACATTTTGCTCCGATTTCGAAAAGGATTTATTGATGCTTAAATCCACAGTATACAGGGTGTGAAGCCGTCTACGGCTATCCTAAGCTGAATGCGCCTGTTCTTGTCAGATCGCAGACTGCTGCCCGGCAAGTACGGGCATGGGAGACTGGCTGGCAATCCAAGGTGCTATTGACATTTTGCTCTGTTGCCGCCTTCCTCTCCGATTAAACAAAATATTTATTGATGCTTAAATCCACAGTATACAAGGCGTGAAGATGTCAACGGCCATCCTGAGCTGAACGCGCCTGCTCTCGTCAGATCGCAGACTGCTACGCAGCTTAGGGCCCAGTAAGTACCGGCATGGGAGACCGGCTGGGAATCCCGGGTGCAGTTGACATTTTGCTCTGTTGCCGCCTTCCGTTCCGATTCCGAAAAGGATTTATTGATGCTTAAATGCACAGTATAAAAAGCATGAAGCTGTCAATGGCCATCCTAAGCTGAACGCGCCTGCTCTCGTCAGATCGCAGACTGGTACAGATCTTGGGGCCCGGTAAGTACCGGCATGGGACACTGGCTGGGAATCCTGGCTGCCGTTGACATTTTGCTCTGTTGCCGCCTTCCGTTCCGATTCCGAAAAGGATTTATTGATGCTTAAATGCACAGTATAAAGGGCGAGAAGCTGTCAATGGCCATCCTAAGCTGAACGCGCCTGCTCTCGTCAGATCGCAGACTGCTACCCAGCTTAGGGCCCGGTAAGTACCAGCATGGGAGACTGACTGGGAATCCCAGGTGTCGTTGACATTTTGCTCTGTTTCTACTCCGATTCCGAAAATTATTTATTGATGCATAAATCCACAGTATACAAAGTGTGAAGCTGTCAATGGCCATCCTAAGCTGAACGCGCCTGCTCTCGTCAGATCGCAGACTGCTACCCAGCTTAGGGCCTGGTAAGTACCAGCATGGGAGACTGGCTGGAATCCCGGGTGCAGTTGACATTTTAATCTGTTGCCGCCTTCCGCTCCGAAAAGGATTTATTGATGCTTAAATCCACAATATACAGGGTGTGAAGCTGTCAACGGCCATCCTAAGCTCAACGTGTCTGCTCTCCTCAGATCGCAGACTGCTGCCCGGCATATACCAGCATGGGAGACTGGCTGTGAATCCCGGGTGCAGTTGACATTTTAATCTGTTGCCGCCTTCTGCTCCGATTCGGAAAAGGATTTATTGATGCTTAAATCCACAGTATACAGGGTGTGAAGCCGTCTACGGCTATCCTAAGCTGAATGCGCCTGTTCTAGTCAGATCGCAGACTGCTGCCCGGCAAGTACGGGCATGGGAGACTGGCTGGCAATCCAAGGTACTATTGACATTTTGCTCTGTTGCCGCCTTCCTCTCAGATTCCGAAAAGGATTTATTGATGCTTAAATGCACAGTATAAAAAGCATGAAGCTGTCAATGGCCATCCTAAGCTGAATGCGCCTACTCTCGTCAGATCGCAGACTGCTACCCAGCTTAGGGCCTGGTAAGTACTGGCATGGGAGACTGGCAGGAAATCCCTGGTGCCGTTGACATTTTGCTCTATTGCTGCCTTCCGCTCCGATTCCGAAAAGAATTTATTGATGCTTAAATCCACAGTATACAAGGTGTGAAGCTGTCGACGGCCATCCTAAGCTTAACGCGCCTGCTCTCGTCAGATCGCAGACTTTTACCCAGCTTAGGGCCTGGTAAGTACCAGCATGGGAGACTGGCTGGGAATCCCAGGTGTCGTTGACATTTTGCTCTGTTGCCGCCTTCCGCTCCGATTCCGAAAAGGATTTATTGATGCTTAAATCCACCATATACAGTATACATTGTGTGAAGATGTCTACGGCCATCCTAAGCTGAATGCGCCTGTTCTCGTCAGATCGCAGACTGCTACCCAGCTTCGGGCCTGGTAAGTACCAGCATGGGAGACTGGCTGGGAATCCCGGGTGCAGTTGACATTTTGCTCTGTTTCTGCTCCGATTCCGAAAATTATTTATTGATGCTTAAATCCACAGTATACAAAATGTGAAGCTGTCAACGGCCATCCTAAGCTGAACGCGCCTGCTCTCGTCAGATCGCAGACTGGTACAGATCTTAGGGCCCGGTAAGTACCGGCATGGGACACTGGCTGGGAATCCCGGCTGCCGTTGACATTTTGCTCTGTTGCCGCCTTCCGTTCCGTTCCGAAAAGGATTTATTGATGCTTAAATGCACAATATACAAAGTGTGAAGCTGTCAACGGCCATCCTAAGCTGAACGCGCCTATTCTCGTCAGATCGCAGAATGATACCCAGCTTTGGGCCTTGTAAGTACCAGCATGGGAGACTGGCTGGGAGTCCCGGGTGCAGTTGACATTTTAATTTGTTGACGCCTTCCGCTCCGATTCGGAAAAGGATTTATTGATGCTTAAATCCACAATATAAAGGGCGTGAAGCTGTCAATGGCCATCCTAAGCTGAACGCGCCTGCTCTCGTCAGATCGCAGACTGCTACCCAGCTTAGGGCGCGGAAAGTACTAGCATGGGAGACTGGCTGGGAATCCCAGGTGTTGTTGACATTTTGCTCTGTTGCCGCCTTCTGCTCCGATTCCGAAAATGATTTATTGATGCTTAAATCCACAGTATACAGGGTGTGAAGCCGTCTACGGCTATCCTAAGCTGAATGCGCCTGTTCTCGTCAGATCGCAGACTGCTACCCAGCTTCGGGCCTGGTAAGTACCAGCATGGGAGACAGGCTGGGAATCCCGGGTGCAGTCGACATTTTAATCTGTTGCCGCCTTCCGCTCCGATTCAGAAAAGGATTTATTGATGCTTAAATCCACAATTTACAGGGTGTGAAGCTGTCAACGGCCATCGTAAGCCTGAACGTGCCTGCTCTCCTCAGATCGCAGACTGCTGCCCGGCAGATACAGGCATGGGAGACTGGCTGGCAATCCAAGGTGCCATTGACATTTTGCTCTGTTGCCGCCTTCTTCTCCGAATAATAAAAATATTTATTGATGCTTAAATCCACAATATACAAGGCATAAAGATGTCAACGGCCATCCTAAGCTGAACGTGCCTGCTCTCGTCAGATCGCAGACTGCTGCCCGGCAGTTACCGGCATGGGAGACTGGCTGGCAATCCAAGGTGCCATTGACATTTTGCTCTGTTGCCGCCTTCTTCTCCGAATAATAAAAATATTTATTGATGCTTAAATCCACAATATACAAGGCGTGAAGATGTCTACGGCCATCCTAAGCTGAACGCGCCTGCTCTCGTCAGATCGCAGACTGCTACCCAGCTTAGGGCCCAGTAAGTACCGGCATGGGAGACTGGCTGGGAATCCCGGATGCAGTTGACATTTTGCTCTGTTGCCGCCTTCCGTTCTGATTCCGAAAAGGATTTATTGATGCTTAAATGCACAGTATAAAAAGCATGAAGCTGTCAAAGGCCATCCTAAGCTGAACGCGCCTGCTCTCGTCAGATCGCAGACTGCTACCCAGCTTAGGGCCCGGTAAGTACTGGCATGGGAGACTGGCTGGGAATCCCGGTTGCCGTTGACATTTTGCTCTATTGCTGCCTTCCGCTCCGATTCCAAAAATAATTTATTGATGCTTAAATCCACAGTATACAAGGTGTGAAGCTGTCGACGGCCATCCTAAGCTTAACGCGCCTGCTCTCGTCAGATCGCAGACTGGTACAGATCTTAGGGCCCGGTAAGTACCGGCATGGGACACTGGCTGGGAATCACGGCTGCCGTTGACATTTTGCTCTGTTGCCGCCTTCCGTTCCGATTCCGAAAAGGATTTATTGATGTTTAAATGCACAGTATACAAAGAGTGAAGCTGTCAACGGCCATCCTAAGCTGAATTCGCCTGCTCTCGTCAGATCGCAGACTGCTGGCCGGCAAGTACGGGCATGGGAGACTGGCTGGCAATCCAAGGTGCTATTGACATTTTGCTCTGTTGCCGCCTTCCTCTCCGATTAAAAAAAATATTTATTGATGTTTAAATCCACAGTATACAAGTCGTGAAGATGTCAACGGCCATCCTAAGCTGAACACGCCTGCTCTCGTCAGATCGCAGACTGCTACGCAGCTTAGGGCCCAGTAAGTACCGGCATGGGAGACTGGCTGGGAATCCCGGGTGCAGTTGACATTTTGCTCAGTTGCCGCCTTCCGTTCCGATTCCGAAAAGGATTTATTGATGCTTAAATGCACAGTATAAAAAGCATGAAGCTGTCAATGGCCATCCTAAGCTGAACGCGCCTGCTCTCGTCAGATCGCAGACTGGTACAGATCTTGGGGCCCGGTAAGTACCGGCATGGGACACTGGCTGGGAATCCTGGCTGCCGTTGACATTTTGCTCTGTTGCCGCCTTCCGTTCCGATTCCGAAAAGGATTTCTTGATGCTTAAATGCACAGTATAAAGGGCGAGAAGCTGTCAACGGCCATCCTAAGCTGAACGCGCCTGCTCTTGTCAGATTGCAGACTGCTACCCAGCTTAGGGCCCGGTAAGTTCCAGCATGGGAGACTGACTGGGAATCCCAGGTGTCGTTGACATTTTGCTCTGTTGCCGCCTTCTGCTCCGATTCCGAAAAGGATTTATTGATGCTTAAATCCACAGTATACAGGGTGTGAAGATGTCTACGGCCATCCTAAGCTGAATGCGCCTGTTCTCGTCAGATCGCAGACTGCTACCCAGCTTCGGGCCTGGTAAGTACCAGCATGGGAGTCTGGCTGGGAATCCCGGGTGCAGTTGACATTTTGCTCTGTTTCTGCTCCGATTCCGAAAATTATTTATTGATGCTTAAATCCACAGTATACAAAGCGTGAAGCTGTCAACGGCCATCCTAAGCTGAACGCGCCTGCTCTCGTCAGATCGCAGACTGCTACCCAGCTTAGGGCCTGGTAAGTACCAGCATGGGAGACTGGCTGGAATCCCGGGTGCAGTTGACATTTTAATCTGTTGCCGCCTTCCGCTCCGATTCGGAAAAGGATTTATTGATGCTTAAATCCACAATATACAGGGTGTGAAGCTGTCAACGGCCATCCTAAGCTGAACGGGTCTGCTCTCCTCAGATCGCAGACTGCTGCCCGGGAGATACCGGCATGGGAGACTGGCTGGCAATCCAAGGTGCTATTGACATTTTGCTATGTTGCCGCCTTCCTCTCCTATTAATAAAAATATTTATTGATGCTTAAATCCACAATATACAAGGCGTGAAGATGTCAACGGCCATCCTAAGCTGAACGCGCCTACTCTCGTCAGATCGCAGACTGCTACCCAGCTTAGGGCCCGGTAAGTACTGGCATGGGAGACTGGCTGGGAATCCCGGTTGCCGTTGACATTTTGCTCTATTGCTGCCTTCCGCTCCGATTCCGAAAATAATTTATTGATGCTTAAATCCACAGTATACAAGGTGTGAAGCTGTCGACGGCCATCCTAAGCTTAACGCGCCTGCTCTCGTCAGATCGCAGACTTTTACCCAGCTTAGGGCCTGGTAAGTACCAGCATGGGAGACTGGCTGGGAATCTCAGGTGTTGTTGACATTTTGCTCTGTAGCTCTGTAGACATTTTGCTCCGATTCCGAAAAGGATTTATTGATGCTTAAATCCACAATATACAGGGTGTGAAGCCGTCTACGGCTATCCTAAGCTGAATGCGCCTGTTCTTGTCAGATCGCAGACTGCTGCCCGGCAAGTACGGGCATGGGAGACTGGCTGGGAATCTCAGGTGTTGTTGACATTTTGCTCTGTAGCTCTGTAGACATTCCGCTCCGATTCCAAAAATAATTTATTGATGCTTAAATCCACAGTATACAAGGTGTGAAGCTGTCGACGGCCATCCTAAGCTTAACGCGCCTGCTCTCGTCAGATCGCAGACTGGTACAGATCTTAGGGCCCGGTAAGTACCGGCATGGGACACTGGCTGGGAATCCCGGCTGCCGTTGACATTTTGCTCTGTTGCCGCCTTCCGTTCCGATTCCGAAAAGGATTTATTGATGTTTAAATGCACAGTATACAAAGTGTGAAGCTGTCAACGGCCATCCTAAGCTGAATTCGCCTGCTCTCGTCAGATCGCAGACTGCTGGCCGGCAAGTACGGGCATGGGAGACTGGCTGGCAATCCAAGGTGCTATTGACCTTTTGCTCTGTTGCCGCCTTCCTCTCCGATTAAAAAAAATATTTATTGATGCTTAAATCCACAGTATACAAGGCGTGAAGATGTCAACGGCCATCCTAAGCTGAACGCGCCTGCTCTCGTCAGATCGCAGACTGCTACGCAGCTTAGGGCCCAGTAAGTACCGGCATGGGAGACTGGCTGGGAATCCCGGGTGCAGTTGCCGCCTTCCGTTCCGATTCCGAAAAGGATTTATTGATGCTTAAATGCACAGTATAAAAAGCATGAAGCTGTCAATGGCCATCCTAAGCTGAACGTGCCTGCTCTCGTCAGATCGCAGACTGGTACAGATCTTGGGGCCCGGTAAGTACCGGCATGGAACACTGGCTGGGAATCCTGGCTGCCGTTGACATTTTGCTCTGTTGCCGCCTTCCGTTCCGATTCCGAAAAGGATTTCTTGATGCTTAAATGCACAGTATAAAGGGCGAGAAGCTGTAAACGGCCATCCTAAGCTGAACGCGCCTGCTCTCGTCAGATTGCAGACTGCTACCCAGCTTAGGGCCCGGTAAGTACCAGCATGGGAGACTGACTGGGAATCCCAGGTGTCGTTGACATTTTGCTCTGTTGCCGCCTTCTGCTCCGATTCCGAAAAGGATTTATTGATGCTTAAATCCACAGTATACAGGGTGTGAAGATGTCTACGGCCATCCTAAGCTGAATGTGCCTGATCTCGTCAGATCGCAGACTGCTACCCAGCTTCGGGCCTGGTAAGTACCAGCATGGGAGTCTGGCTGGGAATCCTGGGTGCAGTTGACATTTTGCTCTGTTTCTACTCCGATTCCGAAAATTATTTATTGATGCTTAAATCCACAGTATACAAAGTGTGAAGCTGTCAACGGCCATCCTAAGCTGAACGCGCCTGCTCTCGTCAGATCACAGACTGCTACCCAGCTTAGGGCCTGGTAAGTACCAGCATGGGAGACTGGCTGGAATCTCGGGTCCAGTTGACATTTTAATCTGTTGCCGCCTTCCGCTCCGATTCGGAAAAGGATTTATTGATGCTTAAATCCACAATATACAGGGTGTGAAGCTGTCAACGGCCATCCTAAGCTGAACGGGTCTGCTCTCCTCAGATCGCAGACTGCTGCCCGGGAGATACCGGCATGGGAGACTGGCTGGCAATCCAAGGTGCTATTGACATTTTGCTATGTTGCCGCCTTCCTCTCCTATTAATAAAAATATTTATTGATGCTTAAATCCACAATATACAAGGCGTGAAGATGTCAACGGCCATCCTAAGCTGAACGCGCCTACTCTCGTCAGATCGCAGACTGCTACCCAGCTTAGGGCCCGGTAAGTACTGGCATGGGAGACTGGCTGGGAATCCCGGTTGCCGTTGACATTTTGCTCTATTGCTGCCTTCCGCTCTGATTCCGAAAATAATTTATTGATGCTTAAATCCACAGTATACAAGGTGTGAAGCTGTCGACGGCCATCCTAAGCTTAACGCGCCTGCTCTCGTCAGATCGCAGACTTTTACCCAGCTTAGGGCCTGGTAAGTACCAGCATGGGAGACTGGCTGGGAATCTCAGGTGTTGTTGACATTTTGCTCTGTAGCTCTGTAGACATTTTGCTCCGATTCCGAAAAGGATTTATTGATGCTTAAATCCACAATATACAGGGTGTGAAGCCGTCTACGGCTATCCTAAGCTGAATGCGCCTGTTCTTGTCAGATCGCAGACTGCTGCCCGGCAAGTACGGGCATGGGAGGCTGGCTGGCAATCCAAGGTGCTATTGTCATTTTGCTCTGTTGCCGCCTTCCTCTCCGATTAAAAAAAAATATTTATTGATGCTTAAATCCACAGTATACAAGGTGTGAAGCTGTCGACGGCCATCCTAAGCTTAACGCGCCAGCTCTCGTCAGATCGCAGACTGGTACAGATCTTAGGGCCCGGTAAGTACCGGCATGGGACACTGGCTGGGAATCCCGGCTGCCGTTGACATTTTGCTCTGTTGCCGCCTTCCGTTCCGCTCCGATTCGGAAAAGGATTTATTGATGCTTAAATGCACAGTATAATTGCCGTAAAGCTGTCAACGGCCATTCTAAGCTGAACGCGCCTGCTCTCGTCAGATCGCAGACTGCTACCCAGCTTAGGGCCTGGTATGTACCAGCATGGGAGACTGGCTGGGAATCTCAGGTGTTGTTGACATTTTGCTCTGTAGCTCTGTAGACATTTTGCTCCGATTTCGAAAAGGATTTATTGATGCTTAAATCCACAGTATACAGGGTGTGAAGCCGTCTACGGCCATCCTAAGCTGAATGCGCCTGTTCTTGTCAGATCGCAGACTGCTGCCTGGCAAGTACGGGCATGGGAGACTGGCTGGCAATCCAAGGTGCTATTGACATTTTGCTCTGTTGCCGCCTTCCTCTCCGATTAAAAAAAATATTTATTGATGCTTAAATCCACAGTATACAAGGCGTGAAGATGTCAACGGCCATCCTAAGCTGAACGCGCCTGCTCTCGTCAGATTGCAGACTGCTTCGCAGCTTAGGGCCCAGTAAGTACCGGCATGGGAGACTGGCTGGGAATCCCGGGTGCAGTTGACATTTTGCTCTGTTGCCGCCTTCCGTTCCGCTCCGATTCGGAAAAGGATTTATTGATGCTTAAATGCACAGTATAATTGACGTAAAGCTGTCAACGGCCATTCTAAGCTGAACGCGCCTGCTCTCGTCAGATCGCAGACTGCTACCCAGCTTAGGGCCTGGTATGTACCAGCATGGGAGACTGGCTGGGAATCTCAGGTGTTGTTGACATTTTGCTCTGTAGCTCTGTAGACATTTTGCTCCGATTTCGAAAAGGATTTATTGATGCTTAAATCCACAGTATACAGGGTGTGAAGCCGTCTACGGCCATCCTAAGCTGAATGCGCCTGTTCTTGTCAGATCGCAGACTGCTGCCCGGCAAGTACGGGCATGGGAGACTGGCTGGCAATCCAAGGTGCTATTGACATTTTGCTCTGTTGCCGCCTTCCTCTCCGATTAAAAAAAATATTTATTGATGCTTAAATCCACAGTATACAAGGCGTGAAGATGTCAACGGCCATCCTAAGCTGAACGCGCCTGCTCTCGTCAGATCGCAGACTGCTACGCAGCTTAGGCCCCAGTAAGTACCGGCATGGGAGACTGGCTGGGAATCCCGGGTGCAGTTGACATTTTGCTCTGTTTCTGCTCCGATTCCGAAAATTATTTATTGATGCTTAAATCCACAGTATACAAAGTGTGAAGCTGTCAACGGCCATCCTAAGCCTGAACGTGCCTGCTCTCCTCAGATCGCAGACTGCTGCCCGGCAGATACCGGCATGGGAGACTGGCTGGCAATCCAAGGTGCCATTGACATTTTGCTCTGTTGCCGCCTTCCTCTCCGATTAATAAAAATATTTATTGATGCTTAAATCCACAATATACAACGCATAAAGATGCCAACGGCCATCCTAAGCTGAACGCGCCTCCTCTCGTCAGATCGCAGACTGCTACCCAGCTTAGGGCCTAGTAAGTACCGGCATGGGAGACTGGCTGGGAATCCCGGGTGCAGTTGACATTTTGCTCTGTTGCCGCCTTCTGTTCCGATTCCGAAAAGGATTTATTGATGCTTAAATGCACAGTATAAAAAACACGAAGCTGTCAAAGGCCATCCTAAGCTGAACGCGCCTGCTCTCGTCAGATCGCAGCCGGGTACAGATCTTAGGGTCCGGTAAGTACCGGCATGGGACACTGGCTGGGAATCCCGGCTGCCGTTGACATTTTGCTCTGTTGCCGCCTTCCGTTCCGATTCCGAAAAGGATTTATTGATGCTTAAATGCACAGTATAAAGGGCAAGAAGCTGTCAACAGCCATCCTAAGCTGAACGTGCCTGCTCTCGTCAGATCACAGACTGCTACCCAGCTTAGGGCCTGGTAAGTACCAGCATGGAAGACTGGCTGGGAATCCCAAGTGTCGTTGACATTTTGCTCTGTTGCCGCCTTCCGCTCCGATTCCGAAAAGGATTTATTGATGCTTAAATCCACAGTAAACAGGGTGTGAAGATGTCTACGGCCATCCTAAGCTGAATGCGCCTGTTCTCGTCAGATCGCAGACTGCTACCCAGCTTCGGGCCTCTTAAGTACCAGCTTGGGAGACTGGCTGGGAATCCCGTGTGCAGTTTACATTTTGCTCTGTTTCTGTTCCGATTCCGAAAATTATGTATTGATTCTTAAATCCACAGTATACAAAGTGTGAAGCTGTCAACCACCATCCTAAGCTGAACGCGCCTACTCTCGTCAGATCGCAGACTGCTACCCAGCTTAGGGCCCGGTAAGTACTGGCATGGGAGACTGGCTGGGAATCCCGGTTGCCGTTGACATTTTGCTCTATTGCTGCCTTCCGCTCTGATTCCGAAAATAATTTATTGATGCTTAAATCCACAGTATACAAGGTGTGAAGCTGTCGACGGCCATCCTAAGCTTAACGCGCCTGCTCTCGTCAGATCGCAGACTTTTACCCAGCTTAGGGCCTGGTAAGTACCAGCATGGGAGACTGGCTGGGAATCTCAGGTGTTGTTGACATTTTGCTCTGTAGCTCTGTAGACATTTTGCTCCGATTCCGAAAAGGATTTATTGATGCTTAAATCCACAATATACAGGGTGTGAAGCCGTCTACGGCTATCCTAAGCTGAATGCGCCTGTTCTTGTCAGATCGCAGACTGCTGCCCGGCAAGTACGGGCATGGGAGGCTGGCTGGCAATCCAAGGTGCTATTGTCATTTTGCTCTGTTGCCACCTTCCTCTCCGATTAAAAAAAAATATTTATTGATGCTTAAATCCACAGTATACAAGGTGTGAAGCTGTCGACGGCCATCCTAAGCTTAACGCGCCAGCTCTCGTCAGATCGCAGACTGGTACAGATCTTAGGGCCCGGTAAGTACCGGCATGGGACACTGGCTGGGAATCCCGGCTGCCGTTGACATTTTGCTCTGTTGCCGCCTTCCGTTCCGCTCCGATTCGGAAAAGGATTTATTGATGCTTAAATGCACAGTATAATTGCCGTAAAGCTGTCAACGGCCATTCTAAGCTGAACGCGCCTGCTCTCGTCAGATCGCAGACTGCTACCCAGCTTAGGGCCTGGTATGTACCATCATGGGAGACTGGCTGGGAATCTCAGGTGTTGTTGACATTTTGCTCTGTAGCTCTGTAGACATTTTGCTCCGATTTCGAAAAGGATTTATTGATGCTTAAATCCACAGTATACAGGGTGTGAAGCCGTCTACGGCCATCCTAAGCTGAATGCGCCTGTTCTTGTCAGATCGCAGACTGCTGCCCGGCAAGTACGGGCATGGGAGACTGGCTGGCAATCCAAGGTGCTATTGACATTTTGCTCTGTTGCCGCCTTCCTCTCCGATTAAAAAAAATATTTATTGATGCTTAAATCCACAGTATACAAGGCGTGAAGATGTCAACGGCCATCCTAAGCTGAACGCGCCTGCTCTCGTCAGATCGCAGACTGCTTCGCAGCTTAGGGCCCAGTAAGTACCGGCATGGGAGACTGGCTGGGAATCCCGGGTGCAGTTGACATTTTGCTCTGTTGCCGCCTTCCGTTCCGCTCCGATTCGGAAAAGGATTTATTGATGCTTAAATGCACAGTATAATTGACGTAAAGCTGTCAACGGCCATTCTAAGCTGAACGCGCCTGCTCTCGTCAGATCGCAGACTGCTACCCAGCTTAGGGCCTGGTATGTACCAGCATGGGAGACTGGCTGGGAATCTCAGGTGTTGTTGACATTTTGCTCTGTAGCTCTGTAGACATTTTGCTCCGATTTCGAAAAGGATTTATTGATGCTTAAATCCACAGTATACAGGGTGTGAAGCCGTCTACGGCCATCCTAAGCTGAATGCGCCTGTTCTTGTCAGATCGCAGACTGCTGCCCGGCAAGTACGGGCATGGGAGGCTGGCTGGCAATCCAAGGTGCTATTGTCATTTTGCTCTGTTGCCACCTTCCTCTCCGATTAAAAAAAATATTTATTGATGCTTAAATCCACAGTATACAAGGCGTGAAGATGTCAACGGCCATCCTAAGCTGAACGCGCCTGCTCTCGTCAGATCGCAGACTGCTACGCAGCTTAGGCCCCAGTAAGTACCGGCATGGGAGACTGGCTGGGAATCCCGGGTGCAGTTGACATTTTGCTCTGTTTCTGCTCCGATTCCGAAAATTATTTATTGATGCTTAAATCCACAGTATACAAAGTGTGAAGCTGTCAACGGCCATCCTAAGCCTGAACGTGCCTGCTCTCCTCAGATCGCAGACTGCTGCCCGGCAGATACCGGCATGGGAGACTGGCTGGCAATCCAAGGTGCCATTGACATTTTGCTCTGTTGCCGCCTTCCTCTCCGATTAATAAAAATATTTATTGATGCTTAAATCCACAATATACAACGCATAAAGATGCCAACGGCCATCCTAAGCTGAACGCGCCTCCTCTCGTCAGATCGCAGACTGCTACCCAGCTTAGGGCCTAGTAAGTACCGGCATGGGAGACTGGCTGGGAATCCCGGGTGCAGTTGACATTTTGCTCTGTTGCCGCCTTCTGTTCCGATTCCGAAAAGGATTTATTGATGCTTAAATGCACAGTATAAAAAACACGAAGCTGTCAAAGGCCATCCTAAGCTGAACGCGCCTGCTCTCGTCAGATCGCAGCCGGGTACAGATCTTAGGGTCCGGTAAGTACCGGCATGGGACACTGGCTGGGAATCCCGGCTGCCGTTGACATTTTGCTCTGTTGCCGCCTTCCGTTCCGATTCCGAAAAGGATTTATTGATGCTTAAATGCACAGTATAAAGGGCGAGAAGCTGTCAACAGCCATCCTAAGCTGAACGTGCCTGCTCTCGTCAGATCACAGACTGCTACCCAGCTTAGGGCCTGGTAAGTACCAGCATGGAAGACTGGCTGGGAATCCCAAGTGTCGTTGACATTTTGCTCTGTTGCCGCCTTCCGCTCCGATTCCGAAAAGGATTTATTGATGCTTAAATCCACAGTAAACAGGGTGTGAAGATGTCTACGGCCATCCTAAGCTGAATGCGCCTGTTCTCGTCAGATCGCAGACTGCTACCCAGCTTCGGGCCTCTTAAGTACCAGCTTGGGAGACTGGCTGGGAATCCCGTGTGCAGTTTACATTTTGCTCTGTTTCTGTTCCGATTCCGAAAATTATGTATTGATTCTTAAATCCACAGTATACAAAGTGTGAAGCTGTCAACCACCATCCTAAGCTGAATGCGCCTGCTCTCGTCAGAACGCAGACTGCTACCCAGCTTAGGGCCTGGTAAGTACCAGCATGGGAGACTGGCTGGGAATCCCGGGTGCAGTTGACATTTTAATCTGTTGCCGCCTTCCGCTCCGATTCGGAAAATGATTTATTGATGCTTTAATCCACGATATACAGGGTGTGAAGCTGTCAACGGCCATCCTAAGCCTGAACGTGCCTGCTCTCCTCAGATCGCAGACCGCTGCCCGGCAGATACCGGCATGGGAGACTGGCTAGCAATCCAAGGTGCCATTGACATTTTGCTCTGTTGCCGCCTTCCTCTCCGATTAATAAAAATATTTATTGACGCTTAAATCCACAATATACAGCGCGTAAAGATGTCAACAGCCATCAAAAGCTGAACGCGCCTGCTCTCGTTAAATCGCAGACTGCTACCCAGCTTAGGGCCTGGTAAGTACCAGCATGGGAGACTGGCTGGGAATCCTGTGTGCAGTTGACATTTTGCTCTGTTGCCGCCTTCTGTTCCGATTCCGAAAAGGATTTATTGATGCTTAAATGCAGAGTATAAAAAGCTTGAAGCTGTCAATGGCCATCCTAAGCTGAACGCGCCTGCTCTCGTCAGATCGCAGACTGCTACCCAGCTTAGGGCCCGGTAAGTACTGGCATGTGAGACTGGCTGGGAATCCCGGTTGCCGTTGACATCTTGCTCTATTGCTGCCTTCCGCTCCGATTCCGAAAAGAATTTATTGATGCTTAAATCCACAGTATACAAGGTGTGAAGCTGTCGACGGCCATCCTAAGCTTAACGCGCCTGCTCTCGTCAGATCGCAGACTGGTACAGATCTTAGGGCCCGGTAAGTACCGGCATGGGACACTGGCTGGGAATCCCGACTGTCGTTGACATTTTGCTCTGTTGCCGCCTTCCGTTTCGGTTCCGGTTCCGGTTCCGATTCCGAAAAGGATTTATTGATGCTTAAATGCACAGTATACAAAGTGTGAAGCTGTCAACGGCCATCCTAAGCTGAACGCGCCTGCTCTCATCAGATCGCAGACTGCTACCAAGCTTAGGGCCTGGTAAGTACCAGCATGGGAGACTGGCTGGGAATCCCGGGTGCAGATGACATTTTAATCTGTCGCCGCTTTCCACTCCGATTCGGAAAAGGATTTATTGATGCTTAAATGCACAGTATAAAGGGAGTGAAGCTGTCAACGGCCATCCTAAGCTGAACGCACCTGCTCTCGTCAGATCGCAGACTGCTACCCAGCTTAGGGCCCGGTAAGTACCAGCATGGGAGACTGGCTGGGAATCCCAGGTGTTGTTGACATTTTGCTCTGTAGCCGCCTTCCGCTCCGATTCCGAAAAGGATTTATTGATGCTTAAATCCACAGTATACAGGGTGTGAAGCCGTCTACGGCTATCCTAAGCTGAATGTGCCTGTTCTTGTCAGATCGCAGACTGCTGCCCGGCAAGTACGGGCATGGGAGACTGGCTGGGAATCCCGGGTGCCGTTAACATTTTGCTCTATTGCTGCCTTCCGCTCCGATTCCGAAAATAATTTATTGATGCTTAAATCCACAGTATAATCCACGCCTGCTCTCGTCAGATCGCAGACTGGTACAGATCTTAGGGCCCGGTAAGTACCGGCATGGGACACTGGCTGGGAATCCTGTCTGCCGTTGACATTTTGCTCTGTTGCCGCCTTCCATTCCGATTCCGAAAAGGATTTATTGATGCTTAAATGCACAGTATAAAGGTCGAGAAGCTGTCAACGGCCATCCTAAGCTGAACGCGCCTGCTCTCGTCAGATCGCAGACTGCTACCCAGCTTAGGGCCCGGTAAGTACCAGCATGGGAGACTGGCTGGGAATCCCAGGTGTCGTTGACATTTTGCTCTGTTGCCGCCTTCTGCTCCGATTCCGAAAAGGATTTATTTATGCTTAAATCCACAGTATACAGAGTTTGAAGCGGTCTACGGCCATCCTAAGCTGAATGCGCCTGTTCTCGTCAGATCGCAGACTGCTACCCAGCTTCTGGCCTGGTAAATACCAGCATGGGAGACTGGCTGGGAATCCCGGGTGCAGTTGACATTTTACTCTGTTTCTGCTCCGATTCCGAAAATTATTTATTGATGCTTAAATCCACAGTATACAAAGTGTGAAGCTGTCAACGGCCATCCTAAGCTGAACGCGCCTGCTCTCGTCAGATCGCAGACTGCTACCCAGCTTAGGGCCTGGTAAGTACCAGCATGGGAGACTGGCTGGGAATCCCGGGTGCAGTTGACATTTTAATCTGTTGCCGCCTTCCGCTCCGATTCGGAAAAGGATTTATTGATGCTTAAATCCACAATATACATGGTGTAAAGCTGTCAACGGCCATCCTAAGCCTGAACGTGCCTGCTCTCCTCAGATCGCAGACTGCTGCCTGGCAGATACCGGCATGGTAGACTGGCTGGCAATCCAAGGTGCCATTTACATTTTGCTCTGTTGCCGCCTTCCGCTCCGATTAATAAAAATATTTATTGATGCTTAAATCCACAATATACAAGGCGTAAAGATGTCAACGGCCATCCTAAGCTGAACGCGCCTGCTCTCGTCAGAGCGCAGACTGCTACCCAACTTAGGGCCCAGTAAGTACCGGCATTTGAGACTGGCTGGAAATCCCAAGTGCAGTTGACATTTTGCTCTGTTGCCGCCTTCTGTTCCGATTCCGAAAAGGATTTATTGATGCTTAAATGCACAGTATAAAAAGCATGAAGCTGTCAATGGCCATCCTAAGCTGAACATGCCTGCTCTCGTCAGATCGCAGACTGCTACCCAGCTTAGGGCCTGGTAAGTACTGGCATGGGAGGCTGTCTGGGAATCCCGGTTGCCGTTGACATCTTGCTCTATTGCTGACTTCCGCTCCGATTCCGAAAATAATTTATTGATGCTTAAATCCACAGTATACAAGGTGTGAAGCTGTCGACGGCCATCCTAAGCTTAACGCGCCTGCTCTCGTCAGATCGCAGACTGGTACAGATCTTAGGGCCCGGTAAGTACCGGCATGGGACACTGGATGGGAATGCCGGCTGCCGTTGACATTTTGCTCTGTTGCCGCCTTCCGTTCCGATTCCGAAAAGGATTTATTGATGCTTAAATGCACAGTATACAAAGTGTGAAGCTGTCAACGGCCATCCTAAGCTGAACGCGCCTGCTCTCGTCAGATCGCAGACTGCTACCCAGCTTAGGGCCTAGTAAGTACCGGCATGGGAGACTGGCTGGGAATCCCGGGTGCAGTTGACATTTTGCTCTGTTGCCGCCTTCTGTTCCGATTCCGAAAAGGATTTATTGATGCTTAAATGCACAGTATAAAAAACACGAAGCTGTCAAAGGCCATCCTAAGCTGAACGCGCCTGCTCTCGTCAGATCGCAGCCGGGTACAGATCTTAGGGTCCGGTAAGTACCGGCATGGGACACTGGCTGGGAATCCCGGCTGCCGTTGACATTTTGCTCTGTTGCCGCCTTCCGTTCCGATTCCGAAAAGGATTTATTGATGCTTAAATGCACAGTATAAAGGGCGAGAAGCTGTCAACAGCCATCCTAAGCTGAACGTGCCTGCTCTCGTCAGATCACAGACTGCTACCCAGCTTAGGGCCTGGTAAGTACCAGCATGGAAGACTGGCTGGGAATCCCAAGTGTCGTTGACATTTTGCTCTGTTGCCGCCTTCCGCTCCGATTCCGAAAAGGATTTATTGATGCTTAAATCCACAGTAAACAGGGTGTGAAGATGTCTACGGCCATCCTAAGCTGAATGCGCCTGTTCTCGTCAGATCGCAGACTGCTACCCAGCTTCGGGCCTCTTAAGTACCAGCTTGGGAGACTGGCTGGGAATCCCGTGTGCAGTTTACATTTTGCTCTGTTTCTGTTCCGATTCCGAAAATTATGTATTGATTCTTAAATCCACAGTATACAAAGTGTGAAGCTGTCAACCACCATCCTAAGCTGAATGCGCCTGCTCTCGTCAGAACGCAGACTGCTACCCAGCTTAGGGCCTGGTAAGTACCAGCATGGGAGACTGGCTGGGAATCCCGGGTGCAGTTGACATTTTAATCTGTTGCCGCCTTCCGCTCCGATTTGGAAAATGATTTATTGATGCTTTAATCCACGATATACAGGGTGTGAAGCTGTCAACGGCCATCCTAAGCCTGAACGTGCCTGCTCTCCTCAGATCGCAGACCGCTGCCCGGCAGATACCGGCATGGGAGACTGGCTAGCAATCCAAGGTGCCATTGACATTTTGCTCTGTTGCCGCCTTCCTCTCCGATTAATAAAAATATTTATTGACGCTTAAATCCACAATATACAGCGCGTAAAGATGTCAACAGCCATCAAAAGCTGAACGCGCCTGCTCTCGTTAAATCGCAGACTGCTACCCAGCTTAGGGCCTGGTAAGTACCAGCATGGGAGACTGGCTGGGAATCCTGTGTGCAGTTGACATTTTGCTCTGTTGCCGCCTTCTGTTCCGATTCCGAAAAGGATTTATTGATGCTTAAATGCAGAGTATAAAAAGCTTGAAGCTGTCAATGGCCATCCTAAGCTGAACGCGCCTGCTCTCGTCAGATCGCAGACTGCTACCCAGCTTAGGGCCCGGTAAGTACTGGCATGTGAGACTGGCTGGGAATCCCGGTTGCCGTTGACATCTTGCTCTATTGCTGCCTTCCGCTCCGATTCCGAAAAGAATTTATTGATGCTTAAATCCACAGTATACAAGGTGTGAAGCTGTCGACGGCCATCCTAAGCTTAACGCGCCTGCTCTCGTCAGATCGCAGACTGGTACAGATCTTAGGGCCCGGTAAGTACCGGCATGGGACACTGGCTGGGAATCCCGACTGTCGTTGACATTTTGCTCTGTTGCCGCCTTCCGTTTCGGTTCCGGTTCCGGTTCCGATTCCGAAAAGGATTTATTGATGCTTAAATGCACAGTATACAAAGTGTGAAGCTGTCAACGGCCATCCTAAGCTGAACGCGCCTGCTCTCATCAGATCGCAGACTGCTACCAAGCTTAGGGCCTGGTAAGTACCAGCATGGGAGACTGGCTGGGAATCCCGGGTGCAGATGACATTTTAATCTGTCGCCGCTTTCCACTCCGATTCGGAAAAGGATTTATTGATGCTTAAATGCACAGTATAAAGGGAGTGAAGCTGTCAACGGCCATCCTAAGCTGAACGCACCTGCTCTCGTCAGATCGCAGACTGCTACCCAGCTTAGGGCCCGGTAAGTACCAGCATGGGAGACTGGCTGGGAATCCCAGGTGTTGTTGACATTTTGCTCTGTAGCCGCCTTCCGCTCCGATTCCGAAAAGGATTTATTGATGCTTAAATCCACAGTATACAGGGTGTGAAGCCGTCTACGGCTATCCTAAGCTGAATGTGCCTGTTCTTGTCAGATCGCAGACTGCTGCCCGGCAAGTACGGGCATGGGAGACTGGCTGGGAATCCCGGGTGCCGTTAACATTTTGCTCTATTGCTGCCTTCCGCTCCGATTCCGAAAATAATTTATTGATGCTTAAATCCACAGTATAATCCACGCCTGCTCTCGTCAGATCGCAGACTGGTACAGATCTTAGGGCCCGGTAAGTACCGGCATGGGACACTGGCTGGGAATCCTGTCTGCCGTTGACATTTTGCTCTGTTGCCGCCTTCCATTCCGATTCCGAAAAGGATTTATTGATGCTTAAATGCACAGTATAAAGGTCGAGAAGCTGTCAACGGCCATCCTAAGCTGAACGCGCCTGCTCTCGTCAGATCGCAGACTGCTACCCAGCTTAGGGCCCGGTAAGTACCAGCATGGGAGACTGGCTGGGAATCCCAGGTGTCGTTGACATTTTGCTCTGTTGCCGCCTTCTGCTCCGATTCCGAAAAGGATTTATTTATGCTTAAATCCACAGTATACAGAGTTTGAAGCGGTCTACGGCCATCCTAAGCTGAATGCGCCTGTTCTCGTCAGATCGCAGACTGCTACCCAGCTTCTGGCCTGGTAAATACCAGCATGGGAGACTGGCTGGGAATCCCGGGTGCAGTTGACATTTTACTCTGTTTCTGCTCCGATTCCGAAAATTATTTATTGATGCTTAAATCCACAGTATACAAAGTGTGAAGCTGTCAACGGCCATCCTAAGCTGAACGCGCCTGCTCTCGTCAGATCGCAGACTGCTACCCAGCTTAGGGCCTGGTAAGTACCAGCATGGGAGACTGGCTGGGAATCCCGGGTGCAGTTGACATTTTAATCTGTTGCCGCCTTCCGCTCCGATTCGGAAAAGGATTTATTGATGCTTAAATCCACAATATACATGGTGTAAAGCTGTCAACGGCCATCCTAAGCCTGAACGTGCCTGCTCTCCTCAGATCGCAGACTGCTGCCTGGCAGATACCGGCATGGTAGACTGGCTGGCAATCCAAGGTGCCATTTACATTTTGCTCTGTTGCCGCCTTCCGCTCCGATTAATAAAAATATTTATTGATGCTTAAATCCACAATATACAAGGCGTAAAGATGTCAACGGCCATCCTAAGCTGAACGCGCCTGCTCTCGTCAGAGCGCAGACTGCTACCCAACTTAGGGCCCAGTAAGTACCGGCATTTGAGACTGGCTGGAAATCCCAAGTGCAGTTGACATTTTGCTCTGTTGCCGCCTTCTGTTCCGATTCCGAAAAGGATTTATTGATGCTTAAATGCACAGTATAAAAAGCATGAAGCTGTCAATGGCCATCCTAAGCTGAACATGCCTGCTCTCGTCAGATCGCAGACTGCTACCCAGCTTAGGGCCTGGTAAGTACTGGCATGGGAGGCTGTCTGGGAATCCCGGTTGCCGTTGACATCTTGCTCTATTGCTGACTTCCGCTCCGATTCCGAAAATAATTTATTGATGCTTAAATCCACAGTATACAAGGTGTGAAGCTGTCGACGGCCATCCTAAGCTTAACGCGCCTGCTCTCGTCAGATCGCAGACTGGTACAGATCTTAGGGCCCGGTAAGTACCGGCATGGGACACTGGATGGGAATGCCGGCTGCCGTTGACATTTTGCTCTGTTGCCGCCTTCCGTTCCGATTCCGAAAAGGATTTATTGATGCTTAAATGCACAGTATACAAAGTGTGAAGCTGTCAACGGCCATCCTAAGCTGAACGCGCCTGCTCTCGTCAGATCGCAGACTGCTACCCAGCTTAGGGCCTAGTAAGTACCGGCATGGGAGACTGGCTGGGAATCCCGGGTGCAGTTGACATTTTGCTCTGTTGCCGCCTTCTGTTCCGATTCCGAAAAGGATTTATTGATGCTTAAATGCACAGTATAAAAAACACGAAGCTGTCAAAGGCCATCCTAAGCTGAACGCGCCTGCTCTCGTCAGATCGCAGCCGGGTACAGATCTTAGGGTCCGGTAAGTACCGGCATGGGACACTGGCTGGGAATCCCGGCTGCCGTTGACATTTTGCTCTGTTGCCGCCTTCCGTTCCGATTCCGAAAAGGATTTATTGATGCTTAAATGCACAGTATAAAGGGCGAGAAGCTGTCAACAGCCATCCTAAGCTGAACGTGCCTGCTCTCGTCAGATCACAGACTGCTACCCAGCTTAGGGCCTGGTAAGTACCAGCATGGAAGACTGGCTGGGAATCCCAAGTGTCGTTGACATTTTGCTCTGTTGCCGCCTTCCGCTCCGATTCCGAAAAGGATTTATTGATGCTTAAATCCACAGTAAACAGGGTGTGAAGATGTCTACGGCCATCCTAAGCTGAATGCGCCTGTTCTCGTCAGATCGCAGACTGCTACCCAGCTTCGGGCCTCTTAAGTACCAGCTTGGGAGACTGGCTGGGAATCCCGTGTGCAGTTTACATTTTGCTCTGTTTCTGTTCCGATTCCGAAAATTATGTATTGATTCTTAAATCCACAGTATACAAAGTGTGAAGCTGTCAACCACCATCCTAAGCTGAATGCGCCTGCTCTCGTCAGAACGCAGACTGCTACCCAGCTTAGGGCCTGGTAAGTACCAGCATGGGAGACTGGCTGGGAATCCCGGGTGCAGTTGACATTTTAATCTGTTGCCGCCTTCCGCTCCGATTTGGAAAATGATTTATTGATGCTTTAATCCACGATATACAGGGTGTGAAGCTGTCAACGGCCATCCTAAGCCTGAACGTGCCTGCTCTCCTCAGATCGCAGACCGCTGCCCGGCAGATACCGGCATGGGAGACTGGCTAGCAATCCAAGGTGCCATTGACATTTTGCTCTGTTGCCGCCTTCCTCTCCGATTAATAAAAATATTTATTGACGCTTAAATCCACAATATACAGCGCGTAAAGATGTCAACAGCCATCAAAAGCTGAACGCGCCTGCTCTCGTTAAATCGCAGACTGCTACCCAGCTTAGGGCCTGGTAAGTACCAGCATGGGAGACTGGCTGGGAATCCTGTGTGCAGTTGACATTTTGCTCTGTTGCCGCCTTCTGTTCCGATTCCGAAAAGGATTTATTGATGCTTAAATGCAGAGTATAAAAAGCTTGAAGCTGTCAATGGCCATCCTAAGCTGAACGCGCCTGCTCTCGTCAGATCGCAGACTGCTACCCAGCTTAGGGCCCGGTAAGTACTGGCATGTGAGACTGGCTGGGAATCCCGGTTGCCGTTGACATCTTGCTCTATTGCTGCCTTCCGCTCCGATTCCGAAAAGAATTTATTGATGCTTAAATCCACAGTATACAAGGTGTGAAGCTGTCGACGGCCATCCTAAGCTTAACGCGCCTGCTCTCGTCAGATCGCAGACTGGTACAGATCTTAGGGCCCGGTAAGTACCGGCATGGGACACTGGCTGGGAATCCCGACTGTCGTTGACATTTTGCTCTGTTGCCGCCTTCCGTTTCGGTTCCGGTTCCGGTTCCGATTCCGAAAAGGATTTATTGATGCTTAAATGCACAGTATACAAAGTGTGAAGCTGTCAACGGCCATCCTAAGCTGAACGCGCCTGCTCTCATCAGATCGCAGACTGCTACCAAGCTTAGGGCCTGGTAAGTACCAGCATGGGAGACTGGCTGGGAATCCCGGGTGCAGATGACATTTTAATCTGTCGCCGCTTTCCACTCCGATTCGGAAAAGGATTTATTGATGCTTAAATGCACAGTATAAAGGGAGTGAAGCTGTCAACGGCCATCCTAAGCTGAACGCACCTGCTCTCGTCAGATCGCAGACTGCTACCCAGCTTAGGGCCCGGTAAGTACCAGCATGGGAGACTGGCTGGGAATCCCAGGTGTTGTTGACATTTTGCTCTGTAGCCGCCTTCCGCTCCGATTCCGAAAAGGATTTATTGATGCTTAAATCCACAGTATACAGGGTGTGAAGCCGTCTACGGCTATCCTAAGCTGAATGTGCCTGTTCTTGTCAGATCGCAGACTGCTGCCCGGCAAGTACGGGCATGGGAGACTGGCTGGGAATCCCGGGTGCCGTTAACATTTTGCTCTATTGCTGCCTTCCGCTCCGATTCCGAAAATAATTTATTGATGCTTAAATCCACAGTATAATCCACGCCTGCTCTCGTCAGATCGCAGACTGGTACAGATCTTAGGGCCCGGTAAGTACCGGCATGGGACACTGGCTGGGAATCCTGTCTGCCGTTGACATTTTGCTCTGTTGCCGCCTTCCATTCCGATTCCGAAAAGGATTTATTGATGCTTAAATGCACAGTATAAAGGTCGAGAAGCTGTCAACGGCCATCCTAAGCTGAACGCGCCTGCTCTCGTCAGATCGCAGACTGCTACCCAGCTTAGGGCCCGGTAAGTACCAGCATGGGAGACTGGCTGGGAATCCCAGGTGTCGTTGACATTTTGCTCTGTTGCCGCCTTCTGCTCCGATTCCGAAAAGGATTTATTTATGCTTAAATCCACAGTATACAGAGTTTGAAGCGGTCTACGGCCATCCTAAGCTGAATGCGCCTGTTCTCGTCAGATCGCAGACTGCTACCCAGCTTCGGGCCTGGTAAATACCAGCATGGGAGACTGGCTGGGAATCCCGGGTGCAGTTGACATTTTACTCTGTTTCTGCTCCGATTCCGAAAATTATTTATTGATGCTTAAATCCACAGTATACAAAGTGTGAAGCTGTCAACGGCCATCCTAAGCTGAACGCGCCTGCTCTCGTCAGATCGCAGACTGCTACCCAGCTTAGGGCCTGGTAAGTACCAGCATGGGAGACTGGCCGTGAATCCCGGGTGCAGTTGACATTTTAATCTGTTGCCGCCTTCCGCTCCGATTCGGAAAAGGATTTATTGATGCTTAAATCCACAATATACAGGGTGTGAAGCTGTCAACGGCCATCCTAAGCCTGAACGTGCCTGCTCTCCTCAGATCGCAGACTGCTGCCCGGCAGATACCGGCATGGGAGACTGGCTGGCAATCCAAGGTGCCATTGACATTTTGCTCTGTTGCCGCCTTCTTCTCCGATTAATAAAAATATTTATTGATGCTTAAATCCACAATGTACAAGGCATAAAGATGTCAACAGCCATCCTAAGCTGAACGCGCCTGCTCTCGTCAGATCGCAGACTGCTACCCAGCTTAGGGCCTAGTAATTACTCACATGGGAGACTGGCTGGGAATCCCGGGTGCAGTTGACATTTAGCTCTGTTGCCGCCTTCAGCTCCGATTCGGAAAATGATTTATTGATGCTTAAATGCACAGTATAAAGGCTGTGAAGCTGTCAACGGCCATCCTAAGCTGAACGCGCCTGCTCTTGTCAGATCGCAGACTGCTACCCAGCTTAGGGCCCGGTAAGTACTGGCATGGGAGACTGGCTGGGAATCCCGGGTGCCGTTGACAATTTGCTCTATTGCTGCCTTCCGCTCCGATTCCGAAAATAATTTATTGATGCTTAAATGCACAGTATAAAAAGCATGAAGCTGTCAATGGCCATCCTAAGCTAAACGCGCCTTCTCTCGTCAGATCGCAGACTGCTACCCAGCTTAGGGCCCGGTAAGTACTGGCATGGGAGACTGGCTGGGAATCCCGGTTGACATTTTGCTCTATTGCTGCCTTCCGCTCCGATTACGAAAAGAATTTACTGATGCTTAAATCCACAGTATACAAGGTTTGAAGCTGTCGACGGCCATCCTAAGCTTAACGCGCCTGCTTTCGTCAGATCGCAGACTGGTACAGATTTTAGGGCCTGGTAAGTACCGGCATGGGACACTGGCTGGGAATCCCGTCTGCCGTTGACATTTTGCTCTGTTGCCACCTTCCGTTCCGATTCCGAAAAGGATTTATTGATGCTTAAATGCACAGTATACAAAGTGTGAAGCTATCAACGGCCATCCTAAGCTGAACGCGCCTGCTCTTGTCAGATCGCAGACTGCTACCCAGCTTAGGGCCTGGTAAATACCAGCATGGGAGACTGGCTGGGAATCCCGGGTGCAGTTGACATTTTAATCTGTTGCCGCCTTCCGCTCCGATTCGGAAAAGGATTAATTGATGCTTAAATGCACAGTATAAAAAGCATGAAGCTGTCAATGGCCATCCTAAGCTGAACGCGCCTGCTCTCGTCAGATCGCAGACTGCTACGCAGCTTAGGGCCCAGTAAGTACCGGCATTTTAGACTGGCTGGGAATCCCGGGTGCAGTTGAAGTTTCGCTCTGTTGCCGCCTTCCGTTCCGATTCCGAAAAGGATTTATTGATGCTTAAATGCACAGTATAAAAAGCATGAAGCTGTCAATGGCCATCCTAAGCTGAACGCGCCTGCTCTCGTCAGATCGCAGACTGGTACAGATCTTGGGGCCCGGTAAGTATTGGCATGGGACACTGGCTGGGAATCCTTGCTGCCGTTGACATTTTGCTCTGTTGCCGCCTTCCTTTCCGGTTCCGGTTCCGGTTCCGGTTCCGATTCCGAAAAGGATTTATTGATGCTTAAATGCACAGTATAAAGGGCGAGAAGCTGTCAACGGCCATCCTAAGCTGAACGTGCCTGCTCTCGTCAGATCGCAGACTGCTACCCAGCTTAGGGCCCGGTAAGTACCAGCATGGGAGACTGGCTGGGAATCTCAGGTGTTGTTGACATTTTGCTCTGTAGCGTTGTAGACATTTTGCTCCGATTCCGAAAAGGATTTATTGATGCTTAATTCCACAATATACAGGGTGTGAAGCCGTCTACGGCTATCCTAAGTTGAATGCGCCTGTTCTTGTCAGATCGCAGACTGCTACCCGGCAAGTACGGGCATGGGAGACTGGCTGGCAATCCAAGGTGCTATTGACATTTTGCTCTGTTGCCGCCTTCCTCTCCGATTAAAAAAAATATTTATTGATGCTTAAATCCACAGTATACAAGGCATGAAGATGCCAACGGCCATCCTAAGCTTAACGCGCCTGCTCTCGTCAGATCGCAGACTGCTACCCAGCTTGGGGCCCGGTAAGTACTGGCATGGGAGACTGGCTGGGAATCCCGGGTGCCGTTGACATTTTGCTCTATTGCTGCCTTCCGCTCCGATTCCGAAAAGAATTTATTGATGCTTAAATCCACAGTATACAAGGTGTGAAGCTGTCGACGGCCATCCTAAGTTTAACGCGCCTGCTCTCGTCAGATCGCAGACTGGTACAGATCTTACGGCCCGGTAAGTACCGGCATGGGACACTGGCTGGGAATCCCGGCTGCCGTTGACATTTTGCTCTGTTGCCGCCTTCCGTTCCGATTCCGAAAAGGATTTATTGATGCTTAAATGCACAGTATAAAGGGCGAGAAGCTGTCAACGGCCATCCTAAGCTGAACGTGCCTGCTCTCGTCAGATCGCAGACTGCTACCCAGCTTAGGGCCCGGTAAGTACCAGTATGAGAAACTGGCTGGGAATCCCAGGTGTCGTAGACATTTTGCTCTGTTGCCGCCTTCCGCTCCGATTCCGAAAAGGATTTATTGATGCTTAAATCCACAGTATATAGGGTGTGAAGATGTCTACGGCCATCCTAAGCTGAATGCGCCTGTTCTCGTCAGATCGCAGACTGCTACCCAGCTTCGGGCCTGGTAAGTACCAGCATGGGAGACTGGCTGGGAATCCCGAGTACAGTTGACATTTTGCTCTGTTTCTGCTCCGATTCCGAAAATTATTTATTGATGCTTAAATCCACAGTATACAAAGTGTAAAGATGTCAACGGCCATCCTAAGCTGAACGCGCCTGCTCTCGTCAGATCGCAGACTGCTACCCAGCTTAGGGCCTGGTAAGTACCAGCATGGGAGACTGGCCATGAATCCCGGGTGCAGTTGACATTTTAATCTGTTGCCGCCTTCCGCTCCGATTCGGAAAAGGATTTATTGATGCTTAAATCCACAATATACAGGGTGTGAAGCTGTCAACGGCCATCCTAAGCCTGAACGTGCCTGCTCTCCTCAGATCGCAGACTGCTGCCCGGCAGATACCGGCATGGGAGACTGGCTGGCAATCCAAGGTGCCATTGACATTTTGCTCTGTTGCCGCCTTCTTTTCCGATTAATAAAAATATTTATTGATGCTTAAATCCACAATATACAAGGCATAAAGATGTCAACAGCCATCCTAAGCTGAACGCGCCTGCTCTCGTCAGATCGCAGACTGCTACCCAGCTTAGGGCCCAGTAAGTACCGACATGGGAGACTGGCTGGGAATCCCGGGTGCAGTTGACATTTTGCTCTGTTGCCGCCTTCCGCTCCGATTCGGAAAATGATTTATTGATGCTTAAATGCACAGTATAAAGGCTGTGAAGCTGTCAACGGCCATCCTAAGCTGAATGCGCCTGCTCTCGTCAGATCGCAGACTGCTACCCAGCTTAGGACCTGGTAAGTACCAGCTTGGGAGACTGGCTGGGAATCCCGGGTGCAGTTGACATTTTAATCTGTTTCTGCTCCGATTCAGAAAAGGATTTATTGATGCTTAAATCCACAATATACAGGGTGTGAAGCTGTCAACGGCCATTCTAAGCCTGAACGTGCCTGCTCTCCTCAGATCGCAGACTGCTGCCCGGCAGATACAGGCATGGGAGACTGGCTGGCAATCCAAGGTGCCGTTGACATTTTGCTCTGTTGCCGCCGTCTTCTCCGAATAATAAAAATATTTATTGATGCTTAAATCCACAATATACAAGGCGTGAAGATGTTAACGGCCATCCTAAGCTGAACGCGCCTGCTCTCGTCAGATTGCAGACTGCTACCTAACTTAGGGCCCGGTAAGTACTGGCATGGGAGACTGGCTGGGAATCCCGGGTGCCATTGACATTTTGCTCTATTGCTGCCTTCCGCTCCGATTCCGAAAATAATTTATTGATGCTTAAATCCACAGTATACAAGGTGTGAAGCTGTCGACGGCCATCCTAAGCTGAACGCGCCTGCTCTCGTCAGATCGCAGACTGGTACAGATCTTAGGGCCCGGTAAGTACCTGCATGGGACACTGGCTGGGAATCCCGTCTGCCGTTGACATTTTGCTCTGTTGCCGCCTTCCGTTCCGATTCCGAAAAGGATTTATTGATGCTTAAATTCACAGTATAAAGGGCGAGAAGCTGTCAACGGCCGTCCTAAGCTGAACGCGCCTGCTCTCGTCAGATCACAGACTGCTGCTCAGCTTAGGGCCCAGTAAGTACCAGCATGGGAGACTGGCTGGGAATCCCAGGTGTCGTTGACATTTTGCTCTGTTGCCGCCTTCCGCTCCGATTCCAAAAAGGATTTATTGATGCTTAAATCCACAGTATACAGGGTGTGAAAATGTCTACGGCCCTCCTAAGCTGAATGCGCCTGTTCTCGTCAGATCGCAGACTGCTACCCAGCTTCGGGCCTGGTAAGTACCAGCGTGGGAGACTGGCTGGGAATCCCGGGTGCCGTTGACATTTTGCTATTTTGCCGCCTTCCGTTCCGATTCTGAAAAGGATTTATTGATGCTTAAATGCACAGTATAAAGGGCGAAAAGCTGTCAACGGCCATCCTAAGCTGAATGCGCCTGCTCTTGTCAGATCGCAGACTGCTACCCAGTTTTGGGCCCGGAAAGTTCCAGCATGGGAGACTGGCTGGGCATCCCAGGTGTCGTTGACATTTTGCTCTGTTGCCGCCTTACGCTCCGATTCCGAAAAGGATTTATTGATGCTTAAATCCACAGTATACAGGGTGTGAAGATGTCTATGGCCATCCTAAGCTGAATGCGCCTGTTCTCGTCAGATCGCAGACTGTTACCCAGCTTCGGGCCTGGTAAGTACCAGCATGGGAAACTGGCTTGGAATCCCGGGTGCAGTTGACATTTTGCTCTGTTTCTGCTCCGATTCCGAAAATTATTTATTGATGCTTAAATCCACAGTATACAAAGTGCGAAGCTGTCAACGGCCATCCTAAGCTGAACGCGCCTGCTCTCGTCAAATTGAAGACTGCTACCCAGCTTAGGGCCCGGTAAGTAACAGCATGGGAGACCAGCTGGGAATCCCAGGTGTTGTTGACATTTTGCTCTGTTGCCGCCTTACGCTCCGATTCCGAAAAGGATTTATTGATGCTTAAATCCACAGTATACAGGGTGTGAAGATGTCCAAGGCCATCCTAAGCTGAATGCGCCTGTTCTCATCAGATCGCAGACTGCTACCCAGCTTCGGGCCTGGTAAGTACCAGCATGGGAGACTGGCTGGGAATCCCGAGTGCAGTTGACATTTTGCTCTATTGCTGCCTTCCGCTCCGATTCCGAAAATAATTTATTGATGCTTAAATCCACAGTATGCAAGGTGTGAAGCTGTCGACGGCCATCCTAAGCTTAACGCGCCTGCTCTCGTCAGATCGCAGACTGGTACAGATCTTAGGGCCCGGTAAGTACCTGCATGGGACACTGGCTGGGAATCCCGGCTGCCGTTGACATTTTGCTCTGTTGCCGCCTTCCGTTCCGATTCCGAAAAGGATTTATTGATGCTTAAATGCACAGTATAAAGGGCAAGAAGCTGTCAACGGCCGTCCTAAGCTGAACGCGCCTGCTCTCCTTAGATCGCAGACTGCTACTCAGCTTAGGGCCCAGTAAGTACCAGCATGGGAGACTGGCTGGGAATCCCAGGTGTCGTTGACATTTTGCTCTGTTGCCGCCTTCCGCTCCGATTCCAAAAAGGATTTATTGATGCTTAAATCCACAGTATACAGGGTGTGAAGATGTCTACGGCCATCCTAAGCTGAATGCTCCTGTTCTCGTCAGATCGCAGACTGCTACCCAGCTTCGGGCCTGGTAAGTACCAGCGTGGGAGACTGGCTGGGAATCCCGGGTGCAGTTGACATTTTGCTCTGTTTCTGCTCCGATTCCGAAAATTATTTATTGATGCTTAAATCCACAGTATACAAAGTTTGAAACTGTCAACGGCCATCCTAAGCTGAACGCGCCTGCTCTCGTCAGATCGCAGACTGCTACCCAGCTTAGGGCCTGGTAAGTACCAGCATGGGAGACTGGCTGGGAATCCCGGGTGCAGTTGACATTTTAATCTGTTGCCGCCTTCCGCTCCGATTCGGAAAAGGATTTTTTGATGCTTAAATCCACAATATACAGGGTGTGAAGCTGTCAACGGCCATCCTAAGCCTGAACGTGCCTGCTCTCCTCAGATCGCAGACTGTTGCCCGGCAGTTACCGGCATGGGAGACTGGCTGGCAATCCAAGGTGCCATTGACATTTTGCTCTGTTGCCGCCTTCCTCTCCGATTAATAAAAATATTTATTGATGCTTAAATCCACAATATACAAGGCGTGAAGATGTCAACGGCCATCCTAAGCTGAACGCGCCTGCTCTCGTCAGATCGCAGACTGCTACCCAGCTTAGGGCCCAGTAAGTACCGGCATGGGAGACTGGCTGGGAAACCCGGATGCAGTTGACATTTTGCTCTGTTGCCGCCTTCCGTTCCGATTCCGAAAAGGATTTATTGATGCTTAAATGCACAGTATAAAAAGCATGAAGCTGTCAATGGCCATCCTAAGCTGAACGTGCCTGCTCTCGTCAGATCGCAGACTGCTACCCAGCTTAGGGCCCGGTAAGTACTGGCATGGGAGACTGGCTGGGAATCCTGGTTGACATTTTGCTCTATTGCTGCCTTCCGCTCCGATAACGAAAAGAATTTATTGATGCTTAAATCCACAGTATACAAGGTGTGAAGCTGTCGACGGCCATCCTAAGCTTAACGCGCCTGCTCTCGTCAGATCGCAGACTGCTACCCAGCTTATTGCCCGGTAAGTACAAGCATGAGAGTCTGGCTAGGAATCCCAGTTGTCGTTAACATTTTGCTCTGTTGCCGCCTTCCGGTCCGATTCCGAAAAGGATTTATTGATGCTTAAATCCACAGTATAAAGGGTGTGAAGATGTCTACGGCCATCCTAAGCTGAACGCGCCTGCTCTCGTCAGATCGCAGACTGGTAAAGATCTTAGGGCCCGGTAAGTACCGACAATGGACACTGACTGGGAATCCCGGCTGCCGTTGACATTTTGCTCTGTTGCCGCCTTCCGTTCCGATTCCGAAAAGGATTTATTGATGCTTAAATGCACAGTATAAAGGACGAGAAGCTGTCAACGGCCAACCTAAGCTGAACGCGCCTGCTCTAGTCAGATCGCAGACTGCTACCCAGCTTAGGGCCCGGTAAGTACCAGCATGGGAGACTGGCTGGAATCCCGGGTGCAGTTGACATTTTAATCTGTTGCCGCCTTCCGCTCCGATTCGGAAAAGGATTTATTGATGCTTAAATCCACAATATACAGGGTGTGAAGCTGTCAACGGCCATCCTAAGCTGAACGTGTCTGCTCTCCTCAGATCGCAGACTGCTGCCCGGCAGATACCGGCATGGGAGACTGGCTGGCAATCCAAGGTGCCATTGACATTTTGCTCTGTTGCCACCTTCCTCTCCGATTAATAAAAATATTTATTGATGCTTAAATCCACAATATACAAGGCGGGAAAATGTCAACGGCCATCCTAAACTGAACGCGCCTGCTCTCGTCAGATCGCAGACTGCTACCCAGCTTAGGGCCCAGTAAGTACCGGCATGGGAGACTGGCTGGGAATCCCGGGTGCAGTTGACATTTTGCTCTGTTGCCGCCTTCCGTTCCGATTCCGAAAAGGATTTATTGATGCTTAAATGCACAGTATAAAAATCATGAAGCTGTCAATGGCCATCATAAGCTGAACGCGCCTGCTCTCGTCAGATCAAAGACTGCTACCCAGCTTAGGGCCCGGTAAGTACTGGCATGGGAGACTGGCTGGGAATCCCGGTTGCCGTTGACATTTTGCTCTATTGCTGCCTTCCGCTCCGATTCCGAAAAGAATTTATTGATGCTTAAATCCACAGTATACAAGGTGTGAAGCTGTCGACGGCCATCCTAAGCTTAACGCGCCTGCTCTCGTCAGATCGCAGACTGGTACAGATCTTAGGGCCCGGTAAGTACCGGCATGGGACACTGGCTGGGAATCCCGGCTGCCGTTGACATTTTGCTCTGTTGCCGCCTTCCGTTCCGATTCCGAAAAGGATTTATTGATGCTCAAATGCACAGTATACAAAGTGTGAAGCTGTCAACGGCCATCCTAAGCTGAACGCGCCTGCTCTCGTCAGATCGCAGATTGCTACCCAGCTTAGGGCCTGGTAAGTACCAGCATGGGAGACTGGCTGGAAATCCCGGGTGCAGTTGACATTTTAATCTGTTGCCGCCTTCCGCTCCGATTCGGAAAAGGATTTATTGATGCTTAAATGCACAGTATAAAGGTTGTGAAGCTGTCAACGGCCATCCTAAGCTGAACGCGCCTGCTCTCGTCAGATCGCAGACTGCTACCCAGCTTAGGGCCCGGTAAGTACCAGCATGGGAGACTGGCTGGGAATCTCAGGTGTTGTTGACATTTTGCTCTGTAGCTCTGTAGACATTTTGCTTCGATTCCGAAAAGGATTTATTGATGCTTAAATCCACAGTATACAGGGTGTGAAGCCGTCTACGGCTATCCTAAGCTGAATGCGCCTGTTCATGTCAGATCGCAGACTGCTGCCCGGCAAGTACGGGCATGGGAGACTGGCTGGCAATCCAAGGTGCTATTGACATTTTGCTCTGTTGCCGCCTTCCTCTCCGATTAAAAAAAAATATTTATTGATGCTTAAATCCACAGTATACAAGGCGTGAGGATGTCAACGGCCATCCTAAGCTGAACGCGCCTGCTCTCGTCAGATCGCAGACTGCTACGCAGCTTAGGGCCCAGTAAGTACCGGCATGGGAGACTGGCTGGGAATCCCGGGTGCTGTTGACATTTTGCTCTGTTGCCGCCTTCCGTTCCGATTCCGAAAAGGATTTATTGATGCTTAAATGCACAGTATAAAAAGCATGAATTTGTCAATGGCCATCCTAAGCTAAACGTGCCTGCTCTCGTCAGATCGCAGACTGCTACCCAGCTTAGGGCCCGGTAAGTATTGGCATGGGAGACTGGCTGGGAATCCCGGGTGCCGTTGACATTTTGCTCTATTGCTGCCTTCCGCTCCGATTCCGAAAATAATTTATTGATGCTTAAATCCACAGTATACAAGGTGTGAAGCTGTCGACGGCCATCCTAAGCTTAACGCGCCTGCTCTCGTCAGATCGCAGACTGGTACAGATCTTAGGGCCCGGTAAGTACCGGCATGGGACACTGGCTGGGAATCCCGGCTGCCGATGACATTTTGCTCTGTTGCCGCCTTCCGTTCCGATTCCGAAAAGGATTTATTGATGCTTAAATGCACAGTATAAATGACGAGAAGCTGTCAACGGCCATCCTAAGCTGAACGCGCCTGCTCTCGTCAGAGCGCAGACTGCTACCCAGCTTAGGGCCCGGTAAGTACCAGCATGGGAGACTGGCTGGGAATCCCAGGTGTCGTTGACATTTTGTTCTGTTGCCGCCTTCCGCTTCGTATCCGAAAAGGATTTATTGATGCTTAAATCCACAGTATACAAAGTGTGAAGCTGTCAACGGCCATCCTAAGCTGAACGCGCCTGCTCTCGTCAGATCACAGACTGCTACCCAGCTTAGGGCCTGGTAAGTACCAGCATGGGAGACTGGCTGGGAATCCCGGGTGCAGTTGACATTTCGTTCTGTTGCCGCCTTCTGCTCCGATTCGGAAAAGGATTTATTGATGCTTAAATACACAATATACAGGGTGTGAAGCTGTCAACGGCCATCCTAAGCCTGAACGTGCCTGCTCTCCTCAGATCGCAGACTGCTGCCCGACAGTTACCGGCATGGGAGACTGGCTGGCAATCCAAGGTGCCATTGACATTTTGCTCTGTTGCCGTCTTCCTCTCCGATTAATAAAAATATTTATTGATGCTTAAATCCACAATATACAAGGCGTGAAGATGTCAATGGCCATCCTAAGCTGAACGCGCCTGCTCTCGTCAGATCGCAGACTGCTACCCAGCTTAGGGCCCAGTAAGTACCGGCATGGGAGACTGGCTAGGAATCCCGGGTGCAGATGACATTTTAATCTGTTGCCGCCTTCCGCTCCGATTCGGAAAAGGATTTATTGATGCTTAAATCCACAATATAAAAGGCGTGAAGCTGTCAATGGCCATCCTAAACTGAACCCGCCTGCTCTCGTCAGATCGCAGACTGCTACCCAGCTTAGGGCCCGATAAGTACCAGCATGGGAGACTGGATGGCAATCCAAGGTGCTGTTGACATTTTGCTCTGTTGCCGCCTTCCTCTCCGATTAAAAAAATATTTATTGATGCTTAAATCCACAGTATACAAGGCGTGAAGCTGTCGACGGCCATCCTAAGCTTAACGCGCCTGCTCTCGTCAGATCGCAGACTGGTACAGATCTTAGGGCCCGGTAAGTACCGGCATGGGACACTGGCTGGGAATCCCGGCTGCCGTTGACATTTTGCTCTGTTGCCGCCTTCTGTTCCGATTCCTAAAAAGGATTTATTGATGCTTAAATGCACAGTATACAAAGTGTGAAGCTGTCAACGGCCATCCTAAGCTGAACGCGCCTGCTCTCGTCAGATCGCAGACTGCTACCCAGCTTAGGGCCTGGTAAGTACCAGCATGGGAGACTGGCTGGGAATCCCGGGTGCAGTTGACATTTTAATCTGTTGCCGCCTTCTGCTCCGATTCGGAAAAGGATTTATTGATGCTTAAATGCACAGTATAAAGGGCATGAAGCTGTCAACGGCCATCATAAGCTGAACGCGCCTGCTCTCGGCAGATCGCAGACTGCTACCCAGCTTAGGGCCGGGTAAGTACCAGCATGGGAGACTGGCTGGGAATCCCAGGTGTTGTTGACATTTTGCTCTGTAGCCGCCTTCCGCTCCGATTCCGAAAAGGATTTATTGATGCTTAAATCCACAGTATACAGGGTGAGAAGATGTCTACGGCCATCCTAAGCTGAATGCGCCTGTTCTTGTCAGATCGCAGACTGCTACCCAGCTTCGGGCATGGTAAGTACCAGCATGGGAGACTGGCTGGGAATCCCGGGTGCAGTTGACATTTTGCTCTGTTTCTGCTCCGATTCCGAAAATTATTTATTGATGCTTAAATCCACAGTATACAAAGTGTGAAGCTGTCAACGGCCATCCTAAGCTGAACGCGCCTGCTCTCCTCAGATTGCAGACTGCTGCCCGGCAGTTACCGGCATGGGAGATTGGCTGGCAATCCAAGGTGCCATTGACATTTTGTTCTGTTGCCGCCTTCCGCTCCGATTCGGAAAAGGATTTATTGATGCTTAAATCCACAATATACAGGGTGTGAAGCTGTCAACGGCCATCCTAAGCCTGAACGTGCCTGCTCTCCTCAGATCGCAGACTGCTGCCCGGCAGTTAGCGGCATGGGAGACTGGCTAGCAATCCAAGGTGCCATTGACATTTTGCTCTGTAGCCGCCTTCCGCTCCTATTCTGAAAATGATTTATTGATGCTTAAATCCACAGTATACAAGGCGTGAAGATGTCAACGGCCATCCTAAGCTGAACGCGCCTGCTCTCGTCAGATCGCAGACTGCTACCCAGCTTCGGGCCCGGTAAGTACTGGCATGGGAGACTGGCTGGGAATCCCGGGTGCCGTTGACATTTTGCTCTATTGCTACCTTCCGCTCCGATTCCGAAAATAATTTATTAATGCTTAAATCCACAGTATACAAGGTGTGAAGCTGTTGACGGCCATCCTAAGCTTAACGCGCCTGCTCTCGTCAGATCGCAGACTGGTACAGATCTTTGGGCCCGGTAAGTACCGGCATGGGACACTGGCTGGGAATCCCGGCTGCCGTTGACATTTTGTTCTGTTGCCGCCTTCCGTTCCGATTCCGAAAAGGATTTATTGATGCTTAAATGCACAGTATACAAAGTGTGAAGCTGTCAACGGCCATCCTAAGCTGAACGCGCCTGCTCTCGTCAGATCGCAGACTGCTACCCAGCTTAGGGCCTGGTAAGTACAAGCATGGGAGACTGGCTGGGAATCCCGGGTGTAGTTGACATTTTAATCTGTTGCCGCCTTCCGCTCCGATTCCAAAAAGGATTTATTGATGCTTAAATGCACAGTATAAAGGCCGTGAAGCTGTCAACGGCCATCCTAAGCTGAACGCGCCTGCTCTCGTCAGAGCGCAGACTGCTACCCAGCTTAGGGCCCGGTAAGTACCAGCATGGGAGACTGGCTGGGAATCTCAGGTGTTGTTGACATTTTGCTCTGTAGCTCTGTAGACATTTTGCTCCGATTCCGAAAAGGATTTATTGATACTTAAATCCACAATATACAGGGTGTGAAGCCATCTACGGCTATCCTAAGCTGAATGCGCCTGTTCTTGTCAGATCGCAGACTGCTGCCCGGCAAGTACGGGCATGGGAGACTGGCTGGCAATCCAAGGTGCTATTGACATTTTGCTCTGTTGCGGCCTTCCTCTCCGATTAAAAAAAATATTTATTGATGCTTAAATCCACAGTATACAAGGCGTGAAGTTGTCAACGGCCATCCTAAGCTGAACGCGCCTGCTCTCGTCAGATCGCAGACTGCTACCCAGCTTAGGGCCCGGTAAGTACTGGCATGGGAGACTGGCTGGGAATCCCGGGTGCCGTTGACATTTTGCTCTATTCTTGCCTTCCGCTCCGATTCCGAAAATAATTTATTGATGCTTAAATCCACAGTATAAAAGGTGTGAAGCTGTCGACGGCCATCCTAAGTTTAACGCGCCTGCTCTCGTCAGATCGCAGACTGGTATAGATCTTAGGGCCCGGTAAGTACCGGCATGGGACACTGGCTGGGAATCCCGGCTGCCGTTGACATTTTTCTCTGTTGCCGCCTTCCGTTCCGATTCCGAATAGGATTTATTGATGCTTAAATGCACAGTATAAAGGGCGAGAAGCTGTCAACGGCCATCCTAAGCTGAACGCGCCTGCTCTCGGCAGATCGCAGACTGCTACCCAGCTTAGGGCCCGGTAAGTACCAGCATGGGAGACTGGCTGGGAATCCCAGGTGTCGTAGACATTTTGCTCTGTTGCCGCCTTCCGCTCCGATTCCGAAAAGGATTTATTGATGCTTAAATCCACAGTATATAGGGTGTGAAGATGTCTACGGCCATCCTAAGCTGAATGCGCCTGTTCTCGTCAGATTGCAGACTGCTACCCAGCTTCGGGCCCAGTAAGTACCAGCATGGGAGACTGGCTGGGAATCCCAAGTGCAGTTGACATTTTGCTCTGTTTCTGCTCCGATTCCGAAAATTATTTATTGATGCTTAAATCCACAGTATACAAAGTGTGAAGCTGTCAACCGCCATCCTAAGCTGAACGCGCCTGCTCTCGTCAGATAGCAGACTGCTACCCAGCTTAGGGCCTGGTAAGTACCAGCATGGGAGACTGGCTGGGAATCCCGAGTGCAGTTGACATTTTAATCTGTTGCCGCCTCCCGCTCCGATTCGGAAAAGGATTTATTGATGCTTAAATCCACAATATACAGGGTGTGAAGCTGTCAACGGCCATCCTAAGCTTAACGCGCCTGCTCTCGTCAGATCGCAGACTGGTACAGATCTTAGGGCCCGGTAAGTACCGGCATGGGACACTGGCTGGGAATGCCCGGCTGCCGTTGACATTTTGCTCTGTTGCCGCCTTCCGTTCCGTTCCGATTCCGAAAAGGATTTATTGATGCTTAAATGCACAGTATAAAGGGAGAGAAGCTGTCAACGGCCATCCTAAGCTGAACGCGCCTGTTCTCGTCAGATCGCAGACTGCTACCCAGCTTAGGGCCCTGTAAGTAACAGCGTGGGAGACTGGCTGGGAATCCCAGGTGTCGTTGACATTTTGCTCTGTTGCCGCCTTCCGTTCCGATTCCGAAAAGGATTTATTGATGCTAAAATGCACAGTATACAAAGTGTGAAGCTGTCAACGGCCATCCTAAGCTGAACGCGCCTGCTCTCGTCAGATCGCAGACTGATACCCAGCTTAGGGCCTGGTAAGTACCAGCATAGGAGACTGGCTGGGAATCCCGGGTGCAGTTGACATTTTGCTCTGTTGCCGCCTTCCTCTCCGATTAAAAAAAATATTTATTGATGCTTAAATCCACAGTATACAAGGCTTGAAGATGTCAACGGCCATCCTAAGCTGAACGCGCCTGCTCTCGTCAGATCGCAGACTGCTACCCAGCTTAGGGCCCGGTAAGTACTGGCATGGGAGACTGGCTGGGAATCCTGGGTGCCGTTGACATTTTGCTCTGTTGCCGCCTTCCGATCCGATTCCGAAAAGGATTTATTGATGCTTAAATGCACAGTGTAAAGGGCGAAAAGCTGTCAACGGCCATCCTAAGCTGAGCGCGCCTGCTCTCGTCAGAGCGCAGACTGCTACCCAGTTTAGGGCCCGCTAAGTACCAGCATGGGAGACTGGCTGGGAATCCCAGGTGTCGTTGACATTTTGCTCTGTTGCCGCCTTACGCTCAGATTCGGAAAATGATTTATTGATGCTTAAATCCACAATATACAGCGTGTGAAGCTGTCAACGGCCATCCTAAGCCTGAACGTGCCTGCTCTCCTCAGATCGCAGACTGCTGCCCGGCAGTTACCGGCATGGGAGACTGGCTGGCAATCCAAGGTGCCATTGACATTTTGCTCTGTTGCCGCCTTCCTCTCCGATTAATAAAAATATTTATTGATGCTTAAATCCACAATATACAAGGCGTGAAGATGTCAATATCCATCCTAAGTTGAACGTGCCTGCTCTCGTCAGATCGCAGACTGCTACCCAGCTTAGGGCCCAGTAAGTACCGGCATGGGAGACTGGCTGGGAATCCCGGGTGCAGTTGACATTTTGCTCTGTTGCCGCCTTCCGTTCCGATTCCGAAAAGGATTTATTGATGCTTAAATGCACAGTATAAAAAGCATGAAGCTGTCAATGGCCATCCTAAGCTGACCGCGCCTGCTCTCGTCAGATCACAGACTGCTACCCAGCTTAGGGCCCGGTAAGTACTGGCATGGGAGGCTGGCTGGGAATCCCGGTTGCCGTTGACATTTTGCTCTATTGCTCCGATTCCGAAAAGAATTTATTGATGCTTAAATCCACAGTATACAAGGTGTGAAGCTGTCGACAGCCATCCTAAGCTTAACGCGCCTGCTCTCGTCAGATCGCAGACTGGTACAGATCTTAGGGCCCGGTAAGTACCGGCATGGGAGACTGGCTGGGAATCCCAGGTGCAGTTGACATTTTGCCGCCTTCCGTTCCGATTCCGAAAAGGATTTATTGATGCTTAAATGCACAGTATAAAGGGCGAAAAGCTGTCAACGGCCATCCTAAGCTGAACGCGCCTGCTCTTGTCAGATCGCAGACTGCTACCCAGTTTAGGGCCCGGTAAGTACCACCATGGGAGACTGGCTGGGAATCCCAGGTGTCGTTGACATTTTGCTTTGTTGCCGCCTTCCGCTCCGATTCCAAAAAGGATTTATTGATGCTTAAATCCACAGTATACAGGGTGTGAAGTTGTCAACGGCCATCCGAAGCTGAATGCGCCTGTTCTCGTCAGATCGCAGGCTGCTACCCAGCTTCGGGCCTGGTAAGTACCAGCATGGGAGACTGGCTGGGAATCCCGGGTGCAGTTGACATTTTGCTCTGTTTCTGCTCCGATTCCGAAAATTATTTATTGATGCTTAAATCCACAGTATACAAAGCATGAAACTGTCAACGGCCATTCTAAGCTGAACGCGCCTACTCTCGTCAGATCGCAGACTGCTACCCAGCTTAGGGCCTGGTAAGTACCAGCATGGGAGACTGGCTGGGAATCCCGGGTGCAGTTGACATTTTAATCTGTTGCCGCCTTCCGCTCCGATTCGGAAAAGGATTTATTGATGCTTAAATCCACAATATACAGGGTGTGAAGCTGTCAACAGCCATCCTAAGCCTGAACGTGCCTGCTCTCCTCAGATCGCAGACTGCTGCCCGGCAGTTACCGGCATGAGAGACTGGCTGGCAATCCAAGGTGCTATTGACATTTTGCTCTGTTGCCGCCTTCCTCTCCGATTAATAAAAATATTTATTGATGCTTAAATCCACAATATACAAGGCGTGAAAATGTCAACGGCCATCCTAAGCTGAACGCGCCTGCTCTCGTCAGATCGCAGACTGCTACCCAGCTTAGGGCCCAGTAAGTACCAGCATGGGAGACTGGCTGGGAATCCCGGGTGCAGTTGACATTTTGCTCTGATGCCGCCTTCCGTTCCGATTCCGAAAAGGATTTATTGATGCTTAAATGCATAGTATAAAAAGCATGAAGCTATCAATGGCCATCCTAAGCTGAACGTGCCTGCTCTCGTCAGATCGCAGACTGCTACCCAGCTTAGGGCCCGGTAAGTACTGGCATGGGAGACTGGCTGGGAATCCCGGTTGCCGTTGACATTTTGCTCTATTGCTGCCTTCCGCTCCGATTCCGAAAATAATTTATTGATGCTTAAATCCACAGTATACAAGGTGTGAAGCTGTCGACGGCCATCCTAAGCTTAACGCGCCTGCTCTCGTCAGATCGCAGACTGGTACAGATCTTAGGGCCCGGTAAGTACCGGCATGGGACACTGGCTGGGAATCCCGGCTGCCGTTGACATTTTGCTCTGTTGCCGCCTTCTGTTCCAATTCCGAAAAGGATTTATTGATGCTTAAATGCACAGTATACAAAGTGTGAAGCTGTCAACGGCCATCCTAAGCTGTACGCGCCTGCTCTCGTCAGATCGCAGACTGCTACCCAGCTTCGGGCATGGTAAGTACCAGCATGGGAGACTGGCTGGGAATCCCGGGTGCAGTTGACATTTTGCTCTGTTTCTGCTCCGATTTCGAAAATTATTTATTGATGCTTAAATCCACAGTATACAAAGCGTGAAACTGTCAACGGCCATCCTAAGCTGAACGCGCCTGCTCTCGTCAGATCGCAGACTGCTACCCAGCTTCGGGCATGGTAAGTACCAGCATGGGAGACTGGCTGGGAATCCCGGGTGCAGTTGACATTTTGCTCTGTTTCTGCTCCGATTCCGAAAATTATTTATTGATGCTTAAATCCACAGTATACAAAGTGTGAAGCTGTCAACGGCCATCCTAAGCTGAACGCGCCTGCTCTCCTCAGATCGCAGACTGCTGCCCGGCAGTTACCGGCATGGGAGACTGGCTGGCAATCCAAGGTGCCATTGACATTTTGTTCTGTTGCCGCCTTCCGCTCCGATTCGGAAAAGGATTTATTGATGCTTAAATCCACAATATACAGGGTGTGAAGCTGTCAACGGCCATCCTAAGCCTGAACGTGCCTGCTCTCCTCAGATCGCAGACTGCTGCCCGGCAGTTAGCGGCATGGGAGACTGGCTGGCAATCCAAGGTGCCATTGACATTTTGCTCTGTAGCTGCCTTCCGCTCCGATTCCGAAAATGATTTATTGATGCTTAAATCCACAGTATACAGGGTGTGAAGCCGTCTACGGCTATCCTAAGCTGAATGTGCCTGTTCTTGTCAGATCGCAGACTGCTGCACGGCAAGTACGGGCATGGGAGACTGGCTGGCAATCCAAGGTGCTGTTGAAATTTTGCTCTGTTGCCGCCTTCCTCTCCGATTAAAAAAATATTTATTGATGCTTAAATCCACAGTATACAAGGCGTGAAGATGTCAACGGCCATCCAAAGCTGAACGCGCCTGCTCTCGTCAGATCGCAGACTGCTACCCAGCTTCGGGCCCGGTAAGTACTGGCATGGGAGACTGGCTGGGAATCCCGGGTGCCGTTGACATTTTGCTCTATTGCTGCCTTCCGCTCCGATTCCGAAAATAATTTATTGATGCTTAAATCCACAGTATACAAGGTGTGAAGCTGTCGACGGCCATCCTAAGCTTAACGCGCCTGCTCTCGTCAGATCGCAGACTGGTAAAGATCTTAGGGCCCGGTAAGTACCGACAATGGACACTGGCTGGGAATCCCGGCTGCCGTTGACATTTTGCTCTGTTGCCGCCTTCCGTTCCGATTCCGAAAAGGATTTATTGATGCTTAAATGCACAGTATAAAGGACGAGAAGCTGTCAACGGCCAACCTAAGCTGAACGCGCCTGCTCTAGTCAGATCGCAGACTGCTACCCAGCTTAGGGCCCGGTAAGTACCAGCATGGGAGACTGGCTGGAATCCCGGGTGCAGTTGACATTTTAATCTGTTGCCGCCTTCCGCTCCGATTCGGAAAAGGATTTATTGATGCTTAAATCCACAATATACAGGGTGTGAAGCTGTCAACGGCCATCCTAAGCTGAACGTGTCTGCTCTCCTCAGATCGCAGACTGCTGCCCGGCAGATACCGGCATGGGAGACTGGCTGGCAATCCAAGGTGCCATTGACATTTTGCTCTGTTGCCACCTTCCTCTCCGATTAATAAAAATATTTATTGATGCTTAAATCCACAATATACAAGGCGGGAAGATGTCAACGGCCATCCTAAACTGAACGCGCCTGCTCTCGTCAGATCGCAGACTGCTACCCAGCTTAGGGCCCAGTAAGTACCGGCATGGGAGACTGGTTGGGAATCCCGGGTGCAGTTGACATTTTGCTCTGTTGCCGCCTTCCGTTCCGATTCCGAAAAGGATTTATTGATGCTTAAATGCACAGTATAAAAATCATGAAGCTGTCAATGGCCATCCTAAGCTGAACGCGCCTGCTCTCGTCAGATCAAAGACTGCTACCCAGCTTAGGGCCCGGTAAGTACTGGCATGGGAGACTGGCTGGGAATCCCGGTTGCCGTTGACATTTTGCTCTATTGCTGCCTTCCGCTCCGATTCCAAAAAGAATTTATTGATGCTTAAATCCACAGTATACAAGGTGTGAAGCTGTCGACGGCCATCCTAAGCTTAACGCGCCTGCTCTCGTCAGATCGCAGACTGGTACAGATCTTAGGGCCCGGTAAGTACCGGCATGGGACACTGGCTGGGAATCCCGGCTGCCGTTGACATTTTGCTCTGTTGCCGCCTTCCGTTCCGATTCCGAAAAGGATTTATTGATGCTTAAATGCACAGTATACAAAGTGTGAAGCTGTCAACGGCCATCCTAAGCTGAACGCGCCTGCTCTCGTCAGATCGCAGATTGCTACCCAGCTTAGGCCCTGGTAAGTACCAGCATGGGAGACTGGCTGGAAATCCCGGGTGCAGTTGACATTTTAATCTGTTGCCGCCTTCCGCTCCGATTCGGAAAAGGATTTATTGATGCTTAAATGCACAGTATAAAGGTTCTGAAGCTGTCAACGGCCATCCTAAGCTGAACGCGCCTGCTCTCGTCAGATCGCAGACTGCTACCCAGCTTAGGGCCCGGTAAGTACCAGCATGGGAGACTGGCTGGGAATCTCAGGTGTTGTTGACATTTTGCTCTGTAGCTCTGTAGACATTTTGCTTCGATTCCGAAAAGGATTTATTGATGCTTAAATCCACAGTATACAGGGTGTGAAGCCGTCTACGGCTATCCTAAGCTGAATGCGCCTGTTCATGTCAGATCGCAGACTGCTGCCCGGCAAGTACGGGCATGGGAGACTGGCTGGCAATCCAAGGTGCTATTGACATTTTGCTCTGTTGCCGCCTTCCTCTCCGATTAAAAAAAAATATTTATTGATGCTTAAATCCACAGTATACAAGGCGTGAGGATGTCAACGGCCATCCTAAGCTGAACGCGCCTGCTCTAGTCAGATCGCAGACTGCTACCCAGCTTAGGGCCCGGTAAGTACCAGCATGGGAGACTGGCTGGAATCCCGGGTGCAGTTGACATTTTAATCTGTTGCCGCCTTCCGCTCCGATTCGGAAAAGGATTTATTGATGCTTAAATCCACAATATACAGGGTGTGAAGCTGTCAACAGCCATCCTAAGCCTGAACGTGCCTGCTCTCCTCAGATCGCAGACTGCTGCCCGGCAGTTACCGGCATGAGAGACTGGCTGGCAATCCAAGGTGCCATTGACATTTTGCTCTGTTGCCGCCTTCCTCTCCGATTAATAAAAATATTTATTGATGCTTAAATCCACAATATACAAGGCGTGAAGATGTCAACGGCCATCCTAAGCTGAACGCGCCTGCTCTCGTCAGATCGCAGACTGCTACCCAGCTTAGGGCCCAGTAAGTACCAGCATGGGAGACTGGCTGGGAATCCCGGGTGCAGTTGACATTTTGCTCTGTTGCCGCCTTCCGTTCCGATTCCGAAAAGGATTTATTGATGCTTAAATGCATAGTATAAAAAGCATGAAGCTATCAATGGCCATCCTAAGCTGAACGTGCCTGCTCTCGTCAGATCGCAGACTGCTACCCAGCTTAGGGCCCGGTAAGTACTGGCATGGGAGACTGGCTGGGAATCCCGGTTGCCGTTGACATTTTGCTCTATTGCTGCCTTCCGCTTCGATTCCGAAAATAATTTATTGATGCTTAAATCCACAGTATACAAGGTGTGAAGCTGTCGACGGCCATCCTAAGCTTAACGCGCCTGCTCTCGTCAGATCGCAGACTGGTACAGATCTTAGGGCCCGGTAAGTACCGGCATGGGACACTGGCTGGGAATCCCGGCTGCCGTTGACATTTTGCTCTGTTGCCGCCTTCTGTTCCAATTCCGAAAAGGATTTATTGATGCTTAAATGCACAGTATACAAAGTGTGTAGCTGTCAGCGGCCATCCTAAGCTGTACGCGCCTGCTCTCGTCAGATCGCAGACTGCTACCCAGCTTCGGGCATGGTAAGTACCAGCATGGGAGACTGGCTGGGAATCCCGGGTGCAGTTGACATTTTGCTCTGTTTCTGCTCCGATTTCGAAAATTATTTATTGATGCTTAAATCCACAGTATACAAAGCGTGAAACTGTCAACGGCCATCCTAAGCTGAACGCGCCTGCTCTCGTCAGATCGCAGACTGCTACCCAGCTTCGGGCATGGTAAGTACCAGCATGGGAGACTGGCTGGGAATCCCGGGTGCAGTTGACATTTTGCTCTGTTTCTGCTCCGATTCCGAAAATTATTTATTGATGCTTAAATCCACAGTATACAAAGTGTGAAGCTGTCAACGGCCATCCTAAGCTGAACGCGCCTGCTCTCCTCAGATCGCAGACTGCTGCCCGGCAGTTACCGGCATGGGAGACTGGCTGGCAATCCAAGGTGCCATTGACATTTTGTTCTGTTGCCGCCTTCCGCTCCGATTCGGAAAAGGATTTATTGATGCTTAAATCCACAATATACAGGGTGTGAAGCTGTCAACGGTCATCCTAAGCCTAAACGTGCCTGCTCTCCTCAGATCGCAGACTGCTGCCCGGCAGTTAGCAGCATGGGAGACTGGCTGGCAATCCAAGGTGCCATTGACATTTTGCTCTGTAGCCGCCTTCCGCTCCGATTCCGAAAATGATTTATTGATGCTTAAATCCACAGTATACAGGGTGTGAAGCCGTCTACGGCTATCCTAAGCTGAATGTGCCTGTTCTTGTCAGATCGCAGACTGCTGCACGGCAAGTACGGGCATGGGAGACTGGCTGGCAATCCAAGGTGCTGTTGACATTTTGCTCTGTTGCCGCCTTCCTCTCCGATTAAAAAAATATTTATTGATGCTTAAATCCACAGTATACAAGGCGTGAAGATGTCAACGGCCATCCAAAGCTGAACGCGCCTGCTCTCGTCAGATCGCAGACTGCTACCCAGCTTCGGGCCCGGTAAGTACTGGCATGGGAGACTGGCTGGGAATCCCGGGTGCCGTTGACATTTTGCTCTATTGCTGCCTTCCGCTCCGATTCCGAAAATAATTTATTGATGCTTAAATCCACAGTATACAAGGTGTGAAGCTGTCGACGGCCATCCTAAGCTTAACGCGCCTGCTCTCGTCAGATCGCAGACTGGTAAAGATCTTAGGGCCCGGTAAGTACCGACAATGGACACTGGCTGGGAATCCCGGCTGCCGTTGACATTTTGCTCTGTTGCCGCCTTCCGTTCCGATTCCGAAAAGGATTTATTGATGCTTAAATGCACAGTATAAAGGACGAGAAGCTGTCAACGGCCAACCTAAGCTGAACGCGCCTGCTCTAGTCAGATCGCAGACTGCTACCCAGCTTAGGGCCCAGTAAGTACCAGCATGGGAGACTGGCTGGAATCCCGGATGCAGTTGACATTTTAATCTGTTGCCGCCTTCCGCTCCGATTCGGAAAAGGATTTATTGATGCTTAAATCCACAATATACAGGGTGTGAAGCTGTCAACGGCCATCCTAAGCTGAACGTGTCTGCTCTCCTCAGATCGCAGACTGCTGCCCGGCAGATACCGGCATGGGAGACTGGCTGGCAATCCAAGGTGCCATTGACATTTTGCTCTGTTGCCACCTTCCTCTCCGATTAATAAAAATATTTATTGATGCTTAAATCCACAATATACAAGGCGGGAAGATGTCAACGGCCATCCTAAACTGAACGCGCCTGCTCTCGTCAGATTCCAGACTGCTACCCAGCTTAGGGCCCAGTAAGTACCGGCATGGGAGACTGGCTGGGAATCCCGGGTGCAGTTGACATTTTGCTCTGTTGCCGCCTTCCGTTCCGATTCCGAAAAGGATTTATTGATGCTTAAATGCACAGTATAAAATTCATGAAGCTGTCAATGGCCATCCTAAGCTGAACGCGCCTGCTCTCGTCAGATCAAAGACTGCTACCCAGCTTAGGGCCCGGTAAGTACTGGCATGGGAGACTGGCTGGGAATCCCGGTTGCAGTTGACATTTTGCTCTATTGCTGCCTTCCGCTCCGATTCCGAAAAGAATTTATTGATGCTTAAATCCACAGTATACAAGGTGTGAAGCTGTCGACGGCCATCCTAAGCTTAACGCGCCTGCTCTCGTCAGATCGCAGACTGGTACAGATCTTAGGGCCCGGTAAGTACCGGCATGGGACACTGGCTGGGAATCCCGGCTGCCGTTTACATTTTGCTCTGTTGCCGCCTTCCGTTCCGATTCCGAAAAGGATTTATTGATGCTTAAATGCACAGTATACAAAGTGTGAAGCTGTCAACGGCCATCCTAAGCTGAACGCGCCCGCTCTCGTCAGATCGCAGATTGCTACCCAGCTTAGGCCCTGGTAAGTACCAGCATGGGAGACTGGCTGGAAATCCCGGGTGCAGTTGACATTTTAATCTGTTGCCGCCTTCCGCTCCGATTCGGAAAAGGATTTATTGATGCTTAAATGCACAGTATAAAGGTTGTGAAGCTGTCAACGGCCATCCTAAGCTGAACGCGCCTGCTCTCGTCAGATCGCAGACTGCTACCCAGCTTAGGGCCCGGTAAGTACCAGCATGGGAGACTGGCTGGGAATCTCAGGTGTTGTTGACATTTTGCTCTGTAGCTCTGTAGACATTTTGCTTCGATTCCGAAAAGGATTTATTGATGCTTAAATCCACAGTATACAGGGTGTGAAGCCGTCTACGGCTATCCTAAGCTGAATGCGCCTGTTCATGTCAGATCGCAGACTGCTGCCCGGCAAGTACGGGCATGGGAGACTGGCTGGCAATCCAAGGTGCTATTGACATTTTGCTCTGTTGCCGCCTTCCTCTCCGATTAAAAAAAAATATTTATTGATGCTTAAATCCACAGTATACAAGGCGTGAGGATGTCAACGGCCATCCTAAGCTGAACGCGCCTGCTCTCGTCAGATCGCAGACTGCTACGCAGCTTAGGGCCCAGTAAGTACCGGCATGGGAGACTGGCTGGGAATCCCGGGTGCAGTTGACATTTTGCTCTGTTGCCGCCTTCCGTTCCGATTCCGAAAAGGATTTATTGATGCTTAAATGCACAGTATAAAAAGCATGAATTTGTCAATGGCCATCCTAAGCTGAATGTGCCTGCTCTCGTCAGATCGCAGACTGCTACCCAGCTTAGGGCCCGGTAAGTATTGGCATGGGAGACTGGCTGGGAATCCCGGGTGCCGTTGACATTTTGCTCTATTGCTGCCTTCCGCTCCGATTCCGAAAATAATTTATTGATGCTTAAATCCACAGTATACAAGGTGTGAAGCTGTCGACGGCCATCCTAAGCTTAACGCGCCTGCTCTCGTCAGATCGCAGACTGGTACAGATCTTAGGGCCCGGTAAGTACCGGCATGGGACACTGGCTGGGAATCCCGGCTGCCGATGACATTTTGCTCTGTTGCCGCCTTCCGTTCCGATTCCGAAAAGGATTTATTGATGCTTAAATGCACAGTATAAATGGTGAGAAGCTGTCAACGGCCATCCTAAGCTGAACGCGCCTGCTCTCGTCAGATCGCAGACTGCTACCCAGCTTAGGGCCCGGTAAGTACCAGCATGGGAGACTGGCTGGGAATCCCAGGTGTCGTTGACATTTTGTTCTGTTGCCGCCTTCCGCTCCGATTCCGAAAAGGATTTATTGATGCTTAAATCCACAGTATACAAAGTGTGAAGCTGTCAACGGCCATCCTAAGCTGAACGCGCCTGCTCTCGTCAGATCGCAGACTGCTACCCAGCTTAGGGCCTGGTAAGTACCAGCATGGGAGACTGGCTGGGAATCCCGGGTGCAGTTGACATTTCGTTCTGTTGCCGCCTTCTGCTCCGATTCGGAAAAGGATTTATTGATGCTTAAATACACAATATACAGGGTGTGAAGCTGTCAACGGCCATCCTAAGCCTGAACGTGCCTGCTCTCCTCAGATCGCAGACTGCTGCCCGACAGTTACCGGCATGGGAGACTGGCTGGCAATCCAAGGTGCCATTGACATTTTGCTCTGTTGCCGTCTTCCTCTCCGATTAATAAAAATATTTATTGATGCTTAAATCCACAATATACAAGGCGTGAAGATGTCAATGGCCATCCTAAGCTGAACGCGCCTGCTCTCGTCAGATCGCAGACTGCTACCCAGCTTAGGGCCCAGTAAGTACCGGCATGGGAGACTGGCTAGGAATCCCGGGTGCAGATGACATTTTGCTCTGTTGTCGCCTTCCGTTCCGATTCCGAAAAGGATTTATTGATGCTAAAATGCACAGTATAAAAAGCATGAAGCTGTCAATGGCCATCCTAAGCTGAACGCGCCTGCTCTCGTCAGATCGCAGACTGATACCCAGCTTAGGGCCTGGTAAGTACCAGCATGGGAGACTGGCTGGGAGTCCCAGGTGCAGTTGACATTTTAATCTGTTGCCGCCTTCCGCTCCGATTCGGAAAAGGATTTATTGATGCTTAAATCCACAATATAAAAGGCGTGAAGCTGTCAACAGCCATCCTAAACTGAACCCGCCTGCTCTCGTCAGATCGCAGACTGCTACCCAGCTTAGGGCCCGATAAGTACCAGCATGGGAGACTGGATGGCAATCCAAGGTGCTGTTGACATTTTGCTCTGTTGCCGCCTTCCTCTCCGATTAAAAAAATATTTATTGATGCTTAAATCCACAGTATACAAGGCGTGAAGCTGTCGACGGCCATCCTAAGCTTAACGCGCCTGCTCTCGTCAGATCGCAGACTGGTACAGATCTTAGGGCCCGGTAAGTACCGGCATGGGACACTGGCTGGGAATCCCGGCTGCCGTTGACATTTTGCTCTGTTGCCGCCTTCCGTTCCGATTCCTAAAAAGGATTTATTGATGCTTAAATGCACAGTATACAAAGTGTGAAGCTGTCAACGGCCATCCTAAGCTGAACGCGCCTGCTCTCGTCAGATCGCAGACTGCTACCCAGCTTAGGGCCCGGTAAGTACCAGCATGGGAGACTGGCTGGGAATCGCAGGTGTTGTTGACATTTTGCTCTGTAGCCGCCTTCCGCTCCGATTCCGAAAAGGATTTATTGATGCTTAAATCCACAGTATACAGGGTGTGAAGCCGTCTACGGCTATCCTAAGCTGAATGTGCCTGTTCTTGTCAGATCGCAGACTTCTGCCCGGCAAGTACGGGCATGGGAGACTGGCTGGCAATCCAAGGTGCTATTGACATTTTGCTCTGTTGCCGCCTTCCTCTCTGATTCCGAAAAGGATTTATTGATGCTTAAATCCACAGTATACAGGGTGTGAAGCCGTCTACGGCTATCCTAAGCTGAATGCGCCTGTTCTTGTCAGATCGCAGACTGCTGCCCGGCAAGTACGGGCATGGGAGACTGGCTGGCAATCCAAGGTGCTATTGACATTTTGCTCTGTTGCCGCCTTCCTCTCCGATTAAAAAAATATTTATTGATGCTTAAATGCACAGTATACAAAGTGTGAAGCTGTCAACGGCCATCCTAAGCTGAACGCGCCTGCTCTTGTCAGATCGCAGACTGCTACCCAGCTTAGGGCCCGGTAAGTACTGGCATGGGAGACTGGCTGGGAATCCCGGGTGCCGTTGACATTTTGCTCTATTGCTGCCTTCCGCTCCGATTCCGAAAATAATTTATTGATGCTTAAATCCACAGTATACAAGGTGTGAAGCTGTCGACGGCCATCCTAAGCTTAACGCGCCTGCTCTCGTCAGATCGCAGACTGGTACAGATCTTTGGGCCCGGTAAGTACCGGCATGGGACACTGGCTGGGAATCCCGGCTGCCGTTGACATTTTGTTCTGTTGCCGCCTTCCGTTCCGATTCCGAAAAGGATTTATTGATGCTTAAATGCACAGTATACAAAGTGTGAAGCTGTCAACGGCCATCCTAAGCTGAACGCGCCTGCTCTCGTCAGATCGCAGACTGCTACCCAGCTTAGGGCCCAGTAAGTACCGGCATGGGAGACTGGCTAGGAATCCCGGGTGCAGATTACATTTTGCTCTGTTGTCGCCTTCCGTTCCGATTCCGAAAAGGATTTATTGATGCTTAAATGCACAGTATAAAAAGCATGAAGCTGTCAATGGCCATCCTAAGCTGAACGCGCCTGCTCTCGTCAGATCGCAGACTGATACCCAGCTTAGGGCCTGGTAAGTACCAGCATGGGAGACTGGCTGGGAGTCCCAGGTGCAGTTGACATTTTAATCTGTTGCCGCCTTCCTCTCCGATTAAAAAAATATTTATTGATGCTTAAATGCACAGTATACAAAGTGTGAAGCTGTCAACGGCCATCCTAAGCTGAACGCGCCTGCTCTTGTCAGATCGCAGACTGCTACCCAGCTTCGGGCCCGGTAAGTACTGGCATGGCAGACTGGCTGGGAATCCCGGTTGCCGTTGACATTCTGCTCTATTGCTGCCTTCTGCTCCGATTCCGAAAATAATTTATTGATGTTTAAATCCACAGTATACAAGGTGTGAAACTGTCAACGGCCATCCTAAGCTGAACGCGCCTGCTCTCGTCAGATTGCAGACTGCTACCTAGCTTAGGGCCCGGTAAGTACCAGCTTGGGAGACTGGCTGGAAATCCCAGGTGTCGTTGACATTTTGCTCTGTTGCCGCCTTCCGCTCCGATTCCGAAAAGGATTTATTGATGCTTAAATCCACAGTATACAGGGTGTGAAGATGTCTACGGCCATCCTAAGCTGAATGCGCCTGTTCTTGTCAGATCGCAGGCTGCTACCCAGCTTCGGGCATGGTAAGTACCAGCATGGGAGACTGGCTGGGAATCCCGGGTGCAGTTGACATTTTGCTCTGTTTCTGCTCCGATTCCGAAAATTATTTATTGATGCTTAAATCCACAGTATACAAAGTGTGAAGCTGTCAACGGCCATCCTAAGCTGAACGCGCCTGCTCTCCTCAGATCGCAGACTGCTGCCCGGCAGTTACCGGCATGGGAGATTGGCTGGCAATCCAAGGTGCCATTGACATTTTGTTCTGTTGCCGCCTTCCACTCCGATTCGGAAAAGGATTTATTGATGCTTAAATCCACAATATACAGGGTGTGAAGCTGTCAACGGCCATCCTAAGCCTGAACGTGCCTGCTCTCCTCAGATCGCAGACTGCTGCCCGGCAGTTAGCGGCATGGGAGACTGGCTGGCAATCCAAGGTGCCATTGACATTTTGCTCTGTAGCCGCCTTCCGCTCCTATTCCGAAAATGATTTATTGATGCTTAAATCCACAGTATACAGGGTGTGAAGCCGTCTACGGCTATCCTAAGCTGAATGTGCCTGTTCTTGTCAGATCGCAGACTGCTGCACGGCAAGTACGGGCATGGGAGACTGGCTGGCAATCCAAGGTGCTGTTGACATTTTGCTCTGTTGCCGCCTTCCTCTCCGATTAAAAAAATATTTATTGATGCTTAAATCCACAGTATACAAGGCGTGAAGATGTCAACGGCCATCCTAAGCTTAACGCGCCTGCTCTCGTCAGATCGCAGACTGCTACCCAGCTTCGGGCCCGGTAAGTACTGGCATGGGAGACTGGCTGGGAATCCCGGCTGCCGTTGACATTTTGCTCTATTGCTGCCTTCCGCTCCGATTCCGAAAATAATTTATTGATGCTTAAATCCACAGTATACAAGGTGTGAAGCTGTCGACGGCCATCCTAAGCTTAACGCGCCTGCTCTCGTCAGATCGCAGACTGGTACAGATCTTTGGGCCCGGTAAGTACCGGCATGGGACACTGGCTGGGAATCCCGGCTGCCGTTGACATTTTGTTCTGTTGCCGCCTTCCGTTCCGATTCCGAAAAGGATTTATTGATGCTTAAAAGCACAGTATACAAAGTGTGAAGCTCTCAACGGCCATCCTAAGCTGAACGCGCCTGCTCTCGTCAGATCGCAGACTGCTACCCAGCTTAGGGCCTGGTAATTACAAGCATGGGAGACTGGCTGGGAATCCCGGGTGTAGTTGACATTTTAATCTGTTGCCGCCTTCCGCTCCGATTCCGAAAAGGATTTATTGATGCTTAAATGCACAGTATAAAGGCCGTGAAGCTGTCAACGGCCATCCTAAGCTGAACGCGCCTGCTCTCGTCAGAGCGCAGACTGCTACCCAGCTTAGGGCCCGGTAAGTACCAGCATGGGAGACTGGCTGGGAATCTCAGGTGTTGTTGACATTTTGCTCTGTAGCTCTGTAGACATTTTGCTCCGATTCCGAAAAGGATTTATTGATACTTAAATCCACAATATACAGGGTGTGAAGCCATCTACGGCTATCCTAAGCTGAATGCGCCTGTTCTTGTCAGATCGCAGACTGCTGCCCGGTAAGTACCAGCATGGGAGACTGGCTGGGAATCCCAGGTGTCGTAGACATTTTGCTCTGTTGCCGCCTTCCGCTCCGATTCCGAAAAGGATTTATTGATGCTTAAATCCACAGTATATAGGGTGTGAAGATGTCTACGGCCATCCTAAGCTGAATGCGCCTGTTCTCGTCAGATTGCAGACTGCTACCCAGCTTCGGGCCCAGTAAGTACCAGCATGGGAGTCTGGCTGGGAATCCCGAGTGCAGTTGACATTTTGCTCTGTTTCTGCTCCGATTCCGAAAATTATTTATTGATGCTTAAATCCACAGTATACAAAGTGTAAAGCTGTCAACCGCCATCCTAAGCTGAACGCGCCTGCTCTCGTCAGATAGCAGACTGCTACCCAGCTTAGGGCCTGGTAAGTACCAGCATGGGAGACTGGCTGGGAATCCCGGGTGCAGTTGACATTTTAATCTGTTGCCGCCTCCCGCTCCGATTCGGAAAAGGATTTATTGATGCTTAAATCCACAATATACAGGGTGTGAAGCTGTCAACGGCCATCCTAAGCTTAACGCGCCTGCTCTCGTCAGATCGCAGACTGGTACAGATCTTAGGGCCCGGTAAGTACCGGCATGGGACACTGGCTGGGAATGCCCGGCTGCCGTTGACATTTTGCTCTGTTGCCGCCTTCCGTTCCGATTCCGAAAAGGATTTATTGATGCTTAAATGCACAGTATAAAGGGAGAGAAGCAGTCAACGGCCATCCTAAGCTGAACGCGCCTGTTCTCGTCAGATAGCAGACTGCTACCCAGCTTAGGGCCCTGTAAGTAACAGCATGGGAGACTGGCTGGGAATCCCAGGTGTCGTTGACATTTTGCTCTGTTGCCGCCTTCCGTTCCGATTCCGAAAAGGATTTATTGATGCTTAAATGCACAGTATACAAAGTGTGAAGCTGTCAACGGCCATCCTAAGCTGAACGCGCCTGCTCTCGTCAGATCGCAGACTGATACCCAGCTTAGGGCCTGGTAAGTACCAGCATAGGAGACTGGCTGGGAATCCCGGGTGCAGTTGACATTTTGCTCTGTTGCCGCCTTCCTCTCCGATTAAAAAAAATATTTATTGATGCTTAAATCCACAGTATACAAGGCTTGAAGATGTCAACGGCCATCCTAAGCTGAACGCGCCTGCTCTCGTCAGATCGCAGACTGCTACCCAGCTTAGGGCCCGGTAAGTACTGGCATGGGAGACTGGCTGGGAATCCTGGGTGCCGTTGACATTTTGCTCTGTTGCCGCCTTCCGATCCGATTCCGAAAAGGATTTATTGATGCTTAAATCCACAGTATACAGGGTGTGAAGATGTCTACGGCCATCCTAAGCTGAATGCGCCTGTTTTTGTCAGATCACAGACTGCTACCCAGCTTCGGGCCCAGTAAGTACCAGCATGTGAGACTGGCTGGGAATCCCGAGTGCAGTTGACATTTTGCTCTGTTTCTGCTCCGATTCCGAAAAGGATTTATTGATGCTTAAATGCACAGTATAAAGGGCAAAAAGCTGTCAACGGCCATCCTAAGCTGAACGCGCCTGCGCTCGTCAGATCACTGACTGCTACCCAGCTTAGGGCCCGGTAAGTACCAGTATGGGAGACTGGCTGGGAATCCCAGGTGTCGTTGACATTTTGCTCTGTTGCCGCCTTCTGCACCGATTCCGAAAAGGATTTATTGATGCTTAAATGCACAGTATAAAAAGCATGAAGCTGTCAATGGCCACCCTAAGCTGAACGTGCCTGCTCTCGTCAGATCGCAGACTGCTACCCAGCTTAGGCCCGGTAAGTACTGGCATGGGAGACTGGCTGGGAATCCCGGTTGCCATTGACATATTGCTCTATTGCTCGAATTCCGAAAAGAATTTATTAATGCTTAAATCCACAGTATACAAGGTGTGAAGCTGTCGACGGCCATCCTAAGCTTAACGCGCCTGCTCTCGTCAGATCGCAGACTGGTACAGATCTTAGGGCCCGGTAAGTACCGGCATGGGACACTGGCTGGGAATGCCCGGCTGCCGTTGACATTTTGCTCTGTTGCCGCCTTCCGTTCCGATTCCGAAAAGGATTTATTGATGCTTAAATGCACAGTAGAAAGGGCAAGAAGCTGTCAACGGCCATCCTAAGCTGAACGCGCCTGCTCTCGTCAGATCGCAGAGTGCTACCCAGCTTAGGGCCCGGTAAGTAACAGCATGGGAGACTGGCTGGGAATCCCAGGTGTCGTTGACATTTTGCTCTGTTGCCGCCTTTCGCTCAGATTCCGAAAAGGATTTATTGATGCTTAAATCCACAGTATACAGGGTGTAAAGATGTCTACGGCCATCCTAAGATGAATGCGCCTGTTCTCGTCAGATCGCAGACTGCTACCCAGCTTCGGGCCCGGTAAGTAACAGCATGGGAGACTGGCTGGGAATCCCGAGTGCAGTTGACATTTTGCTCTGTTTCTGCTCCGATTCCAAAAATTATTTATTGATGCTTAAATCCACAGTATCCACAGTATACAAAGTGCAAAGCTGTCAACGGCCATCCTAAGCTGAATGCGCCTGCTCTCGTCAGATCGCAGACTGCTAACCAGCTTAGGGCCTGGTAAGTACCAGCATGGGAGACTGGCTGGGAATCCTGGGTGCAGTTGACATTTTAATCTGTTGCCGCCTTCCGCTCCGATTCGGAAAAGGATTTATTGATACTTAAATCCACAGTATACAAGGCGAGAAGATGTCAACGGCCGTCCTAAGCTGAATGTGCCTGTTCTTGTCAGATCGCAGACTGCTGCCCGGCAAGTACGGTCATGGGAGACTGGCTGGCAATCCCAGGTGCTATTGCCATTTTGATCTGTTGCCGCCTTCCTCTCCGATTCCGAAAAGGATTTATTGATGCTTAAATGCACAGTATACAAGGCGAGAAGATGTCAACGGCCGTCCTAAGCTGAACGCGCCTGCTCTCGTCAGATCGAAGACTGCTACTCAGCTTTGGGCCTGGTAAGTACCAGCATGGGAGACTGGCTGGGAATCCCGGGTGCAGCTGACATTTTGCTCTGTTTCTGCTCCGATTCCGAAAATTATTTATTGATGCTTAAATCCACAGTATACAAAGTGTGAAGCTGTCAACGGCCATCCTAAGCTGAACGCGCCTGCTCTCGTCAGATCGCAGACTGCTACCCAGCTTAGGGCCTGGTAAGTATCAGCATGGGAGACTGGCTGGGAATCCCGGGTGAAGTTGATATTTTAATCTGTTGCCGCCTTCCGCTCCGATTTGGAAAAGGATTTATTGATGCTTAAATCCACAATATACAGGGTGTGAAGCTGTCAACGGCCATCCTAAGCCTGAACGTGCCTGCTCTCCTCAGATCGCAGACTGCTGCCCGGCAGTTACCGGCATGGGAGACTGGCTGGCAATCCAAGGTGCCATTGATATTTTGCTCTGTTGCCGCCTTCCTCTCCGATTAATAAAAATATTTATTGATGCTTAAATCCACAATATACAAGGCGTGAAGATGTCAACGGCCATCCTAAGCTGAACGTGCCTGCTCTCGTCAGATCGCAGACTGCTACCCAGCTTAGGGCCCAGTAAGTACCGGCATGGGAGACTGGCTGGGAATCCCGGATGCAGTTGACATTTTGCTCTGTTGCCGCCTTCCGTTCCGATTCCGAAAAGGATTTATTGATGCTTAAATGAACAGTATAAAAAGCATAAAGCAGTCAATGGCCATCCTAAGCTGAACGCGCCTGCTCTAGTCAGATCGCAGACTGCTACCCAGCTTAGGGCCCGGTAAGTACTGGCATGGGAGACTGGCTGGGAATCCCGGTTGCCGTTAACGTTTTGCTCTATTGCTGCCTTCCGCTCCAATTCCGAAAAGAATTTATTGATGCTTAAATCCACAGTATGCAAGGTGTGAAGCTGTCAACGGCCATCCTAAGCTGAACGCGCCTGCTCTCGTCAGATCGCAGACTGATACCCAGCTTAGGGCCTGGTAAGTACCAGCATGGGAGACTGGCTGGGAATCCCGGGTGCAGTTGACATTTTGCTCTGTTGCCGCCTTCCTCTCCGATTAAAAAAAATATTTATTGATGCTTAAATCCACAGTATACAAGGCTTGAAGTTGTCAACGGCCATCCTAAGCTGAACGCGCCTGCTCTCGTCAGATCGCAGACTGCTACCCAGCTTAGGGCCCGGTAAGTACTGGCATGGGAGACTGGCTGGGAATCCTGGGTGCCGTTGACATTTTGCTCTATTGCTGCCTTCCGCTCCAATTCAGAAAATAATTTATTGATGCTTAAATCCACAGTATACAAGGTGTGAAGCTGTCAACGGCCATCCTAAGCTTAACGCGCCTGCTCTCGTCAGATCGCAGACTGGTACAGATCTTAGGGCCCGGTAAGTACCGGCATGGGACACTGGCTGGGAATCCCGACTGCCGTTGACATTTTGCTCTGTTGCCGCCTTCCGTTCCGATTCCGAAAAGGATTTATTGATGCTTAAATGCACAGTATAAAGGGCAAAAATCTGTCAACGGCCATCCTAAGCTGAACGCGCCTGCTCTCATCAGATCGCAGACTGCTACCCAGCTTAGGGCCCGGTAAGTACCAGCATCGTAAACTGGCTGGTAATCCCAGGTATCGTTGACATTTTGCTCTGTTGCCGCCTTCCGCTCCGATTCCGAAAATAATTTATTGATGCTTAAATCCACAGTATAAAAGGTGTGAAGCTGTCGACGGCCATCCTAAGCTTAACGCGCCTGCTCTTGTCAGATCGCAGACTGGTACAGATCTTAGGGCCCGGTAAGTACCGGCATGGGACACTGGCTGTTAATCCCGGCTGCCGTTGACATTTTGCTCTGTTGCCGCCTTCCGTTCCGATTCCGAAAAGGATTTTGATGCTTAAATGCACAGTATACAAAGTGTGAAGCTGTCAACGGCCATCCTAAGCTGAACGCGCCTGCTCTCGTCAGATCGCAGACTCCTACCCAGCTTAGGGCCTGGTAAGTACCAGCATGGGAGACTGGCTGGGAATCCCGGGTGCAGTTGACATTTTAATCTGTTGCCGCCTTCCGCTCCGATTCGGAAAAGGATTTATTGATGCTTAAATGCACAGTATAAAGGGCGTGAAGCTGTCAACAGCCATCCTAAGCTGAACGCGCCTGCTCTCGTCAGATTGCAGACTGCTACCCAGCTTAGGTGCCCGGCAAATACCAGCATGGGAGACTGGCTGGGAATCTCAGGTGTTGTTGACATTTAGCTCTGTAGCTCTGTAGACATTTTGCTCCGATTCCGAAAAGGATTTATTGATGCTTAAATCCACAGTATACAGGGTGTGAAGCCGTCTACGGCTATCCTAAGCTGAATGCGCCTGTTCTTTTCAGATCGCAGACTGCTGCCCGGCAAGTACGGGCATGGGAGACTGGCTGGCAATCCAAGGTGCTATTGACATTTTGCTCTGTTGCCGCCTTCCTCTCTGATTAAAAAAAATATTTATTGATGCTTAAATCCACAGTATACAAGGTGTGAAGATGTCAACGGCCATCCTAAGCTGAACACGCCTGCTCTCGTCAGATCGCAGACTGCTACCCAGCTTAGGGCCCGGTAAGTACCAGCATGGGAGACTGGCTGGAATCCCGGGTGCAGTTGACATTTTAATCTGTTGCCGCCTTCCGCTCCGATTCGGAAAAGGATTTATTGATGCTTAAATCCACAATATACAGGGTGTGAAGCTGTCAACAGCCATCCTAAGCCTGAACGTGCCTGCTCTCCTCAGATCGCAGACTGCTGCCCGGCAGTTACCGGCATGAGAGACTGGCTGGCAATCCAAGGTGCCATTGACATTTTGCTCTGTTGCCGCCTTCCTCTCCGATTAATAAAAATATTTATTGATGCTTAAATCCACAATATACAAGGCGTGAAGATGTCAACGGCCATCCTAAGCTGAACGCGCCTGCTCTCGTCAGATCGCAGACTGCTACCCAGCTTAGGGCCCAGTAAGTACCGGCATGGGAGTAAGGCTGGGAATCCCGGGTGCAGTTGACATTTTGCTCTGTTGCCGCCTTCCGTTCCGATTCCGAAAAGGATTTATTGATGCTTAAATGCACAGTATAAAGGGCATGAAGCTGTCAACGGCCATCCCATGCTGAACGCGCCTGCTCTCGTCAGATCGCAGACTGCTACCCAGCTTAGGGCCCGGTAAGTACCAGCATGGGAGACTGGCTGGGAATCTCAGGTGTCGTTGACATTTTGCTCTGTAGCTCTGTAGACATTTTGCTCCGATTCCGAAAAGGATTTATTGATGCTTAAATCCACAGTATACAGGGTGTGAAGCCGTCTACGGCTATCCTAAGCTGAATGCGCCTGTTCTTGTCAGATCGCAGACTGCTGCCTGGCAAGTACAGGCATGGGAGACTGGCTCGCAATCCAAGGTGCTATTGACATTTTGCTCTGTTGCCGCCTTCCTCTCCGATTAAAAAAAATATTTATTGATGCTTAAATCCACAGTATACAAGGTAGAAGATGTCAACGGCCATCCTAAGCTGAACGCGCCTGCTCTCGTCAGATCGCAGACTGCTATGCAGCTTAGGGCCCAGTAAGTACCGGCATGGGAGACTGGCTGGGAATCCCGGGTGCAGTTGACATTTTGCTCTGTTGCCGCCTTCCGTTCCGATTCCAAAAAGGATTTATTGATGCTTAAATGCACAGTATAAAAAGCATGAAGCTGTCAATGGCCATCCTAAGCTGAACGCGCCTGCTCTCGTCAGATCGCAGACTGGTACAGATCTTAGGGCCCGGTAAGTACCGGCATGGGACACTGGCTGGGAATCCTGGCTGCCGTTTGACATTTTGCTCTGTTGCCGCCTTCCTCTCCGATTCCGAAAAGGATTTATTGATGCTTAAATGCACAGTATAAAGGGCATGAAGCTGTCAACGGTCATCCTAAGCTGAACGCACCTGCTTTCGTCAGATCGCAGACTGCTACCCAGCTTAGGGCCTGGTAAGTACCAGCATGGGAGACTGGCTGGGAATCCCGAGTGCAGTTGACATTTTGCTCTGTTTCTGCTCCGATTCCGAAAATTATTTATTGATGCTTAAATCCACAGTATACAAAGTGTGAAGCTGTCAACGGCCATCCTAAGCTGAACGCGCCTGCTCTCGGCAGATCGCAGACTGCTACCCAGCTTAGGGCCTGGTAAGTACCAGCATGGGAGACTGGATGGGAATCCCGGGTGCAGTTGCCATTTTAATCTGTTGCCGCCTTCCGCTCCGATTCGGAAAAGGATTTATTGATGCTTAAATCCACAATATACAGGGTGTGAAGCTGTCAACGGCCATCCTAAGCCTGAACGTGCCTGCTCTCCTCAGATCTCAGACTGCTGCCCGGCAGATTCAGGCAAGGGAGACTGGCTGGCAATCCAAGGTGCCATTGACATTTTGCTCTGTTGCCGCCTTCTTCTCCGATTAATAAAAATATTTATTGATGCTTAAATCCACAATATACAAGGCGTAAAGATGTCAACGGCCATCCTAAGCTGAACGCGCCTGCTCTCGTCAGATCGCAGACTGCTACCCAGCTTAGGGCCCAGTAAGTACCGACATGGGAGACTGGCTGGGAATCCGGGTGCAGTTGACATTTTGCTCTGTTTCTGCTCCGATTCCGAAAATTATTTATTGATGCTTAAATCCACAGTATACAAAGTGTGAAGCTGTCAACGGCCATCCTAAGCTTAACAAGCCTGCTCTCGTCAGATCGCAGACTGCTACCCAGCTTAGGGCCTGGTAAGTACCAGCATGGGAGACTGGCTGGGAATCCCGAGTGCAGTTGACATTTTGCTCTGTTTCTGCTCCGATTCCGAAAATTATTTATTGATGCTTAAATCCACAGTATACAAAGTGTGAAGCTGTCAACGGCCATCCTAAGCTGAACGCGCCTGCTCTCGTCAGATCGCAGACTGCTACCCAGCTTAGGGCCTGGTAAGTACCAGCATGGGAGACTGGATGGGAATCCCGGGTGCAGTTGCCATTTTAATCTGTTGCCGCCTTCCGCTCCGATTCGGAAAAGGATTTATTGATGCTTAAATCCACAATATACAGGGTGTGAAGCTGTCAACGGCCATCCTAAGCCTGAACGTGCCTGCTCTCCTCAGATCTCAGACTGCTGCCCGGCAGATTCAGGCAAGGGAGACTGGCTGGCAATCCAAGGTGCCATTGACATTTTGCTCTGTTGCCGCCTTCTTCTCCGAATAATAAAAATATTTATTGATGCTTAAATCCACAATATACAAGGCGTAAAGAGGGCAATGGCCATCCTAAGCTGAATGTGCCTGCTCTCGTCAGACCGCAGACTGCTACCCAACCTAGGGCCCAGTAAGTACTAGCATGGGAGACTGGCTGGGAATCCCGGGTGCCGTTGACATTTTGCTCTATTGCTGCCTTCCGCTCCGATTCCGAAAATAATTTATTGATGCTTAAATCAACAGTATACAAGGTGTGAAGCTGTCGACGGCCATCCTAAGCTTAACGCGCCTGCTCTCGTCAGATCGCAGACTGGTACAGATCTTAGGGCCCGGTAAGTACCGGCATGGGACACTGGCTGGGAATCCCGGCTGCCGTTGACATTTTGCTCTGTTGCCGCCATCCGTTCCGATTCCGAAAAGGATTTATTGATGCTTAAATGCACAGTATAAAGGGCGAGAAGCTGTCAATGGCCATCCTAAGCTGAACGCGCCTGCTCTCGTCAGATCGCAGACTGCTACCCAGCTTAGGGCCCGGTAAGTACCAGCATGGGAGACTGGCTGGGAATCCCAGGTGTCGTTGACATTTTGTTCTGTTGCCGCCTTCCGCTCCGATTCCGAAAAGGATTTATTGATGCTTAAATCCACAGTATACAGGGTGTGAAGATGTCCACGGCCATCCTAAGCTGAATGCGCCTGTTCTCGTCAGATCGCAGACTGCTACCCAGCTTCGGGCCTGGTAAGTACCAGCATGGGAGACTGGCTGGGAATCCCGGGTGCAGTTGACATTTTGCTCTGTTTCTGCTCCGATTCCGAAAATTATTTATTGATGCTTAAATCCACAGTATACAAAGTGTGAAACTGTCAACGGCCATCCTAAGCTGAACGCGCCTGCTCTCGTCAGATCGCAGACTGCTACCCAGCTTAGGGCCTGGTAAGTAGCAGCATGGGAGACTGGCTGGGAATCCCGGGTGCAGTTGACATTTTAATCTGTTGCCGCCTTCCGCTCCAATTCGGAAAAGGATTTATTGATGCTTAAATCCACAATATACAGGGTGTGAAGCTGTCAACGGCCATCCTAAGCCTGAACGTGCCTGCTCTCCTCAGATCACAGATCACAGACCGCTGCCCGGCAGATACCGGCATGGGAGACTGGCTGGCAATCCAAGGTGCCATTGACATTTTGCTCTGTTGCCGCCTTGCTCTCCGATTAATAAAAATATTTATTGATGCTTAAATCCACAATATACAAGGCATAAAGATGTCAACGGCCACCCTAAGCTGAACGCGCCTGCTCTCGTCAGATCGCAGACTGCTACCCAGCTTAGGGCCCAGTAAGTACCAGCATGGGAGACTGGCTGGGAATCCCGGGTGCAGTTGACATTTTGCTCTGTTACCGCCTTCTGTTCCGATTCCGAAAAGGATTTATTGATGCTTAAATGCACAGTATAAAAAACATGAAGCTGTCAATGGCCATCCTAAGCTGAACGCGCCTGCTCTCGTCAGATCACAGACTGCTACCCAGCTTAGGGCCCGGCAAGTAGTGGCAAGGGAGACTGGCTGGGAATCCCAGTTGCCGTTGACATCTTGCTCTGTTGCCGCCTTCCGCTCAGATTCCGAAAAGGATTTATTGATGCTTAAATCCACAGTATACAGGGTGTGAAGATGTCTACGGCCATCCTAAGCTGAATGCGCCTGTTCTCGTCAGATCGCAGACTGCCACCCAGCTTCGGGCCTGGTAAGTACCAGCATGGGAGACTGGCTGGGAATCCCGAGTACAGTTGACATTTTGCTCTGTTTCTGCTCCGATTCCGAAAATTATTTATTGATGCTTAAATCCACAGTATACAAAGGGTGAAGCTGTCAACGGCCATCCTAAGCTGAACGCGCCTGCTTTCGTCAGATCGCAGACTGCTACCCAGCTTAGGGCCTGGTAAGTACCAGCATGGGAGACTGGATGGGAATCCCGGGTGCAGTTGCCTTTTTAATCTGTTGCCGCCTTCCGCTCCGATTCAGAAAAGGATTTATTGATGCTTAAATCCACAATATACAGGGTGTGAAGCTGTCAACGGCCATCCTAAGCCTGAACGTGCCTGCTCTCCTCAGATCGCAGACCGCTGCCCGGCAGATACCGGCATGGGAGACTGGCTGGCAATCCAAGGTGCCATTGACATTTTGCTCTGTTGCCGCCTTGCTCTCCGATTAATAAAAATATTTATTGATGCTTAAATCCACAATATACAAGGCGTAAAGATGTCAACGGCCATCCTAAGCTGAACGCGCCTGCTCTCGTCAGATCGCAGACTGCTACCCAGCTTAGGGCCCAGTAAGTACCGGCATGGGAGACTGGCTGGGAATCCCGGGTGCAGTTGACATTTTGCTCTGTTGCCGCCTTCTGTTCCGATTCCGAAAAGGATTTATTGATGCTTAAATGCACAGTATAAAAAACATGAAGCTGTCAATGGCCATCCTAAGCTGAACGTGCCTGCTCTCGTCAGATCACAGACTGCTACCCAGCTTAGGGCCCAGTAAGTACCGGCATGGGAGACTGGCTGGGAATCCCAGTTGCTGTTGACATCTTGCTCTGTTGACGCCTTCCGCTCCGATTCCGAAAAGGATTTATTGATGCTTAAATCCACAGTATACAGGGTGTGAAGATGTCTACGGCCATTCTAAGCTGAATGCGCATGTTCTCGTCAGTTCGCAGACTGCTACCCAGCTTCAGGCCTGGTAAGTACCAGCATGGGAGACTGGCTGGGAATCCCGAGTGCAGTTGACATTTTGCTCTGTTTCTGCTCCGATTCCGAAAATTATTTATTGATGCTTAAATCCACAGTATACAAAGTGTGAAGCTGTCAACGGCCATCCTAAGCTGAACGCGCCTGCTCTCGTCAGATCGCAGACTGCTACCCAGCTTAGGGCCTGGTAAGTACCAGCATGGGAGACTGGATGGGAATCCCGGGTGCAGTTGCCATTTTAATCTGTTGCCGCCTTCCGTCCGATTCAGAAAAGGATTTATTGATGCTTAAATCCACAATATACAGGGTGTGAAGCTGTCAACGGCCATCCTAAGCCTGAACGTGCCTGCTCTCCTCAGATCGCAGATTGCTGCCCGGCAGATACAGGCATGGGAGACTGGCTGGCAATCCAAGGTGCCATTGACATTTTGCTCTGTTGCCGCCTTCTTCTCCGAATAATAAAAATATTTATTGATGCTTAAATCCACAATATACAAGGCGTAAAATTGTCAATGGCCATCCTAAGCTGAACGTGCCTGCTCTCGTCAGATCGTAGACTGCTACCCAATTTAGGGCCCGGTAAGTACTGGCATGGGAGACTGGCTGGGAATCCCGGGTGCCGTTGACATTTTGCTCTATTGCTGCCTTCCGCTCCGATTCCGAAAATAATTTATTGATGCTTAAATCAACAGTATACAAGGTGTGAAGCTGTCGACGGCCATCCTAAGCTTAACGCGCCTGCTCTCGTCAAATCGCAGACTGCTACCCAGCTTAGGGCCTGGTAAGTACCAGCATGGGAGACTGGATGGGAATCCCGGGTGCAGTTGCCATTTTAATCTATTGCCGCCTTCCGTCCGATTCAGAAAAGGATTTATTGATGCTTAAATCCACAATATACAGGGTGTGAAGCTGTCAACGGCCATCCTAAGCCTGAACGTGCCTGCTTTCCTCAGATCGCAGACTGCTGCCCGGCAGATACAGGCATGGGAGACTGGCTGGCAATCCAAGGTGCCATTGACATTTTGCTCTGTTGCCGCCTTCTTCTCCGAATAATAAAAATATTTATTGATGCTTAAATCCACAATATACAAGGCGTAAAGATGTCAATGGCCATCCTAAGCTGAACGTGCCTGCTCTCGTCAGATCGCAGACTGCTACCCAGCTTAGGGCCCAGTAAGTACCGGCATGGGAGACTGGCTGGGAATCCCGGATGCAGTTGACATTTTGCTCTGTTGCCGCCTTCCGTTCCGATTCCGAAAAGGATTTATTGATGCTTAAATGCACAGTATACAAAATGTGAAGCTGTCAACGGCCATCCTAAGCTGCACGCGCCTGCTCTTGTCAGATCGCAGACTGATACCCAGCTTAGGGCCAGGTAAGTACCAGCATGGGAGACTGGCTGAGAATCCCGGGTTCAGTTGACATTTTAATCTGTTGCCGCCTTCCGCTCCGATTCGGAAAAGGATTTATTGATGCTTAAATGCACAGTATAAAGGGCGTGAAGCTGTCAACGGCCATCCTAAGCTGAACGCGCCTGCTTTTGTCAGATCGCAGACTGCTACCCAGTTTAGGGCCCGGTAAGTACCAGCATGGGAGACTGGCTGGGAATCCCAGGTGTTGTTGACATTTTGCTCTGTACACGCCTTCCGCTCCGATTCCGAAAAGGATTTATTGATGCTTAAATTCACAGTATACAGGGTGTGAAGCCGTCTACGGCTATCCTAAGCTGAATGTGCCTGTTCTTGTCAGATCGCAGACTGCTCCCCGGCAAGTACCGACATGGGAGACTGGCTGGCAATCCAAGGTGCTATTGACATTTTGCTCTGTTGCCGCCTTCCTCTCCGATTAAAAAAAATATTTATTGATGCTTAAATCCACAGTATACAAGGCATGAAGTTGTTAATGGCCATTCTTAGCTGAACGCGCCTGCTCTCGTCAGATCGCAAACTGCTACCCAGCTTAGGGCCTGGTAAGTACTGGCATGGGAGACTGGCTGGGAATCCCGGGTGCCGTTGACATTTTGCTCTATTGCTGCCTTCCGCTCCGATTCCGAAAATAATTTATTGATGCTTAAACCCACAGTATACAAGGTGTGAAGCTGTCGACGGTCATCCTAAGCTTAACGCGCCTGCTCTCGTCAGATCGCAGACTGGTACAGATCTTAGGGCCCGGTAAGTACAGGCATGGGACACTGCCTGGGAATCCCGGCTGCCGTTGACATTTTGCTCTGTTGCCGCCTTCCGTTCCGATTCCGAAAAGGATTTATTGATGCTTAAATGCACAGTATAAAGGGCGTGAAGCCGTCAACGGCCATCCTAAGCTGAACGCGCATGCTCTCGTCAGATTGCAGACTGCTACCCAGCTTAGGGCCCGGTAATTACCAGCATGGGAGACTGGCTGGGAATTCCAGGTGTTGTTGACATTTTGCTCTGTAGCCGCCTTCCGCTCCGATTCCGAAAAGGATTTATTGATGCTTAAATCCACAGTATACAGGGTGTGAAGCCGTCTACGGCTATCCTAAGCTGAATGTGCCTGTTCTTGTCAGATCGCAGACTGCTGCCCGGCAAGTACGGGCATGGGAGACTTGCTGGCAATCCAAGGTGCTATTGACATTTTGCTCTGTTGCCGCCTTCCTCTCCGATTCCGAAAAGGATTTATTGATGCTTAAATGCACAGTATAAAGGGCGTGAAGCTGTCAATGGCCATCCTAAGCTGAACGCGCCTGCTCTCGTCAGATCGTAGACTGCTACCCAGCTTAGGGCCTGGTAAGTACCAGCATGGGAGACTGGCTGGGAATCTCAGGTGTTGTTGACATTTTGCTCTGTAGCTCTGTAGACATTTTGCTCCGATTCCGAAAAGGATTTATTGATGCTTAAATCCACAGTATACAGGGTGTGAAGCCTTCTACGGCTATCCTAAGCTGAATGCGCCTGTTCTTGTCAGATCGCAGACTGCTGCCCGGCAAGTACGGGCATGGGAGACTGGCTGGCAATCCAAGGTGCTATTGACATTTTGCTCTGTTGCCGCCTTCCTCTCCTTTTCCGAAAAGGATTTATTGATGCTTAAATCCACAGTATACAAGGTGTGAAGCTGTCGACGGCCATCCTAAGCTTAACGCGCCTGCTCTCGTCAGATCGCAGACTGGTACAGTACTTAGGGCCCGGTAGGTACCTGCATGGGACACTGGCTGGGAATCCCGGCTGCCGTTGACATTTTGCTCTGTTGCCGCCTTCCGTTCCGATTCCGAAAAGGATTTATTGATGCTTAAATCCACAGTATACAGGGTGTGAAGATGTCTACGGCCATCCTAAGCTGAATGCACCTGTTCTCGTCAGATCGCAGACTGCTACCCAGCTTCAGGCCTGGTAAGTACCAGTATGGGAGACTGGCTGGGAATCCCGAGTGCAGTTGACATTTTGCTCTGTTTCTGCTCCGATTCCGAAAATTATTTATTGATGCTTAAATCCACAGTATACAAAGTGTGAAGCTGTCAACGGCCATCCTAAGCTGAACGCGCCTGCTCTCGGCAGATCGCAGACTGCTACCCAGCTTAGGGCCTGGTAAGTACCAGCATGGGAGACTGGATGGGAATCCCGGGTGCAGTTGCCATTTTAATCTGTTGCCGCCTTCCGCTCCGATTCGGAAAAGGATTTATTGATGCTTAAATCCACAATATACAGGGTGTGAAGCTGTCAACGGCCATCCTAAGCCTGAACGTGCCTGCTCTCCTCAGATCTCAGACTGCTGCCCGGCAGATTCAGGCAAGGGAGACTGGCTGGCAATCCAAGGTGCCATTGACATTTTGCTCTGTTGCCGCCTTCTTCTCCGATTAATAAAAATATTTATTGATGCTTAAATCCACAATATACAAGGCGTAAAGATGTCAACGGCCATCCTAAGCTGAACGCGCCTGCTCTCGTCAGATCGCAGACTGCTACCCAGCTTAGGGCCCAGTAAGTACCGACATGGGAGACTGGCTGGGAATCCGGGTGCAGTTGACATTTTGCTCTGTTTCTGCTCCGATTCCGAAAATTATTTATTGATGCTTAAATCCACAGTATACAAAGTGTGAAGCTGTCAACGGCCATCCTAAGCTTAACAAGCCTGCTCTCGTCAGATCGCAGACTGCTACCCAGCTTAGGGCCTGGTAAGTACCAGCATGGGAGACTGGCTGGGAATCCCGAGTGCAGTTGACATTTTGCTCTGTTTCTGCTCCGATTCCGAACATTATTTATTGATGCTTAAATCCACAGTATACAAAGTGTGAAGCTGTCAACGGCCATCCTAAGCTGAACGCGCCTGCTCTCGTCAGATCGCAGACTGCTACCCAGCTTAGGGCCTGGTAAGTACCAGCATGGGAGACTGGATGGGAATCCCGGGTGCAGTTGCCATTTTAATCTGTTGCCGCCTTCCGCTCCGATTCGGAAAAGGATTTATTGATGCTTAAATCCACAATATACAGGGTGTGAAGCTGTCAACGGCCATCCTAAGCCTGAACGTGCCTGCTCTCCTCAGATCTCAGACTGCTGCCCGGCAGATTCAGGCAAGGGAGACTGGCTGGCAATCCAAGGTGCCATTGACATTTTGCTCTGTTGCCGCCTTCTTCTCCGAATAATAAAAATATTTATTGATGCTTAAATCCACAATATACAAGGCGTAAAGAGGGCAATGGCCATCCTAAGCTGAATGTGCCTGCTCTCGTCAGACCGCAGACTGCTACCCAACCTAGGGCCCAGTAAGTACTAGCATGGGAGACTGGCTGGGAATCCCGGGTGCCGTTGACATTTTGCTCTATTGCTGCCTTCCGCTCCGATTCCGAAAATAATTTATTGATGCTTAAATCAACAGTATACAAGGTGTGAAGCTGTCGACGGCCATCCTAAGCTTAACGCGCCTGCTCTCGTCAGATCGCAGACTGGTACAGATCTTAGGGCCCGGTAAGTACCGGCATGGGACACTGGCTGGGAATCCCGGCTGCCGTTGACATTTTGCTCTGTTGCCGCCATCCGTTCCGATTCCGAAAAGGATTTATTGATGCTTAAATGCACAGTATAAAGGGCGAGAAGCTGTCAATGGCCATCCTAAGCTGAACGCGCCTGCTCTCGTCAGATCGCAGACTGCTACCCAGCTTAGGGCCCGGTAAGTACCAGCATGGGAGACTGGCTGGGAATCCCAGGTGTCGTTGACATTTTGTTCTGTTGCCGCCTTCCGCTCCGATTCCGAAAAGGATTTATTGATGCTTAAATCCACAGTATACAGGGTGTGAAGATGTCCACGGCCATCCTAAGCTGAATGCGCCTGTTCTCGTCAGATCGCAGACTGCTACCCAGCTTCGGGCCTGGTAAGTACCAGCATGGGAGACTGGCTGGGAATCCCGGGTGCAGTTGACATTTTGCTCTGTTTCTGCTCCGATTCCGAAAATTATTTATTGATGCTTAAATCCACAGTATACAAAGTGTGAAACTGTCAACGGCCATCCTAAGCTGAACGCGCCTGCTCTCGTCAGATCGCAGACTGCTACCCAGCTTAGGGCCTGGTAAGTAGCAGCATGGGAGACTGGCTGGGAATCCCGGGTGCAGTTGACATTTTAATCTGTTGCCGCCTTCCGCTCCAATTCGGAAAAGGATTTATTGATGCTTAAATCCACAATATACAGGGTGTGAAGCTGTCAACGGCCATCCTAAGCCTGAACGTGCCTGCTCTCCTCAGATCACAGATCACAGACCGCTGCCCGGCAGATACCGGCATGGGAGACTGGCTGGCAATCCAAGGTGCCATTGACATTTTGCTCTGTTGCCGCCTTGCTCTCCGATTAATAAAAATATTTATTGATGCTTAAATCCACAATATACAAGGCATAAAGATGTCAACGGCCACCCTAAGCTGAACGCGCCTGCTCTCGTCAGATCGCAGACTGCTACCCAGCTTAGGGCCCAGTAAGTACCAGCATGGGAGACTGGCTGGGAATCCCGGGTGCAGTTGACATTTTGCTCTGTTACCGCCTTCTGTTCCGATTCCGAAAAGGATTTATTGATGCTTAAATGCACAGTATAAAAAACATGAAGCTGTCAATGGCCATCCTAAGCTGAACGCGCCTGCTCTCGTCAGATCACAGACTGCTACCCAGCTTAGGGCCCGGCAAGTAGTGGCAAGGGAGACTGGCTGGGAATCCCAGTTGCCGTTGACATCTTGCTCTGTTGCCGCCTTCCGCTCAGATTCTGAAAAGGATTTATTGATGCTTAAATCCACAGTATACAGGGTGTGAAGATGTCTACGGCCATCCTAAGCTGAATGCGCCTGTTCTCGTCAGATCGCAGACTGCTACCCAGCTTCGGGCCTGGTAAGTACCAGCATGGGAGACTGGCTGGGAATCCCGGGTGCAGTTGACATTTTGCTCTGTTGCCGCCTTCCTCTCCGATTCGGAAAAGGATTTATTGATGCTTAAATGCACAGTATAAAGGGAGTGAAGCTGTCAACGGCCATCCTAAGCTGAACGCGTCTGCTCTTGTCTGATTGCAGACTGCTACCCAGCTTAGGGCCCGGTAAGTACTAGCATGGGAGACTGGCTGGGGATCCCAGGTGTTGTTGACATTTTGCTCTGTAGCCGCCTTCCGAAAAGGATTTATTGATGTTTAAATCCACAGTATACAGGGTGTGAAGCCGTCTACGGCTATCCTAAGCTGAATGTGCCTGTTCTTGTCAGATCGCAGACTGCTGCCCGGCAAGTACAGGCATGGGAGACTGGCTGGCAATCCAAGGTGCTATTGACATTTTGCTCTGTTGCCGCCTTCCTCTCCTTTTCCGAAAAGGATTTATTGATGCTTAAATCCACAGTATACAAGGTGTGAAGCTGTCGACGGCCATCCTAAGCTTAACGCGCCTGCTCTCGTCAGATCGCAGACTGGTACAGTACTTAGGGCCCGGTAGGTACCGGCATGGGACACTGGCTGGGAATCCCGGCTGCCGTTGACATTTTCCTCTGTTGCCGCCTTCCATTCCGATTCCGAAAAGGATTTATTGATGCTTAAATCCACAGTATACAGGGTGTGAAGATGTCTACGGCCATCCTAAGCTGAATGCGCCTGTTCTCGTCAGATCGCAGACTGCCACCCAGCTTCAGGCCTGGTAAGTACCAGCATGGGAGACTGGCTGGGAATCCCGAGTACAGTTGACATTTTGCTCTGTTTCTGCTCCGATTCCGAAAATTATTTATTGATGCTTAAATCCACAGTATACAAAGGGTGAAGCTGTCAACGGCCATCCTAAGCTGAACGCGCCTGCTTTCGTCAGATCGCAGACTGCTACCCAGCTTAGGGCCTGGTAAGTACCAGCATGGGAGACTGGATGGGAATCCCGGGTGCAGTTGCCTTTTTAATCTGTTGCCGCCTTCCGCTCCGATTCAGAAAAGGATTTATTGATGCTTAAATCCACAATATACAGGGTGTGAAGCTGTCAACGGCCATCCTAAGCCTGAACGTGCCTGCTCTCCTCAGATCGCAGACCGCTGCCCGGCAGATACCGGCATGGGAGACTGGCTGGCAATCCAAGGTGCCATTGACATTTTGCTCTGTTGCCGCCTTGCTCTCCGATTAATAAAAATATTTATTGATGCTTAAATCCACAATATACAAGGCGTAAAGATGTCAACGGCCATCCTAAGCTGAACGCGCCTGCTCTCGTCAGATCGCAGACTGCTACCCAGCTTAGGGCCCAGTAAGTACCGGCATGGGAGACTGGCTGGGAATCCCGGGTGCAGTTGACATTTTGCTCTGTTGCCGCCTTCTGTTCCGATTCCGAAAAGGATTTATTGATGCTTAAATGCACAGTATAAAAAACATGAAGCTGTCAATGGCCATCCTAAGCTGAACGTGCCTGCTCTCGTCAGATCACAGACTGCTACCCAGCTTAGGGCCCAGTAAGTACCGGCATGGGAGACTGGCTGGGAATCCCAGTTGCTGTTGACATCTTGCTCTGTTGACGCCTTCCGCTCCGATTCCGAAAAGGATTTATTGATGCTTAAATCCACAGTATACAGGGTGTGAAGATGTCTACGGCCATTCTAAGCTGAATGCGCATGTTCTCGTCAGTTCGCAGACTGCTACCCAGCTTCAGGCCTGGTAAGTACCAGCATGGGAGACTGGCTGGGAATCCCGAGTGCAGTTGACATTTTGCTCTGTTTCTGCTCCGATTCCGAAAATTATTTATTGATGCTTAAATCCACAGTATACAAAGTGTGAAGCTGTCAACGGCCATCCTAAGCTGAACGCGCCTGCTCTCGTCAGATCGCAGACTGCTACCCAGCTTAGGGCCTGGTAAGTACCAGCATGGGAGACTGGATGGGAATCCCGGGTGCAGTTGCCATTTTAATCTGTTGCCGCCTTCCGTCCGATTCAGAAAAGGATTTATTGATGCTTAAATCCACAATATACAGGGTGTGAAGCTGTCAACGGCCATCCTAAGCCTGAACGTGCCTGCTCTCCTCAGATCGCAGATTGCTGCCCGGCAGATACAGGCATGGGAGACTGGCTGGCAATCCAAGGTGCCATTGACATTTTGCTCTGTTGCCGCCTTCTTCTCCGAATAATAAAAATATTTATTGATGCTTAAATCCACAATATACAAGGCGTAAAGTTGTCAATGGCCATCCTAAGCTGAACGTGCCTGCTCTCGTCAGATCGTAGACTGCTACCCAATTTAGGGCCCGGTAAGTACTGGCATGGGAGACTGGCTGGGAATCCCGGGTGCCGTTGACATTTTGCTCTATTGCTGCCTTCCGCTCCGATTCCGAAAATAATTTATTGATGCTTAAATCAACAGTATACAAGGTGTGAAGCTGTCGACGGCCATCCTAAGCTTAACGCGCCTGCTCTCGTCAAATCGCAGACTGCTACCCAGCTTAGGGCCTGGTAAGTACCAGCATGGGAGACTGGATGGGAATCCCGGGTGCAGTTGCCATTTTAATCTATTGCCGCCTTCCGTCCGATTCAGAAAAGGATTTATTGATGCTTAAATCCACAATATACAGGGTGTGAAGCTGTCAACGGCCATCCTAAGCCTGAACGTGCCTGCTTTCCTCAGATCGCAGACTGCTGCCCGGCAGATACAGGCATGGGAGACTGGCTGGCAATCCAAGGTGCCATTGACATTTTGCTCTGTTGCCGCCTTCTTCTCCGAATAATAAAAATATTTATTGATGCTTAAATCCACAATATACAAGGCGTAAAGATGTCAATGGCCATCCTAAGCTGAACGTGCCTGCTCTCGTCAGATCGCAGACTGCTACCCAGCTTAGGGCCCAGTAAGTACCGGCATGGGAGACTGGCTGGGAATCCCGGATGCAGTTGACATTTTGCTCTGTTGCCGCCTTCCGTTCCGATTCCGAAAAGGATTTATTGATGCTTAAATGCACAGTATACAAAATGTGAAGCTGTCAACGGCCATCCTAAGCTGCACGCGCCTGCTCTTGTCAGATCGCAGACTGATACCCAGCTTAGGGCCAGGTAAGTACCAGCATGGGAGACTGGCTGAGAATCCCGGGTTCAGTTGACATTTTAATCTGTTGCCGCCTTCCGCTCCGATTCGGAAAAGGATTTATTGATGCTTAAATGCACAGTATAAAGGGCGTGAAGCTGTCAACGGCCATCCTAAGCTGAACGCGCCTGCTTTTGTCAGATCGCAGACTGCTACCCAGTTTAGGGCCCGGTAAGTACCAGCATGGGAGACTGGCTGGGAATCCCAGGTGTTGTTGACATTTTGCTCTGTACACGCCTTCCGCTCCGATTCCGAAAAGGATTTATTGATGCTTAAATTCACAGTATACAGGGTGTGAAGCCGTCTACGGCTATCCTAAGCTGAATGTGCCTGTTCTTGTCAGATCGCAGACTGCTCCCCGGCAAGTACCGACATGGGAGACTGGCTGGCAATCCAAGGTGCTATTGACATTTTGCTCTGTTGCCGCCTTCCTCTCCGATTAAAAAAAATATTTATTGATGCTTAAATCCACAGTATACAAGGCATGAAGTTGTTAATGGCCATTCTTAGCTGAACGCGCCTGCTCTCGTCAGATCGCAAACTGCTACCCAGCTTAGGGCCTGGTAAGTACTGGCATGGGAGACTGGCTGGGAATCCCGGGTGCCGTTGACATTTTGCTCTATTGCTGCCTTCCGCTCCGATTCCGAAAATAATTTATTGATGCTTAAACCCACAGTATACAAGGTGTGAAGCTGTCGACGGTCATCCTAAGCTTAACGCGCCTGCTCTCGTCAGATCGCAGACTGGTACAGATCTTAGGGCCCGGTAAGTACAGGCATGGGACACTGCCTGGGAATCCCGGCTGCCGTTGACATTTTGCTCTGTTGCCGCCTTCCGTTCCGATTCCGAAAAGGATTTATTGATGCTTAAATGCACAGTATAAAGGGCGTGAAGCCGTCAACGGCCATCCTAAGCTGAACGCGCATGCTCTCGTCAGATTGCAGACTGCTACCCAGCTTAGGGCCTGGTAATTACCAGCATGGGAGACTGGCTGGGAATTCCAGGTGTTGTTGACATTTTGCTCTGTAGCCGCCTTCCGCTCCGATTCCGAAAAGGATTTATTGATGCTTAAATCCACAGTATACAGGGTGTGAAGCCGTCTACGGCTATCCTAAGCTGAATGTGCCTGTTCTTGTCAGATCGCAGACTGCTGCCCGGCAAGTACGGGCATGGGAGACTTGCTGGCAATCCAAGGTGCTATTGACATTTTGCTCTGTTGCCGCCTTCCTCTCCGATTCCGAAAAGGATTTATTGATGCTTAAATGCACAGTATAAAGGGCGTGAAGCTGTCAATGGCCATCCTAAGCTGAACGCGCCTGCTCTCGTCAGATCGTAGACTGCTACCCAGCTTAGGGCCTGGTAAGTACCAGCATGGGAGACTGGCTGGGAATCTCAGGTGTTGTTGACATTTTGCTCTGTAGCTCTGTAGACATTTTGCTCCGATTCCGAAAAGGATTTATTGATGCTTAAATCCACAGTATACAGGGTGTGAAGCCTTCTACGGCTATCCTAAGCTGAATGCGCCTGTTCTTGTCAGATCGCAGACTGCTGCCCGGCAAGTACGGGCATGGGAGACTGGCTGGCAATCCAAGGTGCTATTGACATTTTGCTCTGTTGCCGCCTTCCTCTCCTTTTCCGAAAAGGATTTATTGATGCTTAAATCCACAGTATACAAGGTGTGAAGCTGTCGACGGCCATCCTAAGCTTAACGCGCCTGCTCTCGTCAGATCGCAGACTGGTACAGTACTTAGGGCCCGGTAGGTACCTGCATGGGACACTGGCTGGGAATCCCGGCTGCCGTTGACATTTTGCTCTGTTGCCGCCTTCCGTTCCGATTCCGAAAAGGATTTATTGATGCTTAAATCCACAGTATACAGGGTGTGAAGATGTCTACGGCCATCCTAAGCTGAATGCACCTGTTCTCGTCAGATCGCAGACTGCTACCCAGCTTCAGGCCTGGTAAGTACCAGTATGGGAGACTGGCTGGGAATCCCGAGTGCAGTTGACATTTTGCTCTGTTTCTGCTCCGATTCCGAAAATTATTTATTGATGCTTAAATCCACAGTATACAAAGTGTGAAGCTGTCAACGGCCATCCTAAGCTGAACGCGCCTGCTCTCGGCAGATCGCAGACTGCTACCCAGCTTAGGGCCTGGTAAGTACCAGCATGGGAGACTGGATGGGAATCCCGGGTGCAGTTGCCATTTTAATCTGTTGCCGCCTTCCGCTCCGATTCGGAAAAGGATTTATTGATGCTTAAATCCACAATATACAGGGTGTGAAGCTGTCAACGGCCATCCTAAGCCTGAACGTGCCTGCTCTCCTCAGATCTCAGACTGCTGCCCGGCAGATTCAGGCAAGGGAGACTGGCTGGCAATCCAAGGTGCCATTGACATTTTGCTCTGTTGCCGCCTTCTTCTCCGATTAATAAAAATATTTATTGATGCTTAAATCCACAATATACAAGGCGTAAAGATGTCAACGGCCATCCTAAGCTGAACGCGCCTGCTCTCGTCAGATCGCAGACTGCTACCCAGCTTAGGGCCCAGTAAGTACCGACATGGGAGACTGGCTGGGAATCCGGGTGCAGTTGACATTTTGCTCTGTTTCTGCTCCGATTCCGAAAATTATTTATTGATGCTTAAATCCACAGTATACAAAGTGTGAAGCTGTCAACGGCCATCCTAAGCTTAACAAGCCTGCTCTCGTCAGATCGCAGACTGCTACCCAGCTTAGGGCCTGGTAAGTACCAGCATGGGAGACTGGCTGGGAATCCCGAGTGCAGTTGACATTTTGCTCTGTTTCTGCTCCGATTCCGAAAATTATTTATTGATGCTTAAATCCACAGTATACAAAGTGTGAAGCTGTCAACGGCCATCCTAAGCTGAACGCGCCTGCTCTCGTCAGATCGCAGACTGCTACCCAGCTTAGGGCCTGGTAAGTACCAGCATGGGAGACTGGATGGGAATCCCGGGTGCAGTTGCCATTTTAATCTGTTGCCGCCTTCCGCTCCGATTCGGAAAAGGATTTATTGATGCTTAAATCCACAATATACAGGGTGTGAAGCTGTCAACGGCCATCCTAAGCCTGAACGTGCCTGCTCTCCTCAGATCTCAGACTGCTGCCCGGCAGATTCAGGCAAGGGAGACTGGCTGGCAATCCAAGGTGCCATTGACATTTTGCTCTGTTGCCGCCTTCTTCTCCGAATAATAAAAATATTTATTGATGCTTAAATCCACAATATACAAGGCGTAAAGAGGGCAATGGCCATCCTAAGCTGAATGTGCCTGCTCTCGTCAGACCGCAGACTGCTACCCAACCTAGGGCCCAGTAAGTACTAGCATGGGAGACTGGCTGGGAATCCCGGGTGCCGTTGACATTTTGCTCTATTGCTGCCTTCCGCTCCGATTTCGAAAATAATTTATTGATGCTTAAATCAACAGTATACAAGGTGTGAAGCTGTCGACGGCCATCCTAAGCTTAACGCGCCTGCTCTCGTCAGATCGCAGACTGGTACAGATCTTAGGGCCCGGTAAGTACCGGCATGGGACACTGGCTGGGAATCCCGGCTGCCGTTGACATTTTGCTCTGTTGCCGCCATCCGTTCCGATTCCGAAAAGGATTTATTGATGCTTAAATGCACAGTATAAAGGGCGAGAAGCTGTCAATGGCCATCCTAAGCTGAACGCGCCTGCTCTCGTCAGATCGCAGACTGCTACCCAGCTTAGGGCCCGGTAAGTACCAGCATGGGAGACTGGCTGGGAATCCCAGGTGTCGTTGACATTTTGTTCTGTTGCCGCCTTCCGCTCCGATTCCGAAAAGGATTTATTGATGCTTAAATCCACAGTATACAGGGTGTGAAGATGTCCACGGCCATCCTAAGCTGAATGCGCCTGTTCTCGTCAGATCGCAGACTGCTACCCAGCTTCGGGCCTGGTAAGTACCAGCATGGGAGACTGGCTGGGAATCCCGGGTGCAGTTGACATTTTGCTCTGTTTCTGCTCCGATTCCGAAAATTATTTATTGATGCTTAAATCCACAGTATACAAAGTGTGAAACTGTCAACGGCCATCCTAAGCTGAACGCGCCTGCTCTCGTCAGATCGCAGACTGCTACCCAGCTTAGGGCCTGGTAAGTAGCAGCATGGGAGACTGGCTGGGAATCCCGGGTGCAGTTGACATTTTAATCTGTTGCCGCCTTCCGCTCCAATTCGGAAAAGGATTTATTGATGCTTAAATCCACAATATACAGGGTGTGAAGCTGTCAACGGCCATCCTAAGCCTGAACGTGCCTGCTCTCCTCAGATCACAGATCACAGACCGCTGCCCGGCAGATACCGGCATGGGAGACTGGCTGGCAATCCAAGGTGCCATTGACATTTTGCTCTGTTGCCGCCTTGCTCTCCGATTAATAAAAATATTTATTGATGCTTAAATCCACAATATACAAGGCATAAAGATGTCAACGGCCACCCTAAGCTGAACGCGCCTGCTCTCGTCAGATCGCAGACTGCTACCCAGCTTAGGGCCCAGTAAGTACCAGCATGGGAGACTGGCTGGGAATCCCGGGTGCAGTTGACATTTTGCTCTGTTACCGCCTTCTGTTCCGATTCCGAAAAGGATTTATTGATGCTTAAATGCACAGTATAAAAAACATGAAGCTGTCAATGGCCATCCTAAGCTGAACGCGCCTGCTCTCGTCAGATCACAGACTGCTACCCAGCTTAGGGCCCGGCAAGTAGTGGCAAGGGAGACTGGCTGGGAATCCCAGTTGCCGTTGACATCTTGCTCTGTTGCCGCCTTCCGCTCAGATTCTGAAAAGGATTTATTGATGCTTAAATCCACAGTATACAGGGTGTGAAGATGTCTACGGCCATCCTAAGCTGAATGCGCCTGTTCTCGTCAGATCGCAGACTGCTACCCAGCTTCGGGCCTGGTAAGTACCAGCATGGGAGACTGGCTGGGAATCCCGGGTGCAGTTGACATTTTGCTCTGTTGCCGCCTTCCTCTCCGATTCGGAAAAGGATTTATTGATGCTTAAATGCACAGTATAAAGGGAGTGAAGCTGTCAACGGCCATCCTAAGCCTGAACGTGCCTGCTCTCCTCAGATCGCAGACCGCTGCCCGGCAGATACCGGCATGGGAGACTGGCTGGCAATCCAAGGTGCCATTGACATTTTGCTCTGTTGCCGCCTTGCTCTCCGATTAATAAAAATATTTATTGATGCTTAAATCCACAATATACAAGGCGTAAAGATGTCAACGGCCATCCTAAGCTGAACGCGCCTGCTCTCGTCAGATCGCAGACTGCTACCCAGCTTAGGGCCCAGTAAGTACCGGCATGGGAGACTGGCTGGGAATCCCGGGTGCAGTTGACATTTTGCTCTGTTGCCGCCTTCTGTTCCGATTCCGAAAAGGATTTATTGATGCTTAAATGCACAGTATAAAAAACATGAAGCTGTCAATGGCCATCCTAAGCTGAACGTGCCTGCTCTCGTCAGATCACAGACTGCTACCCAGCTTAGGGCCCAGTAAGTACCGGCATGGGAGACTGGCTGGGAATCCCAGTTGCTGTTGACATCTTGCTCTGTTGACGCCTTCCGCTCCGATTCCGAAAAGGATTTATTGATGCTTAAATCCACAGTATACAGGGTGTGAAGATGTCTACGGCCATTCTAAGCTGAATGCGCATGTTCTCGTCAGTTCGCAGACTGCTACCCAGCTTCAGGCCCAGTAAGTACCGGCATGGGAGACTGGCTGGGAATCCCGAGTGCAGTTGACATTTTGCTCTGTTTCTGCTCCGATTCCGAAAATTATTTATTGATGCTTAAATCCACAGTATACAAAGTGTGAAGCTGTCAACGGCCATCCTAAGCTGAACGCGCCTGCTCTCGTCAGATCGCAGACTGCTACCCAGCTTAGGGCCTGGTAAGTACCAGCATGGGAGACTGGATGGGAATCCCGGGTGCAGTTGCCATTTTAATCTGTTGCCGCCTTCCGTCCGAATCAGAAAAGGATTTATTGATGCTTAAATCCACAATATACAGGGTGTGAAGCTGTCAACGGCCATCCTAAGCCTGAACGTGCCTGCTCTCCTCAGATCGCAGATTGCTGCCCGGCAGATACAGGCATGGGAGACTGGCTGGCAATCCAAGGTGCCATTGACATTTTGCTCTGTTGCCGCCTTCTTCTCCGAATAATAAAAATATTTATTGATGCTTAAATCCACAATATACAAGGCGTAAAGTTGTCAATGGCCATCCTAAGCTGAACGTGCCTGCTCTCGTCAGATCGTAGACTGCTACCCAATTTAGGGCCCGGTAAGTACTGGCATGGGAGACTGGCTGGGAATCCCGGGTGCCGTTGACATTTTGCTCTATTGCTGCCTTCCGCTCCGATTCCGAAAACAATTTATTGATGCTTAAATCAACAGTATACAAGGTGTGAAGCTGTCGACGGTCATCCTAAGCTTAACGCGCCTGCTCTCGTCAAATCGCAGACTGCTACCCAGCTTAGGGCCTGGTAAGTACCAGCATGGGAGACGGGATGGGAATCCCGGGTGCAGTTGCCATTTTAATCTATTGCCGCCTTCCGTCCGATTCAGAAAAGGATTTATTGATGCTTAAATCCACAATATACAGGGTGTGAAGCTGTCAACGGCCATCCTAAGCCTGAACGTGCCTGCTTTCCTCAGATCGCAGACTGCTGCCCGGCAGATACAGGCATGGGAGACTGGCTGGCAATCCAAGGTGCCATTGACATTTTGCTCTGTTGCCGCCTTCTTCTCCGAATAATAAAAATATTTATTGATGCTTAAATCCACAATATACAAGGCGTAAAGATGTCAATGGCCATCCTAAGCTGAACGTGCCTGCTCTCGTCAGATCGCAGACTGCTACCCAGCTTAGGGCCCAGTAAGTACCGGCATGGGAGACTGGCTGGGAATCCCGGATGCAGTTGACATTTTGCTCTGTTGCCGCCTTCCGTTCCGATTCGAAAATAATTTATTGATGCTTAAATCCACAGTATACAAGGTGTGAAGCTGTCGACGACCATCCTAAGCTTAACGCGCCTGCTCTCGTCAGATCGCAGACTGGTACAGATCTTAGGGCCCGGTAAGTACCGGCATGGGACACTGGCTGGGAATCCCGGCTGCCGTTGCCATTTTGCTCTGTTGCCGCCTTCCGTTCCGATTCCGAAAAGGATTTATTGATGCTTAAATGCACAGTATACAAAGTGTGAAGCTGTCAACGGCCATCCTAAGCTGAACGCGCCTGCTCTCGTCAGATCGCAGACTGCTACCCAGCTTAGGGCCCAGTAAGTACCAGCATGGGAGACTGGCTGGGAATCTCAGGTGTTGTTGACATTTTGCTCCGATTTCGAAAAGGATTTATTGATGCTTAAATCCACAGTATACAGGGTGTGAAGCCGTCTACGGCTATCCTAAGCTGAATGCGCCTGTTCTTGTCAGATCGCAGACTGCTGCCCGGCAAGTACGGGCATGGGAGACTGGCTGGCAATCCAAGGTGCTATTTTTATTTTGCTCTGTTGCCGCCTTCCTCTCCGATTAAAAAAAAATATTTATTGATGCTTAAATCCACAGTATACAAGGTGTGAAGCTGTCGACGGCCATCCTAAGCTTAACGCGCCTGCTCTCGTCAGATCGCAGACTGGTATAGATCTTAGGGCCCGGTAAGTACCGGCATGGGACACTGGCTGGGAATCCCGGCTGCCGTTGACATTTTGCTCTGTTGCCGCCTTCCGTTCCGATTCCGAAAAGGATTTATTGATGCTTAAATGCACAGTATACAAAGTGTGAAGCTGTCAACGGCCATCCTAAGCTGAACGCGCCTGCTCTCGTCAGATCGCAGACTGCTACCCAGCTTAGGGCCTGGTAAGTACCAGCATGGGAGACTGGCTGGGAACCCCGGGTGCAGTTGACATTTTAATCTGTTGCCGCCTTCCGCTCCGATTCGGAAAAGGATTTATTGATGCTTAAATGCACAGTATAAAGGGCGTGAAGCTGTCAACGGCCATCCTAAGCTGAACGCGCCTGCTCTCGTCAGATCGCAGACTGCTACCCAGCTTAGGGCCCGGTAAGTACCAGCATGGGAGACTGGCTGGGAATCTCAGGTGTTGTTGACATTTTGCTCTGTAGCTCTGTAGACATTTTGCTCCGATTTCGAAAAGGATTTATTGATGCTTAAATCCACAGTATACAGGGTGTGAAGCCGAATACGGCTATCCTAAGCTGAATGCGCCTGTTCTTGTCAGATCGCAGACTGCTGCCCGGCAAGTACGGGCATGGGAGACTGGCTGGCAATCCAAGGTGCTATTGACATTTTGCTCTGTTGCCGCCTTCCTCTCCGATTAAACAAAATATTTATTGATGCTTAAATCCACAGTATACAAGGCGTGAAGATGTCAACGGCCATCCTAAGCTGAACGCGCCTGCTCTCGTCAGATCGCAGACTGCTACGCAGCTTAGGGCCCAGTAAGTACCGGCATGGGAGACTGGCTGGGAATCCCGGGTGCAGTTGACATTTTGCTCTGTTGCCGCCTTCCGTTCCGATTCCGAAAAGGATTTATTGATGCTTAAATGCACAGTATAAAAAGCATGAAGCTGTCAATGGCCATCCTAAGCTGAACGCGCCTGCTCTCGTCAGATCGCAGACTGGTACAGATCTTGGGGCCCGGTAAGTACCGGCATGGGACACTGGCTGGGAATCCTGGCTGCCGTTGACATTTTGCTCTGTTGCCGCCTTCCGTTCCGATTCCGAAAAGGATTTATTGATGCTTAAATGCATAGTATAAAGGGCGAGAAGCTGTCAATGGCCATCCTAAGCTGAACGCGCCTGCTCTCGTCAGACCGCAGACTGCTACCCAGCTTAGGGCCCGGTAAGTACCAGCATGGGAGACTGACTGGGAATCCCAGGTGTCGTTGACATTTTGCTCTGTTGCCGCCTTCTGCTCCGATTCCGAAAAGGATTTATTGATGCTTAAATCCACAGTATACAGGGTGTGAAGATGTCAACGGCCATCCTAAGCTGAATGTGCCTGCTCTCGTCAGATCGCAGACTGCTACCCAGCTTAGGGCCTGGTAAGTACCAGCATGGGAGACTGGCTGGAATCCCGGGTGCAGTTGACATTTTAATCTGTTGCCGCCTTCCGCTCCGATTCGGAAAAGGATTTATTGATGCTTAAATCAACAATATACAGGGTGTGAAGCTGTCAACGGCCATCCTAAGCTCAACGTGTCTGCTCTCCTCAGATCGCAGACTGCTGCCCGGCAGATACCGGCATGGGAGACTGGCTGGCAATCCAAGGTGCCATTGACATTTTGCTATGTTGCCGCCTTCCTCTCCGATTAATAAAAATATTTATTGATGCTTAAATCCACAATATACAAGGCGTGAAGATGTCAATGGCCATCCTAAGCTGAACGTGCCTGCTCTCGTCAGATCGCAGACTGCTTCCCAGCTTAGGGCCCAGTAAGTACCGGCATGGGAGACTGGCTGGGAATCCCGGGTGCAGTTGACATTTTGCTCTGTTGCCGCCTTCCGTTCCGATTCTGAAAAGGATTTATTGATGCTTAAATGCACAGTATAAAAAGCATGAAGCTGTCAATGGCCATCCTAAGCTGAACGCGCCTGCTCTCGTCAGATCGCAGACTGCTACCCAGCTTAGGGCCCAGTAAGTAACGGCATGGGAGACTGGCTGGGAATCCCGAGTGCAGTTGACATTTTGCTCTGTTGCCGCCTTCCGTTCCGATTCCGAAAAGGATTTATTGATGCTTAAATGCACAGTATAAAAATCTTGAAGCTGTCAATGGCCATCCTAAGCTGAACGCGCCAGCTCTTGTCAGATCGCAGACTGCTACCCAGCTTAGGGCCCGATAAGTACTGGCATGGGAGACTGGATGGGAATCCCGGTTGCCGTTGACATTTTGCTCTATTGCTGCCTTCCGTTCCGATTCCGAAAAGAATTTATTGATGCTTAAATCCACAGTATACAAGGTGTGAATCTGTCGACGGCCATCCTAAGCTTAACGCGCCTGCTCTCGTCAGATTGCAGACTGGTACAGATCTTAGGGCCCAGTAAGTACCGGCATGGGACACTGGCTGGGAATCCCGGCTGCCGTTGACATTTTGCTCTGTTGCCGCCTTCCGTTCCGATTCCGAAAATGATTTATTGATGCTTAAATACATAATATACAAAGTGTGAAGCTGTCAACGGGGATCCTAAGCTGAACGCGCCTGCTCTCGTCAGATCGCAGACTGATACCCAGCTTAGGGCCTGGTAAGTACCAGCAAGGGAGACTGGCTGTGAATCCCGGGTGCAGTTGACATTTTAATCTGTTGCCGCCTTCTGCTCCGATTCGGAAAAGGAATTATTGATGCTTAAATCCACAGTATCCACAGTATCCACAGTATCCACAGTATACAGGGTGTGAAGCCGTCTACGGCTATCCTAAGCTGAATGCGCCTGTTCTTGTCAGATTGCAGACTGCTGCCCGGCAAGTACGGGCATGGGAGACTGGCTGGCAATACAAGGTGCTATTGACATTTTGCTCTGTTGCCGCCTTCCTCTCCGATTCCGAAAAGGATTTATTGATGCTTAAATGCACAGTATAAAAAGCATGAAGCTGTCAATGGCCATCCTAAGCTGAACGCGCCTGCTCTCGTCAGATCGCAGACTGGTACAGATCTTAGTGCCCGGTAAGTACCGGCATGGGACACTGGCTGGGAATCCAGGTTGCCGTTGACATTTTGCTCTGTTGCCGCCTTCCGTTCGGATTCCGAAAAGGATTTATTGATGCTTAAATGCACAGTATAAAGGACAAGAAGCTGTCAACGGCCATCCTAAGCTGAACGCGCTTGCTCTCGTCAGATCGCAGACTGCTACCCAGCTTAGGGCCCGGTAAGTACCAGCATGGAAGACTGGCTGGGAATCCCAGGTGTCGTTGACATTTTGCTCTGTTGCCGCCTACCGCTCCGATTCCGAAAAGGATTTATTGATGCTTAAATCCACCATATACAGTATACAGTGTGTGAAGATGTCTAGGGCCATCCTAAGCTGAATGCGCCTGTTCTTGTCAGATCGCAGACTGCTACCCAGCTTCGGGCCTGGTAAGTACCAGCATGGGAGACTGGCTGGGAATCCCGGGTGCAGTTGACATTTTGCTCTGCTTCTGCTCTGATTCCGAAAATTATTTATTGATGCTTAAATCCACAGTATACAAAGTGTGAAGCTGTCAACGGCCATCCTAAGCTGAACGCGCCTGCTCTCGTCAGATCGCAGACTGCTACCCAGCTTAAAGCCTGGTAAGTACCAGCATGGGAGTCTGGCTGGGAATCCCGGGTGCAGTTGACATTTTAATCTGTTGCCGCCTTCCGCTCCGATTCGGAAAAGGATTTATTGATGCTTAAATCCACAGTATACAGGGTGTGAAGCCGTCTACGGCTATCCTAAGCTGAATGCGCCTGTTCTAGTCAGATCGCAGACTGCTGCCCGGCAAGTACGGGCATGGGAGACTGGCTGGCAATCCAAGGTACTATTGACATTTTGCTCTGTTGCCGCCTTCCTCTCAGATTCCGAAAAGGATTTATTGATGCTTAAATGCACAGTATAAAAAGCATGAAGCTGTCAATGGCCATCCTAAGCTGAACGCGCCTGCTCTCTTCAGATCGCAGACTGCTACCCAGCTTAGGGCCCGGTAAGTACTGGCATGGGAGACTGGCTGGAAATCCCTGGTGCCGTTGACATTTTGCTCTATTGCTGCCTTCCGCTCCGATTCCGAAAAGAATTTATTGATACTTAAATCCATAGTATACAAGGTGTGAAGCTGTCGACCGCCATCCTAAGCTGAACGCGCCTGCTCTCGTCAGATCGCAGACTGCTACCCAGCTTAGGGCCCGGTAAGTACCAGCATGGGAGACTGGCTGGGAATCCCAGGTGTCGTTGACATTTTGCTCTGTTGCCGCCTTCCGCTCCGATTCCGAAAAGGATTTATTGATGCTTAAATCCACCATATACAGTATACATTGTGTGAAGATGTCTACGGCCATCCTAAGCTGAATGCGCCTGTTCTCGTCAGATCGCAGACTGCTACCCAGCTTCGGGCCTGGTAAGTACCAGCATGGGAGACTGGCTGGCAATCCCGGGTGCAGTTGACATTTTGCTCTGTTTCTGCTCCGATTCCGAAAATTATTTATTGATGCTTAAATCCACAGTATACAAAGTGTGAAGCTGTCAACGGCCATCCTAAGCTGAACGCGCCTGCTCTCGTCAGATCGCAGACTGGTACAGATCTTAGGGCCCGGTAAGTACCGGCATGGGACACTGGCTGGGAATCCCGGCTGCCGTTGACATTTTGCTCTGTTGCCGCCTTCCGTTCCGTTCCGAAAAGGATTTATTGATGCTTAAATGCACAATATACAAAGTGTGAAGCTGTCAACGGCCATCCTAAGCTGAACGTGCCTGCTCTCGTCAGATCGCAGAATGATACCCAGCTTTGGGCCTTGTAAGTACCAGCATGGGAGACTGGCTGGGAGTCCCGGGTGCAGTTGACATTTTAATCTGTTGACGCCTTCCGCTCCGATTCGGAAAAGGATTTATTGATGCTTAAATCCACAATATAAAGGGCGTGAAGCTGTCAATGGCCATCCTAAGCTGAACGCGCCTGCTCTCGTCAGATCGCAGACTGCTACCCAGCTTAGGGCGCGGAAAGTACTAGCATGGGAGACTGGCTGGGAATCCCAGGTGTTGTTGACATTTTGCTCTGTTGCCGCCTTCCGCTCCGATTCCGAAAATGATTTATTGATGCTTAAATCCACAGTATACAGGGTGTGAAGCCGTCTACGGCTATCCTAAGCTGAATGCGCCTGTTCTCGTCAGATCGCAGACTGCTACCCAGCTTCGGGCCTGGTAAGTACCATCATGGGAGACAGGCTGGGAATCCCGGGTGCAGTCGACATTTTAATCTGTTGCCGCCTTCCGCTCCGATTCAGAAAAGGATTTATTGATGCTTAAATCCACAATTTACAGGGTGTGAAGCTGTCAACGGCCATCGTAAGCCTGAACGTGCCTGCTCTCCTCAGATCGCAGACTGCTGCCCGGCAGATACAGGCATGGGAGACTGGCTGGCAATCCAAGGTGCCATTGACATTTTGCTCTGTTGCCGCCTTCTTCTCCGAATAATAAAAATATTTATTGATGCTTAAATCCACAATATACAAGGCGTAAAGATGTCAACGGCCATCCTAAGCTGAACGTGCCTGCTCTCGTCAGATCGCAGACTGCTGCCCGGCAGTTACCGGCATGGGAGACTGGCTGGCAATCCAAGGTGCCATTGACATTTTGCTCTGTTGCCGCCTTCTTCTCCGAATAATAAAAATATTTATTGATGCTTAAATCCACAATATACAAGGCGTGAAGATGTCTACGGCCATCCTAAGCTGAATGCGCCTGCTCTCATCAGATCGCAGACTGCTACCCAGCTTAGGGCCCAGTAAGTAACGGCATGGGAGACTGGCTGGGAATCCCGGATGCAGTTGACATTTTGCTCTGCTTCTGCTCTGATTCCGAAAATTATTTATTGATGCTTAAATCCACAGTATACAAAGTGTGAAGCTGTCAACGGCCATCCTAAGCTGAACGCGCCTGCTCTCGTCAGATCGCAGACTGCTACCCAGCTTAAAGCCTGGTAAGTACCAGCATGGGAGACTGGCTGGGAATCCCGGGTGCAGTTGACATTTTAATCTGTTGCCGCCTTCCGCTCCGATTCGGAAAAGGATTTATTGATGCTTAAATCCACAGTATACAGGGTGTGAAGCCGTCTACGGCTATCCTAAGCTGAATGCGCCTGTTCTAGTCAGATCGCAGACTGCTGCCCGGCAAGTACGGGCATGGGAGACTGGCTGGCAATCCAAGGTACTATTGACATTTTGCTCTGTTGCCGCCTTCCTCTCAGATTCCGAAAAGGATTTATTGATGCTTAAATGCACAGTATAAAAAGCATGAAGCTGTCAATGGCCATCCTAAGCTGAACGCGCCTGCTCTCTTCAGATCGCAGACTGCTACCCAGCTTAGGGCCCGGTAAGTACTGGCATGGGAGACTGGCTGGAAATCCCTGGTGCCGTTGACATTTTGCTCTATTGCTGCCTTCCGCTCCGATTCCGAAAAGAATTTATTGATACTTAAATCCATAGTATACAAGGTGTGAAGCTGTCGACCGCCATCCTAAGCTGAACGCGCCTGCTCTCGTCAGATCGCAGACTGCTACCCAGCTTAGGGCCCGGTAAGTACCAGCATGGGAGACTGGCTGGGAATCCCAGGTGTCGTTGACATTTTGCTCTGTTGCCGCCTTCCGCTCCGATTCCGAAAAGGATTTATTGATGCTTAAATCCACCATATACAGTATACATTGTGTGAAGATGTCTACGGCCATCCTAAGCTGAATGCGCCTGTTCTCGTCAGATCGCAGACTGCTACCCAGCTTCGGGCCTGGTAAGTACCAGCATGGGAGACTGGCTGGCAATCCCGGGTGCAGTTGACATTTTGCTCTGTTTCTGCTCCGATTCCGAAAATTATTTATTGATGCTTAAATCCACAGTATACAAAGTGTGAAGCTGTCAACGGCCATCCTAAGCTGAACGCGCCTGCTCTCGTCAGATCGCAGACTGGTACAGATCTTAGGGCCCGGTAAGTACCGGCATGGGACACTGGCTGGGAATCCCGGCTGCCGTTGACATTTTGCTCTGTTGCCGCCTTCCGTTCCGTTCCGAAAAGGATTTATTGATGCTTAAATGCACAATATACAAAGTGTGAAGCTGTCAACGGCCATCCTAAGCTGAACGTGCCTGCTCTCGTCAGATCGCAGAATGATACCCAGCTTTGGGCCTTGTAAGTACCAGCATGGGAGACTGGCTGGGAGTCCCGGGTGCAGTTGACATTTTAATCTGTTGAAGCCTTCCGCTCCGATTCGGAAAAGGATTTATTGATGCTTAAATCCACAATATAAAGGGCGTGAAGCTGTCAATGGCCATCCTAAGCTGAACGCGCCTGCTCTCGTCAGATCGCAGACTGCTACCCAGCTTAGGGCGCGGAAAGTACTAGCATGGGAGACTGGCTGGGAATCCCAGGTGTTGTTGACATTTTGCTCTGTTGCCGCCTTCCGCTCCGATTCCGAAAATGATTTATTGATGCTTAAATCCACAGTATACAGGGTGTGAAGCCGTCTACGGCTATCCTAAGCTGAATGCGCCTGTTCTCGTCAGATCGCAGACTGCTACCCAGCTTCGGGCCTGGTAAGTACCAGCATGGGAGACAGGCTGGGAATCCCGGGTGCAGTCGACATTTTAATCTGTTGCCGCCTTCCGCTCCGATTCAGAAAAGGATTTATTGATGCTTAAATCCACAATTTACAGGGTGTGAAGCTGTCAACGGCCATCGTAAGCCTGAACGTGCCTGCTCTCCTCAGATCGCAGACTGCTGCCCGGCAGATACAGGCATGGGAGACTGGCTGGCAATCCAAGGTGCCATTGACATTTTGCTCTGTTGCCGCCTTCTTCTCCGAATAATAAAAATATTTATTGATGCTTAAATCCACAATATACAAGGCGTAAAGATGTCAACGGCCATCCTAAGCTGAACGTGCCTGCTCTCGTCAGATCGCAGACTGCTGCCCGGCAGTTACCGGCATGGGAGACTGGCTGGCAATCCAAGGTGCCATTGACATTTTGCTCTGTTGCCGCCTTCTTCTCCGAATAATAAAAATATTTATTGATGCTTAAATCCACAATATACAAGGCGTGAAGATGTCTACGGCCATCCTAAGCTGAACGCGCCTGCTCTCATCAGATCGCAGACTGCTACCCAGCTTAGGGCCCAGTAAGTAACGGCATGGGAGACTGGCTGGGAATCCCGGATGCAGTTGACATTTTGCTCTGTTGCCGCCTTCCGTTCTGATTCCGAAAAGGATTTATTGATGCTTAAATGCACAGTATAAAAAGCATGAAGCTGTCAAAGGCCATCCTAAGCTGAACGCGCCTGCTCTCGTCAGATCGCAGACTGCTACCCAGCTTAGTGCCCGGTAAGTACTGGCATGGGAGACTGGCTGGGAATCCCGGTTGCCGTTGACATTTTGCTCTATTGCTGCCTTCCGCTCCGATTCCAAAAATAATTTATTGATGCTTAAATCCACAGTATACAAGGTGTGAAGCTGTCGACGGCCATCCTAAGCTTAACGCGCCTGCTCTCGTCAGATCGCAGACTGGTACAGATCTTAGGGCCCGGTAAGTACCGGCATGGGACACTGGCTGGGAATCCCGGCTGCCGTTGACATTTTGCTCTGTTGCCGCCTTCCGTTCCGATTCCGAAAAGGATTTATTGATGTTTAAATGCACAGTATACAAAGTGTGAAGCTGTCAACGGCCATCCTAAGCTGAATTCGCCTGCTCTCGTCAGATCGCAGACTGCTGGCCGGCAAGTACGGGCATGGGAGACTGGCTGGCAATCCAAGGTGCTATTGACATTTTGCTCTGTTGCCGCCTTCCTCTCCGATTAAAAAAAATATTTATTGATGCTTAAATCCACAGTATACAAGGCGTGAAGATGTCAACGGCCATCCTAAGCTGAACACGCCTGCTCTCGTCAGATCGCAGACTGCTACGCAGCTTAGGGCCCAGTAAGTACCGGCATGGGAGACTGGCTGGGAATCCCGGGTGCAGTTGACATTTTGCTCAGTTGCCGCCTTCCGTTCCGATTCCGAAAAGGATTTATTGATGCTTAAATGCACAGTATAAAAAGCATGAAGCTGTCAATGGCCATCCTAAGCTGAACGCGCCTGCTCTCATCAGATCGCAGACTGGTACAGATCTTGGGGCCCGGTAAGTACCGGCATGGGACACTGGCTGGGAATCCTGGCTGCCGTTGACATTTTGCTCTGTTGCCGCCTTCCGTTCCGATTCCGAAAAGGATTTCTTGATGCTTAAATGCACAGTATAAAGGGCGAGAAGCTGTCAACGGCCATCCTAAGCTGAACGCGCCTGCTCTTGTCAGATTGCAGACTGCTACCCAGCTTAGGGCCCGGTAAGTACCAGCATGGGAGACTGACTGGGAATCCCAGGTGTCGTTGACATTTTGCTCTGTTGCCGCCTTCTGCTCCGATTCCGAAAAGGATTTATTGATGCTTAAATCCACAGTATACAGGGTGTGAAGATGTCTACGGCCATCCTAAGCTGAATGTGCCTGTTCTCGTCAGATCGCAGACTGCTACCCAGCTTCGGGCCTGGTAAGTACCAGCATGGGAGTCTGGCTGGGAATCCCGGGTGCAGTTGACATTTTGCTCTGTTTCTGCTCCGATTCCGAAAATTATTTATTGATGCTTAAATCCACAGTATACAAAGTGTGAAGCTGTCAACGGCCATCCTAAGCTGAACGCGCCTGCTCTCGTCAGATCGCAGACTGCTACCCAGCTTAGGGCCTGGTAAGTACCAGCATGGGAGACTGGCTGGAATCCCGGTGCAGTTGACATTTTAATCTGTTGCCGCCTTCCGCTCCGATTCGGAAAAGGATTTATTGATGCTTAAATCCACAATATACAGGGTGTGAAGCTGTCAACGGCCATCCTAAGCTGAACGGGTCTGCTCTCCTCAGATCGCAGACTGCTGCCCGGGAGATACCGGCATGGGAGACTGGCTGGCAATCCAAGGTGCTATTGACATTTTGCTATGTTGCCGCCTTCCTCTCCTATTAATAAAAAATATTTATTGATGCTTAAATCCACAATATACAAGGCGTGAAGATGTCAACGGCCATCCTAAGCTGAACGCGCCTACTCTCGTCAGATCGCAGACTGCTACCCAGCTTAGGGCCCGGTAAGTACTGGCATGGGAGACTGGCTGGGAATCCCGGTTGCCGTTGACATTTTGCTCTATTGCTGCCTTCCGCTCCGATTCCGAAAATAATTTATTGATGCTTAAATCCACAGTATACAAGGTGTGAAGCTGTCGACGGCCATCCAAAGCTTAACGCGCCTGCTCTCGTCAGATCGCAGACTTTTACCCAGCTTAGGGCCTGGTAAGTACCAGCATGGGAGACTGGCTGGGAATCTCAGGTGTTGTTGACATTTTGCTCTGTAGCTCTGTAGACATTTTGCTCCGATTCCGAAAAGGATTTATTGATGCTTAAATCCACAATATACAGGGTGTGAAGCCGTCTACGGCTATCCTAAGCTGAATGCGCCTGTTCTTGTCAGATCGCAGACTGCTGCCCGGCAAGTACGGGCATGGGAGACTGGCTGGGAATCTCAGGTTTTGTTGACATTTTGCTCTGTAGCTCTGTAGACATTCCGCTCCGATTCCAAAAATAATTTATTGATGCTTAAATCCACAGTATACAAGGTGTGAAGCTGTCGACGGCCATCCTAAGCTTAACGCGCCTGCTCTCGTCAGATCGCAGACTGGTACAGATCTTAGGGCCCGGTAAGTACCGGCATGGGACACTGGCTGGGAATCCCGGCTGCCGTTGACATTTTGCTCTGTTGCCGCCTTCCGTTCCGATTCCGAAAAGGATTTATTGATGTTTAAATGCACAGTATACAAAGTGTGAAGCTGTCAACGGCCATCCTAAGCTGAATTCGCCTGCTCTCGTCAGATCGCAGACTGCTGGCCGGCAAGTATGGGCATGGGAGACTGGCTGGCAATCCAAGGTGCTATTGACATTTTGCTCTGTTGCCGCCTTCCGCTCCGATTAAAAAAAATATTTATTGATGCTTAAATCCACAGTATACAAGGCGTGAAGATGTCAACGGCCATCCTACGCTGAACGCGCCTGCTCTCGTCAGATCGCAGACTGCTACGCAGCTTAGGGCCCAGTAAGTACCGGCATGGGAGACTGGCTGGGAATCCCGGGTGCAGTTGCCGCCTTCCGTTCCGATTCCGAAAAGGATTTATTGATGCTTAAATGCACAGTATAAAAAGCATGAAGCTGTCAATGGCCATCCTAAGCTGAACGTGCCTGCTCTCGTCAGATCGCAGACTGGTACAGATCTTGGGGCCCGGTAAGTACCGGCATGGGACACTGGCTGGGAATCCTGGCTGCCGTTGACATTTTGCTCTGTTGCCGCCTTCCGTTCCGATTCCGAAAAGGATTTATTGATGCTTAAATGCACAGTATAAAAAGCATGAAGCTGTCAAAGGCCATCCTAAGCTGAACGCGCCTGCTCTCGTCAGATCGCAGACTGCTACCCAGCTTAGTGCCCGGTAAGTACTGGCATGGGAGACTGGCTGGGAATCCCGGTTGCCGTTGACATTTTGCTCTATTGCTGCCTTCCGCTCCGATTCCAAAAATAATTTATTGATGCTTAAATCCACAGTATACAAGGTGTGAAGCTGTCGACGGCCATCCTAAGCTTAACGCGCCTGCTCTCGTCAGATCGCAGACTGGTACAGATCTTAGGGCCCGGTAAGTACCGGCATGGGACACTGGCTGGGAATCCCGGCTGCCGTTGACATTTTGCTCTGTTGCCGCCTTCCGTTCCGTTCCGAAAAGGATTTATTGATGCTTAAATGCACAATATACAAAGTGTGAAGCTGTCAACGGCCATCCTAAGCTGAACGCGCCTGCTCTCGTCAGATCGCAGAATGATACCCAGCTTTGGGCCTTGTAAGTACCAGCATGGGAGACTGGCTGGGAGTCCCGGGTGCAGTTGACATTTTAATCTGTTGACGCCTTCCGCTCCGATTCGGAAAAGGATTTATTGATGCTTAAATCCACAATATAAAGGGCGTGAAGCTGTCAATGGCCATCCTAAGCTGAACGCGCCTGCTCTCGTCAGATCGCAGACTGCTACCCAGCTTAGGGCGCGGAAAGTACTAGCATGGGAGACTGGCTGAGAATCCCAGGTGTTGTTGACATTTTGCTCTGTTGCCGCCTTCCGCTCCGATTCCGAAAATGATTTATTGATGCTTAAATCCACAGTATACAGGGTGTGAAGCCGTCTACGGCTATCCTAAGCTGAATGCACCTGTTCTCGTCAGATCGCAGACTGCTACCCAGCTTCGGGCCTGGTAAGTACCAGCATGGGAGACAGGCTGGGAATCCCGGGTGCAGTCGACATTTTAATCTGTTGCCGCCTTCCGCTCCGATTCAGAAAAGGATTTATTGATGCTTAAATCCACAATTTACAGGGTGTGAAGCTGTCAACGGCCATCGTAAGCCTGAACGTGCCTGCTCTCCTCAGATCGCAGACTGCTGCCCGGCAGATACAGGCATGGGAGACTGGCTGGCAATCCAAGGTGCCATTGACATTTTGCTCTGTTGCCGCCTTCTTCTACGAATAATAAAAATATTTATTGATGCTTAAATCCACAATATACAAGGCGTAAAGATGTCAACGGCCATCCTAAGCTGAACGTGCCTGCTCTCGTCAGATCGCAGACTGCTGCCCGGCAGTTACCGGCATGGGAGACTGGCTGGCAATCCAAGGTGCCATTGACATTTTGCTCTGTTGCCGCCTTCTTCTCCGAATAATAAAAATATTTATTGATGCTTAAATCCACAATATACAAGGTGTGAAGATGTCTACGGCCATCCTAAGCTGAACGCGCCTGCTCTCATCAGATCGCAGACTGCTACCCAGCTTAGGGCCCAGTAAGTACCGGCATGGGAGACTGGCTGGGAATCCCGGATGCAGTTGACATTTTGCTCTGTTGCCGCCTTCCGTTCTGATTCCGAAAAGGATTTATTGATGCTTAAATGCACAGTATAAAAAGCATGAAGCTGTCAAAGGCCATCCTAAGCTGAACGCGCCTGCTCTCGTCAGATCGCAGACTGCTACCCAGCTTAGTGCCCGGTAAGTACTGGCATGGGAGACTGGCTGGGAATCCCGGTTGCCGTTGACATTTTGCTCTATTGCTGCCTTCCGCTCCGATTCCAAAAATAATTTATTGATGCTTAAATCCACAGTATACAAGGTGTGAAGCTGTCGACGGCCATCCTAAGCTTAACGCGCCTGCTCTCGTCAGATCGCAGACTGGTACAGATCTTAGGGCCCGGTAAGTACCGGCATGGGACACTGGCTGGGAATCCCGGCTGCCGTTGACATTTTGCTCTGTTGCCGCCTTCCGTTCCGATTCCGAAAAGGATTTATTGATGTTTAAATGCACAGTATACAAAGTGTGAAGCTGTCAACGGCCATCCTAAGCTGAATTCGCCTGCTCTCGTCAGATCGCAGACTGCTGGCCGGCAAGTACGGGCATGGGAGACTGGCTGGCAATCCAAGGTGCTATTGACATTTTGCTCTGTTGCCGCCTTCCTCTCCGATTAAAAAAAATATTTATTGATGCTTAAATCCACAGTATACAAGGCGTGAAGATGTCAACGGCCATCCTAAGCTGAACACGCCTGCTCTCGTCAGATCGCAGACTGCTACGCAGCTTAGGGCCCAGTAAGTACCGGCATGGGAGACTGGCTGGGAATCCCGGGTGCAGTTGACATTTTGCTCAGTTGCCGCCTTCCGTTCCGATTCCGAAAAGGATTTATTGATGCTTAAATGCACAGTATAAAAAGCATGAAGCTGTCAATGGCCATCCTAAGCTGAACGCGCCTGCTCTCGTCAGATCGCAGACTGGTACAGATCTTGGGGCCCGGTAAGTACCGGCATGGGACACTGGCTGGGAATCCTGGCTGCCGTTGACATTTTGCTCTGTTGCCGCCTTCCGTTCCGATTCCGAAAAGGATTTCTTGATGCTTAAATGCACAGTATAAAGGGCGAGAAGCTGTCAACGGCCATCCTAAGCTGAACGCGCCTGCTCTCGTCAGATTGCAGACTGCTACCCAGCTTAGGGCCCGGTAAGTACCAGCATGGGAGACTGACTGGGAATCCCAGGTGTCGTTGACATTTTGCTATGTTGCCGCCTTCCTCTCCTATTAATAAAAAATATTTATTGATGCTTAAATCCACAATATACAAGGCGTGAAGATGTCAACGGCCATCCTAAGCTGAACGCGCCTACTCTCGTCAGATCGCAGACTGCTACCCAGCTTAGGGCCCGGTAAGTACTGGCATGGGAGACTGGCTGGGAATCCCGGTTGCCGTTGACATTTTGCTCTATTGCTGCCTTCCGCTCCGATTCCGAAAATAATTTATTGATGCTTAAATCCACAGTATACAAGGTGTGAAGCTGTCGACGGCCATCCTAAGCTTAACGCGCCTGCTCTCGTCAGATCGCAGACTTTTACCCAGCTTAGGGCCTGGTAAGTACCAGCATGGGAGACTGGCTGGGAATCTCAGGTGTTGTTGACATTTTGCTCTGTAGCTCTGTAGACATTTTGCTCCGATTCCGAAAAGGATTTATTGATGCTTAAATCCACAATATACAGGGTGTGAAGCCGTCTACGGCTATCCTAAGCTGAATGCGCCTGTTCTTGTCAGATCGCAGACTGCTGCCCGGCAAGTACGGGCATGGGAGACTGGCTGGGAATCTCAGGTGTTGTTGACATTTTGCTCTGTAGCTCTGTAGACATTCCGCTCCGATTCCAAAAATAATTTATTGATGCTTAAATCCACAGTATACAAGGTGTGAAGCTGTCGACGGCCATCCTAAGCTTAACGCGCCTGCTCTCGTCAGATCGCAGACTGGTACAGATCTTAGGGCCCGGTAAGTACCGGCATGGGACACTGGCTGGGAATCCCGGCTGCCGTTGACATTTTGCTCTGTTGCCGCCTTCCGTTCCGATTCCGAAAAGGATTTATTGATGTTTAAATGCACAGTATACAAAGTGTGAAGCTGTCAACGGCCATCCTAAGCTGAATTCGCCTGCTCTCGTCAGATCGCAGACTGCTGGCCGGCAAGTATGGGCATGGGAGACTGGCTGGCAATCCAAGGTGCTATTGACATTTTGCTCTGTTGCCGCCTTCCGCTCCGATTAAAAAAAATATTTATTGATGCTTAAATCCACAGTATACAAGGCGTGAAGATGTCAACGGCCATCCTAAGCTGAACGCGCCTGCTCTCGTCAGATCGCAGACTGCTACGCAGCTTAGGGCCCAGTAAGTACCGGCATGGGAGACTGGCTGGGAATCCCGGGTGCAGTTGCCGCCTTCCGTTCCGATTCCGAAAAGGATTTATTGATGCTTAAATGCACAGTATAAAAAGCATGAAGCTGTCAATGGCCATCCTAAGCTGAACGTGCCTGCTCTCGTCAGATCGCAGACTGGTACAGATCTTGGGGCCCGGTAAGTACTGGCTGGGAATCCTGGCTGCCGTTGACATTTTGCTCTGTTGCCGCCTTCCGTTCCGATTCCGAAAAGGATTTATTGATGCTTAAATGCACAGTATAAAAAGCATGAAGCTGTCAAAGGCCATCCTAAGCTGAACGCGCCTGCTCTCGTCAGATCGCAGACTGCTACCCAGCTTAGTGCCCGGTAAGTACTGGCATGGGAGACTGGCTGGGAATCCCGGTTGCCGTTGACATTTTGCTCTATTGCTGCCTTCCGCTCCGATTCCAAAAATAATTTATTGATGCTTAAATCCACAGTATACAAGGTGTGAAGCTGTCGACGGCCATCCTAAGCTTAACGCGCCTGCTCTCGTCAGATCGCAGACTGGTACAGATCTTAGGGCCCGGTAAGTACCGGCATGGGACACTGGCTGGGAATCCCGGCTGCCGTTGACATTTTGCTCTGTTGCCGCCTTCCGTTCCGTTCCGTTCCGAAAACGATTTATTGATGCTTAAATGCACAATATACAAAGTGTGAAGCTGTCAACGGCCATCCTAAGCTGAACGCGCCTGCTCTCGTCAGATCGCAGAATGATACCCAGCTTTGGGCCTTGTAAGTACCAGCATGGGAGACTGGCTGGGAGTCCCGGGTGCAGTTGACATTTTAATCTGTTGACGCCTTCCGCTCCGATTCGGAAAAGGATTTATTGATGCTTAAATCCACAATATAAAGGGCGTGAAGCTGTCAATGGCCATCCTAAGCTGAACGCGCCTGCTCTCGTCAGATCGCAGACTGCTACCCAGCTTAGGGCGCGGAAAGTACTAGCATGGGAGACTGGCTGGGAATCCCAGGTGTTGTTGACATTTTGCTCTGTTGCCGCCTTCCGCTCCGATTCCGAAAATGATTTATTGATGCTTAAATCCACAGTATACAGGGTGTGAAGCCGTCTACGGCTATCCTAAGCTGAATGCACCTGTTCTCGTCAGATCGCAGACTGCTACCCAGCTTCGGGCCTGGTAAGTACCAGCATGGGAGACAGGCTGGGAATCCCGGGTGCAGTCGACATTTTAATCTGTTGCCGCCTTCCGCTCCGATTCAGAAAAGGATTTATTGATGCTTAAATCCACAATTTACAGGGTGTGAAGCTGTCAACGGCCATCGTAAGCCTGAACGTGCCTGCTCTCCTCAGATCGCAGACTGCTGCCCGGCAGATACAGGCATGGGAGACTGGCTGGCAATCCAAGGTGCCATTGACATTTTGCTCTGTTGCCGCCTTCTTCTCCGAATAATAAAAATATTTATTGATGCTTAAATCCACAATATACAAGGCGTAAAGATGTCAACGGCCATCCTAAGCTGAACGTGCCTGCTCTCGTCAGATCGCAGACTGCTGCCCGGCAGTTACCGGCATGGGAGACTGGCTGGCAATCCAAGGTGCCATTGACGTTTTGCTCTGTTGCCGCCTTCTTCTCCGAATAATAAAAATATTTATTGATGCTTAAATCCACAATATACAAGGTGTGAAGATGTCTACGGCCATCCTAAGCTGAACGCGCCTGCTCTCGTCAGATCGCAGACTGCTACCCAGCTTAGGGCCCAGTAAGTACCGGCATGGGAGACTGGCTGGGAATCCCGGATGCAGTTGACATTTTGCTCTGTTGCCGCCTTCCGTTCTGATTCCGAAAAGGATTTATTGATGCTTAAATGCACAGTATAAAAAGCATGAAGCTGTCAAAGGCCATCCTAAGCTGAACGCGCCTGCTCTTGTCAGATCGCAGACTGCTACCCAGCTTAGTGCCCGGTAAGTACTGGCATGGGAGACTGGCTGGGAATCCCGGTTGCCGTTGACATTTTGCTCTATTGCTGCCTTCCGCTCCGATTCCAAAAATAATTTATTGATGCTTAAATCCACAGTATACAAGGTGTGAAGCTGTCAACGGCCATCCTAAGCTTAACGCGCCTGCTCTCGTCAGATCGCAGACTGGTACAGATCTTAGGGCCCGGTAAGTACCGGCATGGGACACTGGCTGGGAATCCCGGCTGCCGTTGACATTTTGCTCTGTTGCCGCCTTCTGTTCCGATTCCGAAAAGGATTTATTGATGTTTAAATGCACAGTATACAAAGTGTGAAGCTGTCAACGGCCATCCTAAGCTGAATTCGCCTGCTCTCGTCAGATCGCAGACTGCTGGCCGGCAAGTACGGGCATGGGAGACTGGCTGGCAATCCAAGGTGCTATTGACATTTTGCTCTGTTGCCGCCTTCCTCTCCGATTAAAAAAAATATTTATTGATGCTTAAATCCACAGTATACAAGGCGTGAAGATGTCAACGGCCATCCTAAGCTGAACACGCCTGCTCTCGTCAGATCGCAGACTGCTACGCAGCTTAGGGCCCAGTAAGTACCGGCATGGGAGACTGGCTGGGAATCCCGGGTGCAGTTGACATTTTGCTCAGTTGCCGCCTTCCGTTCCGATTCCGAAAAGGATTTATTGATGCTTAAATGCACAGTATAAAAAGCATGAAGCTGTCAATGGCCATCCTAAGCTGAACGCGCCTGCTCTCGTCAGATCGCAGACTGGTACAGATCTTGGGGCCCGGTAAGTACCGGCATGGGACACTGGCTGGGAATCCTGGCTGCCGTTGACATTTTGCTCTGTTGCCGCCTTCCGTTCCGATTCCGAAAAGGATTTCTTGATGCTTAAATGCACAGTATAAAGGGCGAGAAGCTGTCAACGGCCATCCTAAGCTGAACGCGCCTGCTCTCGTCGGATTGCAGACTGCTACCCAGCTTAGGGCCCGGTAAGTACCAGCATGGGAGACTGACTGGGAATCCCAGGTGTCGTTGACATTTTGCTCTGTTGCCGCCTTCTGCTCCGATTCCGAAAAGGATTTATTGATGCTTAAATCCACAGTATACAGGGTGTGAAGATGTCTACGGCCATCCTAAGCTGAATGTGCCTGTTCTCGTCAGATCGCAGACTGCTACCCAGCTTCAGGCCTGGTAAGTACCAGCATGGGAGTCTGGCTGGGAATCCCGGGTGCAGTTGACATTTTGCTCTGTTTCTGCTCCGATTCCGAAAATTATTTATTGATGCTTAAATCCACAGTATACAAAGTGTGAAGCTGTCAACGGCCATCCTAAGCTGAACGCGCCTGCTCTCGTCAGATCGCAGACTGCTACCCAGCTTAGGGCCTGGTAAGTACCAGCATGGGAGACTGGCTGGAATCCCGGGTGCAGTTGACATTTTAATCTGTTGCCGCCTTCCGCTCCGATTCGGAAAAGGATTTATTGATGCTTAAATCCACAATATACAGGGTGTGAAGCTGTCAACGGCCATCCTAAGCTGAACGGGTCTGCTCTCCTCAGATCGCAGACTGCTGCCTGGGAGATACCGGCATGGGAGACTGGCTGGCAATCCAAGGTGCCATTGACATTTTGCTATGTTGCCGCCTTCCTCTCCTATTAATAAAAATATTTATTGATGCTTAAATCCACAATATACAAGGCGTGAAGATGTCAACGGCCATCCTAAGCTGAACGCGCCTACTCTTGTAAGATCGCAGACTGCTACCCAGCTTAGGGCCCGGTAAGTACTGGCATGGGAGACTGGCTGGGAATCCCGGTTGCCGTTGACATTTTGCTCTATTGCTGCCTTCCGCTCCGATTCCGAAAATAATTTATTGATGCTTAAATCCACAGTATACAAGGTGTGAAGCTGTCGACGGCCATCCTAAGCTTAACGCGCCTGCTCTCGTCAGATTGCAGACTTTTACCCAGCTTAGGGCCTGGTAAGTACCAGCATGGGAGACTGGCTGGGAATCTCAGGTGTTGTTGACATTTTGCTCTGTAGCTCTGTAGACATTTTGCTCCGATTCCGAAAAGGATTTATTGATGCTTAAATCCACAATATACAGGGTGTGAAGCCGTCTACGGCTATCCTAAGCTGAATGCGCCTGTTCTTGTCAGATCGCAGACTGCTGCCCGGCAAGTACGGGCATGGGAGACTGGCTGGGAATCTCAGGTGTTGTTGACATTTTGCTCTGTAGCTCTGTAGACATTCCGCTTTGATTCCAAAAATAATTTATTGATGCTTAAATCCACAGTATACAAGGTGTGAAGCTGTCGACGGCCATCCTAAGCTTAACGCGCCTGCTCTCGTCAGATCGCAGACTGGTACAGATCTTAGGGCCCGGTAAGTACCGGCATGGGACACTGGCTGGGAATCCCGGCTGCCGTTGACATTTTGCTCTGTTGCCGCCTTCCGTTCCGATTCCGAAAAGGATTTATTGATGTTTAAATGCACAGTATACAAAGTGTGAAGCTGTCAACGGCCATCCTAAGCTGAATTCGCCTGCTCTCGTCAGATCGCAGACTGCTGGCCGGCAAGTACGGGCATGGGAGACTGGCTGGCAATCCAAGGTGCTATTGACATTTTGCTCTGTTGCCGCCTTCCTCTCCGATTAAAAAAAATATTTATTGATGCTTAAATCCACAGTATACAAGGCGTGAAGATGTCAACGGCCATCCTAAGCTGAACGCGCCTGCTCTCGTCAGATCGCAGACTGCTACGCAGCTTAGGGCCCAGTAAGTACCGGCATGGGAGACTGGCTGGGAATCCCGGGTGCAGTTGCCGCCTTCCGTTCCGATTCCAAAAAGGATTTATTGATGCTTAAATGCACAGTATAAAAAGCATGAAGCTGTCAATGGCCATCCTAAGCTGAACGTGCCTGCTCTCGTCAGATCGCAGACTGGTACAGATCTTGGGGCCCGGTAAGTACCGGCATGGGACACTGGCTGGGAATCCTGGCTGCCGTTGACATTTTGCTCTGTTGCCGCCTTCCGTTCCGATTCCGAAAAGGATTTATTGATGCTTAAATGCACAGTATAAAAAGCATGAAGCTGTCAAAGGCCATCCTAAGCTGAACGCGCCTGCTCTCGTCAGATCGCAGACTGCTACCCAGCTTAGTGCCCGGTAAGTACTGGCATGGGAGACTGGCTGGGAATCCCGGTTGCCGTTGACATTTTGCTCTATTGCTGCCTTCCGCTCCGATTCCAAAAATAATTTATTGATGCTTAAATCCACAGTATACAAGGTGTGAAGCTGTCGACGGCCATCCTAAGCTTAACGCGCCTGCTCTCGTCAGATCGCAGACTTTTACCCAGCTTAGGGCCTGGTAAGTATCAGCATGGGAGACTGGCTGGGAATCTCAGGTGTTGTTGACATGTAGCTCTGTAGACATTTTGCTCCGATTTCGAAAAGGATTTATTGATGCTTAAATCCACAGTATACAGGGTGTGAAGCCGTCTACGGCTATCCTAAGCTGAATGCTCCTGTTCTTGTCAGATCGCAGACTGCTGCCCGGCAAGTACGGGCATGGGAGACTGGCTGGCAATCCAAGGTGCTATTGACATTTTGCTCTGTTGCCGCCTTCCTCTCCGATTAAAAAAAATATTTATTGATGCTTAAATCCACAGTATACAAGGCGTGAAGATGTCAACGGCCATCCTAAGCTGAACGCGCCTGCTCTCGTCAGATCGCAGACTGCTACGCAGCTTAGGGCCCAGTAAGTACCGGCATGGGAGACTGGCTGGGAATCCCGGGTGCAGTTGACATTTTGCTCTGTTTCTGCTCCGATTCCGAAAATTATTTATTGATGCTTAAATCCACAGTATACAAAGTGTGAAGCTGTCAACGGCCATCCTAAGCCTGAACGTGCCTGCTCTCCTCAGATCGCAGACTGCTGCCCAGCAGATACCGGCATGGGAGACTGGCTGGCAATCCAAGGTGCCATTGACATTTTGCTCTGTTGCCGCCTTCCTCTCCGATTAATAAAAATATTTATTGATGCTTAAATCCACAATATACAACTCATAAAGATGTCAACGGCCATCCTAAGCTGAGCGCGCCTGCTCTCGTCAGATCGCAGACTGCTACCCAGCTTAGGGCCTAGTAAGTACCGGCATGGGAGACTGGCTGGGAATCCCGGGTGCAGTTGACATTTTGCTCTGTTGCCGCCTTCTGTTCCGATTCCGAAAAGGATTTATTGATGCTTAAATGCACAGTATAAAAAACACGAAGCTGTCAAAGGCCATCCTAAGCTGAACGCGCCTGCTCTCGTCAGATCGCAGACTGCTACCCAGCTTAGGGCCTGGTAAGTACCAGCATGGGAGACTGGCTGGGAATCCCGGGTGCAGTTGACATTTTAATCTGTTGCCGCCTTCCGCTCCGATTCCGAAAAGGATTTATTGATGCTTAAATCCACAGTATACAAAGTGTGAAGCTGTCAACAGCCATCCTAGGCTGAACTCGCCTGCTCTCGTCAGATCGCAGACTGCTACCCAACTCAGGGCCTGGTAAGTACCAGCATGGGAGACTGGCTGGAATCCCGGGTGCAGTTAACATTTTAATCTGTTGCCGCCTTCCGCTCCGATTCGGAAAAGGATTTATTGATGCTTAAATCCACAATATACAGCGTGTGAAGCTGTCAATGGCCATCCTAAGCCTGAACGTGCCTGCTCTCCTCAGATCGCAGACTGCTGCCCGGCAGATACAGGCATGGGAGACTGGCTGGCAATCCAAGGTGCCATTGACATTTTGCTCTGTTGCCGCCTTCCTCTCCGATTAATAAAAATATTTATTGATGCTTAAATCCACAATATACAAGGCGTGAAGATGTCAATGGCCATCCTAAGCTGAACGCGCCTGCTCTCGTCAGATCGCAGACTGCTACCCAGCTTAGGGCCCGGTAAGTACCAGCATGGGAGACTGGCTGGGAATCCCGGGTGCAGTTGACATTTTGCTCTGTTTCTGCTCCGATTCCGAAAATTATTTATTGATGCTTAAATCCACAGTATACAAAGTGTGAAGCTGTCAACGGCCATCCTAAGCCTGAACGTGCCTGCTCTCCTCAGATCGCAGACTGCTGCCCGGCAGATACCGGCATGGGAGACTGGCTGGCAATCCAAGGTGCCATTGACATTTTGCTCTGTTGCCGCCTTCCTCTCCGATTAATAAAAATATTTATTGATGCTTAAATCCACAATATACAAGGCGTGAAGATGTCAACGGCCATCCTAAGCTGAACACGCCTGCTCTTGTCAGATCGCAGACTGCTACCCAGCTTAGGGCCTAGAAAGTACCGGCATGGGAGACTGGCTGGGAATCCCGGGTGCAGTTGACATTTTGCTCTGTTGCCGCCTTCTGTTCCGATTCCGAAAAGGATTTATTGATGCTTAAATGCACAGTATAAAAAACACGAAGCTGTCAAAGGCCATCCTAAGCTGAACGCGCCTGCTCTCGTCAGATCGCAGACTGGTACAGATCTTAGGGTCCGGTAAGTACCAGCATGGGACACTGGCTGGGAATCCCGGCTGCCGTTGACATTTTGCTCTGTTGCCGCCTTACGTTCCGATTCCGAAAAGGATTTATTGATGCTTAAATGCACAGTATAAAGGGCGAGAAGCTGTCAACAGCCATCCTAAGCTGAATGCGCCTGCTCTCGTCAGATCACAGACTGCTACCCAGCTTAGGGCCTGGTAAGTACCAGCATGGAAGACTGGCTGGGAATCCCAAGTGTCGTTGACATTTTGCTCTGTTGCCGCCTTCCGCTCCGATTCCGAAAAGGATTTATTGATGCTTAAATCCACAGTAAACAGGGTGTGAAGATGTCTACGGCCATCCTAAGCTGAATGCGCCTGTTCTCGTCAGATCGCAGACTGCTACCCAGCTTCGGGCCTCGTAAGTACCAGCTTGGGAGACTGGCTGGGAATCCCGTGTGCAGTTTACATTTTGCTCTGTTTCTGTTCCGATTCCGAAAATTATTTATTGATTCTTAAATCCACAGTATACAAAGTGTGAAGCTGTCAACCACCATCCTAAGCTGTATGCGCCTGCTCTCGTCAGAACGCAGACTGCTACCCAGCTTAGGGCCTGGTAAGTACCAGCATGGGAGACTGGCTGGGAATCCCGGGTGCAGTTGACATTTTAATCTGTTGCCGCCTTCCGCTCCGATTCGGAAAATGATTTATTGATGCTTTAATCCACAATATACAGGGTGTGAAGCTGTCAACGGCCATCCTAAGCCTGAACGTGCCTGCTCTCCTCAGATCGCAGACCGCTGCCCGGCTGATACCGGCATGGGAGACTGGCTGGCAATCCAAGGTGCCATTGACATTTTGCTCTGTTGCCGCCTTCCTCTCCGATTAATAAAAATATTTATTGATGCTTAAATCCACAATATACAACGCGTAAAGATGTCAACCGCATCCTATGCTGAACGCGCCTGCTCTCGTTAGATCGCAGACTGCTACCCAGCTTAGGGCCTGGTAAGTACCAGCATGGGAGACTGGCTGGGAATCCCGTGTGCAGTTGACATTTTGCTCTGTTGCCGCCTTCTGTTCCGATTCCGAAAAGGATTTATTGATGCTTAAATGCAGAGTATAAAAAGCTTGAAGCTGTCAATGGGCATCCTAAGCTGAACGCGCCTGCTCTCGTCCGATCGCAGACTGCTACCCAGCTTAGGGCCCGGTAAATACTGGCATGTGAGACTGGCTGGGAATCCCGGTTGCCGTTGGCATCTTGCTCTATTGCTGCCTTCCGCTCCGATTCCGAAAATAATTTATTGATGCTTAAATCCACAGTATACAAGGTGTGAAGCTGTCGACGGCCATCCTAAGCTTAACGCGCCTGCTCTCGTCAGATCGCAGACTGGTACAGATCTTAGGGCCCAGTAAGTACCGGCATGGGACACTGGCTGGGAATCCCGACTGTCGTTGACATTTTGCTCTGTTGCCGCCTTCCGTTCCGGTTCCGGTTCCGGTTCCGATTCCGAAAAGGATTTATTGATGCTTAAATGCACAGTATACAAAGTGTGAAGCTGTCAACGGCCATCCTCAGCTGAACGCGCCTGCTCTCATCAGATCGCAGACTGCTACCAAGCTTAGGGCCCGGTAAGTACCAGCATGGGAGACTGGCTGGGAATCCCGGGTGCAGATGACATTTTAATCTGTCGCCGCTTTCCACTCCGATTCGGAAAAGGATTTATTGATGCTTAAATGCACAGTATAAAGGGAGTGAAGCTGTCAACGGCCATCCTAAGCTGAACGCACCTGCTCTCGTCAGATCGCAGACTGCTACCCAGCTTAGGGCCCGGTAAGTACCAGCATGGGAGACTGGCTGGGAATCCCAGGTGTTGTTGACATTTTGCTCTGTAGCCACCTTCCGCTCCGATTCCGAAAAGGATTTATTGATGCTTAAATCCACAGTATACAGGGTGTGAAGCCGTCTACGGCTATCCTAAGCTGAATGTGCCTGTTCTTGTCAGATCGCAGACTGCTGCCCGGCAAGTACGGGCATGGGAGACTGGCTGGGAATCCCGGGTGCCGTTAACATTTTGCTCTATTGCTGCCTTCCGCTCCGATTCCGAAAATAATTTATTGATGCTTAAATCCACAGTATACAAGGTGTGAAGCTGTCGACGGCCATCCTAAGCTTAACACGCCTGCTCTCGTCAGATCGCAGACTGGTACAGATCTTAGGGCCCGGTAAGTACCGGCATGGGACACTGGCTGGGAATCCCGTCTGCCGTTGACATTTTGCTCTGTTGCCGCCTTCCGTTCCGATTCCGAAAAGGATTTATTGATGTTTAAATGCACAGTATACAAAGTGTGAAGCTGTCAACGGCCATCCTAAGCTGAATTCGCCTGCTCTCGTCAGATCGCAGACTGCTACCCAGCTTAGGGCCTGGTAAGTACCAGCATGGGAGACTGGCTGGGAACCCCGGGTGCAGTTGACATTTTAATATGTTGCCGCCTTCCGCTCCGATTCGGAAAAGGATTTATTGATGCTTAAATGCACAGTATAAAGGGCGTGAAGCTGTCAACGGCCATCCTAAGCTGAACGCGCCTGCTCTCGTCAGATCGCAGACTGCTACCCAGCTTAGGGCCCGGTAAGTACCAGCATGGGAGACTGGCTGGGAATCTCAGGTGTTGTTGACATTTTGCTCTGTAGCTCTGTAGACATTTTGCTCCGATTTCGAAAAGGATTTATTGATGCTTAAATCCACAGTATACAGGGTGTGAAGCCGTCTACGGCTATCCTAAGCTGAATGCGCCTGTTCTTGTCAGATCGCAGACTGCTGCCCGGCAAGTACGGGCATGGGAGACTGGCTGGCAATCCAAGGTGCTATTGACATTTTGCTCTGTTGCCGCCTTCCTCTCCGATTAAACAAAATATTTATTGATGCTTAAATCCACAGTATACAAGGCGTGAAGATGTCAATGGCCATCCTAAGCTGAACGCGCCTGCTCTCGTCAGATCGCAGACTGCTACGCAGCTTAGGGCCCAGTAAGTACCGGCATGGGAGACTGGCTGGGAATCCCGGGTGCAGTTGACATTTTGCTCTGTTGCCGCCTTCCGTTCCGATTCCGAAAAGGATTTATTGATGCTTAAATGCACAGTATAAAAAGCATGAAGCTGTCAATGGCCATCCTAAGCTGAACGCGCCTGCTCTCGTCAGATCGCAGACTGGTACAGATCTTGGGGCCCGGTAAGTACCGGCATGGGACACTGGCTGGGAATCCTGGCTGCCGTTGACATTTTGCTCTGTTGCCGCCTTCCGTTCCGATTCCGAAAAGGATTTATTGATGCTTAAATGCACAGTATAAAGGGCGAGAAGCTGTCAATGGCCATCCTAAGCTGAACGCGCCTGCTCTCGTCAGATCGCAGACTGCTACCCAGCTTAGGGCCCGGTAAGTACTAGCATGGGAGACTGACTGGGAATCCCAGGTGTCGTTGACATTTTGCTCTGTTGCCGCCTTCTGCTCCGATTCCGAAAAGGATTTATTGATGCTTAAATCCACAGTATACAGGGTGTGAAGATGTCTACGGCCATCCTAAGCTGAATGTGCCTGTTCTCGTCAGATCGCAAACTGCTACCCAGCTTTGGGCCTGGTAAGTACCAGCATGGGGGACTGGCTGGGAATCCCGTGTGCAGTTGACATTTTGCTCTGTTTCTACTCCGATTCCGAAAATTATTTATTGATGCATAAATCCACAGTATACAAAGTGTGAAGCTGTCAATGGCCATCCTAAGCTGAACGCGCCTGCTCTCGTCAGATCGCAGACTGCTACCCAGCTTAGGGCCTGGTAAGTACCAGCATGGGAGACTGGCTGGAATCCCGGGTGCAGTTGACATTTTAATCTGTTGCCGCCTTCCGCTCCGATTCGGAAAAGGATTTATTGATGCTTAAATCCACAATATACAGGGTGTGAAGCTGTCAACGGCCATCCTAAGCTCAACGTGTCTGCTCTCCTCAGATCGCAGACTGCTGCCCGGCAGATACCGGCATGGGAGACTGGCTGGCAATCCAAGGTGCCATTGACATTTTGCTATGTTGCCGCCTTCCTCTCCGATTAATAAAAATATTTATTGATGCTTAAATCCACAATATACAAGGCGTGAAGATGTCAACGGCCATCCTAAGCTGAACGTGCCTGCTCTCGTCAGATCGCAGACTGCTTCCCAGCTTAGGGCCCAGTAAGTACCGGCATGGGAGACTGGCTGGGAATCCCGGGTGCAGTTGACATTTTGCTCTGTTGCCGCCTTCCGTTCCGATTCCGAAAAGGATTTATTGATGCTTAAATGCACAGTATAAAAAGCATGAAGCTGTCAATGGCCATCCTAAGCTGAACGCGCCTGCTCTCGTCAGATCGCAGACTGCTACCCAGCTTAGGGCCCAGTAAGTAACGGCATGGGAGACTGGCTGGGAATCCCGAGTGCAGTTGACATTTTGCTCTGTTGCCGCCTTCCGTTCCGATTCCGAAAAGGATTTATTGATGCTTAAATGCACAGTATAAAAATCTTGAAGCTGTCAATGGCCATCCTAAGCTGAACGCGCCTGCTCTTGTCAGATCGCAGACTGCTACCCAGCTTAGGGCCCGATAAGTACTGGCATGGGAGACTGGATGGGAATCCCGGTTGCCGTTGACATTTTGCTCTATTGCAGCCTTCCGCTCCGATTCCGAAAAGAATTTATTGATGCTTAAATTCACAGTATACAAGGTGTGAATCTGTCGACGGCCATCCTAAGCTTAACGCGCCTGCTCTCGTTAGATCGCAGACTGGTACAGATCTTAGGGCCCAGTAAGTACCGGCATGGGACACTGGCTGGGAATCCCGGCTGCCGTTGACATTTTGCTCTGTTGCCGCCTTCTGCTCCGATTCCGAAAAGGATTTATTGATGCTTAAATCCACAGTATACAGGGTGTGAAGATGTCTACGGCCATCCTAAGCTGAATGTGCCTGTTCTCGTCAGATCGCAGACTGCTACCCAGCTTCGGGCCTGGTAAGTACCAGCATGGGAGTCTGGCTGGGAATCCCGGGTGCAGTTGACATTTTGCTCTGTTTCTGCTCCGATTCCGAAAATTATTTATTGATGCTTAAATCCACAGTATACAAAGTGTGAAGCTGTCAACGGCCATCCTAAGCTGAACGCGCCTGCTCTCGTCAGATCGCAGACTGCTACCCAGCTTAGGGCCTGGTAAGTACCAGCATGGGAGACTGGCTGGAATCCCGGGTGCAGTTGACATTTTAATCTGTTGCCGCCTTCCGCTCCGATTCGGAAAAGGATTTATTGATGCTTAAATCCACAATATACAGGGTGTGAAGCTGTCAACGGCCATCCTAAGCTGAACGGGTCTGCTCTCCTCAGATCGCAGACTGCTGCCCGGGAGATACCGGCATGGGAGACTGGCTGGCAATCCAAGGTGCTATTGACATTTTGCTATGTGTCCGCCTTCCTCTCATATTAATAAAAATATTTATTGATGCTTAAATCCACAATATACAAGGCGTGAAGATGTCAACGGCCATCCTAAGCTGAACGCGCCTACTCTCGTCAGATCGCAGACTGCTACCCAGCTTAGGGCCCGGTAAGTACTGGCATGGGAGACTGGCTGGGAATCCCGGTTGCCGTTGACATTTTGCTCTATTGCTGCCTTCCGCTCCGATTGCGAAAATAATTTATTGATGCTTAAATCCACAGTATACAAGGTGTGAAGCTGTCGACGGCCATCCTAAGCTTAACGCGCCTGCTCTCGTCAGATCGCAGACTTTTACCGAGCTTAGGGCCTGGTAAGTACCAGCATGGGAGACTGGCTGGGAATCTCAGGTGTTGTTGACATTTTGCTCTGTAGCTCTGTAGACATTTTGCTCCGATTCCGAAAAGGATTTCTTGATGCTTAAATCCACAATATACAGGGTGTGAAGCTGTCTACCGCTATCCTAAGCTGAATGCGCCTGTTCTTGTCAGATCGCAGACTGCTGCCCGGCAAGTACGGGCATGGGAGGCTGGCTGGCAATCCAAGGTGCTATTGTCATTTTGCTCTGTTGCCGCCTTCCTCTCCGATTAAAAAAAAATATTTATTGATGCTTAAATCCACAGTATACAAGGTGTGAAGCTGTCGACGGCCATCCTAAGCTTAACGCGCCTGCTCTCGTCAGATCGCAGACTGGTACAGATCTTAGGGCCCGGTAAGTACAGGCATGGGACACTGGCTGGGAATCCCGGCTGCCGTTGACATTTTGCTCTGTTGCCGCCTTCCGTTCCGCTCCGATTCGGAAAAGGATTTATTGATGCTTAAATGCACAGTATAATTGCCGAGAAGCTGTCAACGGCCATTCTAAGCTGAACGTGCCTGCTCTCGTCAGATCGCAGACTGCTACCCAGCTTAGGGCCTGGTATGTACCAGCATGGGAGACTGGCTGGGAATCTCAGGTGTTGTTGACATTTTGCTCTGTAGCTCTGTAGACATTTTGCTCCGATTTCGAAAAGGATTTATTGATGCTTAAATCCACAGTATACAGGGTGTGAAGCCGTCTACGGCTATCCTAAGCTGAATGCGCCTGTTCTTGTCAGATCGCAGACTGCTGCCCGGCAAGTACGGGCATGGGAGACTGGCTGGCAATCCAAGGTGCTATTGACATTTTGCTCTGTTGCCGCCTTCCTCTCCGATTAAAAAAAATATTTATTGATGCTTAAATCCACAGTATACAAGGCGTGAAGATGTCTACGGCCATCCTAAGCTGAACGCGCCTGCTCTCGTCAGATCGCAGACTGCTACGCAGCTTAGGGCCCATTAAGTACCGGCATGGGAGACTGGCTGGGAATCCCGGGTGCAGTTGACATTTTGCTCTGTTTCTGCTCCGATTCCGAAAATTATTTATTGATGCTTAAATCCACAGTATACAAAATGTGAAGCTGTCAACGGCCATCCTAAGCCTGAACGTGCCTGCTCTCCTCAGATCGCAGACTGCTGCCCGGCAGATACCGGCATGGGAGACTGGCTGGCAATCCAAGGTGCCATTGACATTTTGCTCTGTTGCCGCCTTCCTCTCCGATTAATAAAAATATTTATTGATGCTTAAATCCACAATATACAACGCATAAAGATGTCAACGGCCATCCTAAGCTGAACGCGCCTGCTCTCGTCAGATCGCAGACTGCTACCCAGCTTAGGGCCAAGTAAGTACCGGCATGGGAGACTGGCTGGGAATCCCGGGTGCAGTTGACATTTTGCTCTGTTGCCGCCTTCTGTTCCGATTCCGAAAAGGATTTATTGATGCTTAAATGCACAGTATAAAAAACACGAAGCTGTCAAAGGCCATCCTAAGCTGAACGCGCCTGCTCTCGTCAGATCGCAGACTGCTACCCAGCTTAGTGCCTGGTAAGTTCCAGCATGGGAGACTGGCTGGGAATCCCGGGTGCAGTTGACATTTTAATCTGTTGCCGCCTTCCGCTCCGATTCGGAAAAGTATTTATTAATGCTTAAATCCACAGTATACAAAGTGTGAAGCTGTCAACAGCCATCCTAGGCTGAACGCGCCTGCTCTCGTCAGATCGCAGACTGCTACCCAACTCAGGGCCTGGTAAGTACCAGCATGGGAGACTGGCTGGAATCCCGGGTGCAGTTGACATTTTAATCTGTTGCCGCCTTCCGCTCCGATTCGGAAAAGGATTTATTGATGCTTAAATCCACAATATACAGCGTGTGAAGCTGTCAATGGCCATCCTAAGCCTGAACGTGCCTGCTCTCCTCAGATCGCAGACTGCTGCCCGGCAGATACAGGCATGGGAGACTGGCTGGCAATCCAAGGTGCCATTGACATTTTGCTCTGTTGCCGCCTTCCTCTCCGATTAATAAAAATATTTATTGATGCTTAAATCCACAATATACAAGGCGTGAAGATTTCAATGGCCATCCTAAGCTGAACGCACCTGCTCTCGTCAGATCGCAGACTGCTACCCAGCTTAGGGCCCGGTAAGTACCAGCATGGGAGACTGGCTGGGAATCCCGGGTGCAGTTGACATTTTGCTCTGTTTCTGCTCCGATTCCGAAAAATTATTTATTGATTCTTAAATCCACAGTATACAAAGTGTGAAGCTGTCAACCACCATCCTAAGCTGAATGCGCCTGCTCTCGTCAGAACGCAGACTGCTACCCAGCTTAGGGCCTGGTAAGTACCAGCATGGGAGACTGGCTGGGAATCCCTGGTGCAGTTGACATTTTAATCTGTTGCCGCCTTCCGCTCCGATTCGGAAAATGATTTATTGATGCTTTAATCCACAATATACAGGGTGTGAAGCTGTCAACGGCCATCCTAAGCCTGAACGTGCCTGCTCTCCTCAGATCGCAGACCGCTGCCCGGCAGATACCGGCATGGGAGACTGGCTGGCAATCCAAGGTGCCGTTGACATTTTGCTCTGTTGCCGCCTTCCTCTCCGATTAATAAAAATATTTATTGATGCTTAAATCCACAATATACAACCCGTTAAGATGTCAACGGCCATCCTAAGCTGAACGCGCCTGCTCTCGTTAGATCGCAGACTGCTACCCAGCTTAGGGCCTGGTAAGTACCAGCATGGGAGACTGGCTGGGAATCCCGTGTGCAGTTGACATTTTGCTCTGTTGCCGCCTTCTGTTCCGATTCCGAAAAGGATTTATTGATGCTTAAATGCAGAGTATAAAAAGCTTGAAGCTGTCAATGGCCATCCTAAGCTGAACGCGCCTGCTCTCGTCAGATCGCAGACTGCTACCCAGCTTAGGGCCCGGTAAGTACTGGCATGTGAGACTGGCTGGGAATCCCGGTTGCCGTTGACATCTTGCTCTATTGCTGCCTTCCGCTCCGATTCCGAAAAGAATTTATTGATGCTTAAATCCACAGTATACAAGGTGTGTAGCTGTCGACGGCCATCCTAAGCTTAACGCGCCTGCTCTCGTCAGATCGCAGACTGGTACAGATCTTAGGGCCCGGTAAGTACCGGCATGGGACACTGGCTGGGAATCCCGGCTGCCGTTGACATTTTGCTCTGTTTCTGCTCCGATTCCGAAAATTATTTATTGATGCTTAAATCCACAGTATACAAAATGTGAAGCTGTCAACGGCCATCCTAAGCCTGAACGTGCCTGCTCTCCTCAGATCGCAGACTGCTGCCCGGCAGATACCGGCATGGGAGACTGGCTGGCAATCCAAGGTGCCATTGACATTTTGCTCTGTTGCCGCCTTCCTCTCCGATTAATAAAAATATTTATTGATGCTTAAATCCACAATATACAACACATAAAGATGTCAACGGCCATCCTAAGCTGAACGCGCCTGCTCTCGTCAGATCGCAGACTGCTACCCAGCTTAGGGCCTAGTAAGTACCGGCATGGGAGACTGGCTGGGAATCCCGGGTGCAGTTGACATTTTGCTCTGTTGCCGCCTTCTGTTCCGATTCCGAAAAGGATTTATTGATGCTTAAATGCACAGTATAAAAAACACGAAGCTGTCAAAGGCCATCCTAAGCTGAACGCGCCTGCTCTCGTCAGATCGCAGACTGCTACCCAGCTTAGAGCCTGGTAAGTACCAGCATGGGAGACTGGCTGGGAATCCCGGGTGCAGTTGACATTTTAATCTGTTGCCGCCTTCCGCTCCGATTCGGAAAAGGATTTATTGATGCTTAAATCCACAGTATACAAACTGTGAAGCTGTCAACAGCCATCCTAGGCTGAACGCGCCTGCTCTCGTCAGATCGCAGACTGCTACCCAACTCAGGGCCTGGTAAGTACCAGCATGGGAGACTGGCTGGAATCCCGGGTGCAGTTGACATTTTAATCTGTTGCCGCCTTCCGCTCCGATTCGGAAAAGGATTTATTGATGCTTAAATCCACAATATACAGCGTGTGAAGCTGTCAATGGCCATCCTAAGCCTGAACGTGCCTGCTCTCCTCAGATCGCAGACTGCTGCCCGGCAGATACAGGCATGGGAGACTGGCTGGCAATCCAAGGTGCCATTGACATTTTGCTCTGTTGCCGCCTTCCTCTCCGATTAATAAAAATATTTATTGATGCTTAAATCCACAATATACAAGGCGTGAAGATTTCAATGGCCATCCTAAGCTGAACGCGCCTGCTCTCGTCAGATCGCAGACTGCTACCCAGCTTAGGGCCCGGTAAGTACCAGCATGGGAGACTGGCTGGGAATCCCGGGTGCAGTTGACATTTTGCTCTGTTTCTGCTCCGATTCCGAAAATTATTTATTGATGCTTAAATCCACAGTATACAAAGTGTGAAGCTGTCAACGGCCATCCTAAGCCTGAACTTGCCTGCTCTCCTCAGATCGCAGACTGCTGCCCGGCAGATACCGGCATGGGAGACTGGCTGGCAATCCCGGGTGCAGTTGACATTTTGCTCTGTTGCCGCCTTCTGTTCCGATTCCGAAAAGGATTTATTGATGCTTAAATGCACAGTATAAAAAACACGAAGCTGTCAAAGGCCATCCTAAGCTGAACGCGCCTGCTCTCGTCAGAGCGCAGACTGGTACAGATCTTAGGGTCCGGTAAGTACCGGCATGGGACACTGGCTGGGAATCCCGGCTGCCGTTGACATTTTGCTCTGTTGCCGCCTTCCGTTCCGATTCCGAAAAGGATTTATTGATGCTTAAATGCACAGTATAAAGGGCGAGAAGCTGTCAACAGCCATCCTAAGCTGAACGCGCCTGCTCTCGTCAGATCACAGACTGCTACCCAGCTTAGGGCCTGGTAAGTACCAGCATGGAAGACTGGCTGGGAATCCCAAGTGTCGTTGACATCTTGCTCTGTTGCCGCCTTCCGCTCCGATTCCGAAAAGGATTTATTGATGCTTAAATCCACAGTAAACAGGGTGTGAAGATGTCTACGGCCATCCTAAGCTGAATGCGCCTGTTCTCGTCAGATTGCAGACTGCTACCCAGCTTCGGGCCTCGTAAGTACCAGCTTGGGAGACTGGCTGGGAATCCCGTGTGCAGTTTACATTTTGCTCTGTTTCTGTTCCGATTCCGAAAATTATTTATTGATTCTTAAATCCACAGTATACAAAGTGTGAAGCTGTCAACCACCATCCTAAGCTGAATGCGCCTGCTCTCGTCAGAACCCAGACTGCTACCCAGCTTAGGGCCTGGTAAGTACCAGCATGGGAGACTGGCTGGGAATCCCGGGTGCAGTTGACATTTTAATCTGTTGCCGCCTTCCGCTCCGATTCGGAAAATGATTTATTGATGCTTTAATCCACAATATACAGGGTGTGAAGCTGTCAACGGCCATCCTAAGCCTGAACGTGCCTGCTCTCCTCAGATCGCAGACTGCTACCCAGCTTAGGGCCCGGTAAGTACCAGCATGGGAGACTGGCTGGGAATCTCAGGTGTTGTTGACATTTTGCTCTGTAGCTCTGTAGACATTTTGCTCCGATTTCGAAAAGGATTTATTGATGCTTAAATCCACAGTATACAGGGTGTGAAGCCGTCTACGGCTATCCTAAGCTAAATGCGCCTGTTCTTGTCAGATCGCAGACTGCTGCCCGGCAAGTACAGGCATGGGAGACTGGCTGGCAATCCAAGGTGCTATTGACATTTTGCTCTGTTGCCGCCTTCCTCTCCGATTAAAAAAAATATTTATTGATGCTTAAATCCACAGTATACAAGGCGTGAAGATGTCAACGGCCATCCTAAGCTGAACGCGCCTGCTCTCGTCAGATCGCAGACTGCTACCCAGCTTAGGGCCCGGTAAGTACCAGCATGGTAGACTGGCTGGGAATCCCAGGTGTTGTTGACATTTTGCTCTGTAGCCACCTTCCGCTCCGATTCCGAAAAGGATTTATTGATGCTTAAATCCACAGTATACAGTGTGTGAAGCCGTCTACGGCTATCCTAAGCTGAATGTGCCTGTTCTTGTCAGATCGCAGACTGCTGACGGCAAGTACGGGCATGGGAGACTTGCTGGCAATCCAAGGTGCTATTGACATTTTGCTCTGTTGCCACCTTCCTCTCCGATTAAAAAAAATATTTATTGATGCTTAAATCCACAGTATACAAGGCGTGAAGATGTCAACGGCCATCCTAAGCTGAACGCGCCTGCTCTCGTCAGATCGCAGATTGCTACGCAGCTTAGGGCCCAGTAAGTACCGGCATGGGAGACTGGCTGGGAATCCCGGGTGCAGTTGACGTTTTGCTCTGTTGCCGCCTTCCGTTCCGATTCCTAAAAGGATTTATTGATGCTTAAATGCACAGTATAAAAAGCATTAAGCTGTCAATGGCCATCCTAAGCTGAACGCGCCTGCTCTCGTCAGATCGCAGACTGCTACCCAGCTTAGGGCCCGGTAAGTATTGGCATGGGAGACTGGCAGGGAATCCCGGGTGCCGTTGACATTTTGCTCTATTGCTGCCTTCAGCTCCGATTCCGAAAATAATTTATTGATGCTTAAATCCACAGTATACAAGGTATGAAGCTGTCGACGGCCATCCTAAGCTGAACGCGCCTGCTCTCGTCAGATCGCAGACTGCTACGCAGCTTAGGGCCCAGTAAGTACCGGCATGGGACACTGGCTGGGAATCCCGGCTGCCGTTGACATTTTGCTCTGTTGCCGCCTTCCGTTCCGATTCCGAAAAGGATTTATTGATGCTTAAATGCACAGTATAAAGGGCAAGAAGCTGTCAACGGCCATCCTAAGCTGAGCGCGCCTGCTCTCGTCAGATCGTAGACTGATACCCAGCTTAGGGCCCGGTAAGTACCAGCATGGGAGACTGGCTTGGAATCTCAGGTGTTGTTGACATTTTGCTCTGTAGCTCTGTAGACATTTTCCTCTGTTGCCGCCTTTCGTTCCGATTCCAAAAAGGATTTATTGATGCTTAAATGCACAGTATAAAGGGCGAGAAGCTGTCAACGGCCATCCTAAGGTGAACGCGCCTGCTCTCGTCAGATCGCAGACTGCTACCCAGCTTAGGGCCCGGTAAGTACCAGCATGAGAGACTGGCTGGGAATCCCATTTGTCGTAGACATTTTGCTTTGTTGCCGCCTTCCGCTCCGATTCCGAAAAGGATTTATTGATGCTTAAATCCACAGTATATAGGGTGTGAAGATGTCTACGGCCATCCTAAGCTGAATGCGCCTGTTCTTGTCAGATCGTAGACTGCTACCCAGCTTCAGGCCTGGTAAGTACCAGCATGGGAGACTGGCTGGGAATCCCGAGTACAGTTGACATTTTGCTCTGTTTCTGCTCCGATTCCGAAAATTATTTGTTGATGCTTAAATCCACAGTATACAAAGTGTAAAGCTGTCAACGGCCATCCTAAGCTGAACGCGCCTGCTCTTGTCAGATCGCAGACTGCTACCCAGCTTAGGGCCTGGTAAGTACCAGCATGGGAGACTGGCCGTGAATCCCGGGTGCAGTTGACATTTTAATCTGTTGCCGCCTTCCGCTCCGATTCGGAAAAGGATTTATTGATGCTTAAATCCACAATATACAGGGTGTGAAGCTGTCAACGGCCATCCTAAGCCTGAACTTGCCTGCTCTCCTCAGATCGCAGACTGCTGCCCGGCAGATACCGGCATGGGAGACTGGCTGGCAATCCAAGGTGCCATTGACATTTTGCTCTGTTGCCGCCTTCTTCTCCGATTAATAAAAATATTTATTGATGCTTAAATCCACAATATACAAGGCATAAAGATGTCAACAGCCATCCTAAGCTGAATGCGCCTGCTCTCGTCAGATCGCAGACTGCTACCCAGCTTAGGGCCCAGTAAGTACCGACATGGGAGACTGGCTGGGAATCCCGGGTGCAGTTGACATTTTGCTCTGTTGCCGCCTTCCGCTCCGATTCGGAAAATGATTTATTGATGCTTAAATGCACAGTATAAAGGCTGTGAAGCTGTGAAGCTGTCAACTGCCATCCTAAGCTGAACGCGCCTGCTCTCGTCAGATCGCAGACTGCTACCCAGCTTAGGGCCTGGTAAGTACCAGCATGGGAGACTGGCTGGGAATCCCAGGTGTTGTTGACATTTTGCTCTGTAGCCGCCTTCCGCTCCGATTCCGAAAAGGATTTATTGATGCTTAAATCCACAGTATACAGGGTGTGAAGCCGTCTATGGCTATCCTAAGCTGAATGTGCCTGTTCTTGTCAGATCGCAGACTGCTGCCCGGCTATTGACATTTTGCTCTGTTGCCGCCTTCCTCTCTGATTCCGAAAAGGATTTATTGATGCTTAAATGCACAGTATAAAAAGCATGAAGCTGTCAATGGCCATCCTAAGCTGAACGCGCCTGCTCTCGTCAGATCGCAGACTGCTACCCAGCTTAGGGCCCGGTAAGTATTGGCGTGGGAGACTGCCTGGGAATCCCGGGTGCCGTTGACATTTTGCTCTATTGCTGCCTTCCGCTCCGATTCCGAAAATAATTTATTGATGCTTAAATCCACAGTATACAAGGTGTGAAGCTGTCGACGGCCATCCTAAGCTTAACGCGCCTGCTCTCGTCAGATCGCAGACTGGTACAGATCTTAGGGCCCGGTAAGTACCGGCATGGGAGACTGGCTGGGAATCCCGGCTGCCGTTGACATTTTGCTATTTTGCCGCCTTCCGTTCCGTTCCGATTCCGAAAAGGATTTATTGATGCTTAAATGCACAGTATAAAGGGCGAAAAGCTGTCAACGGCCATCCTAAGCTGAACGCGCCTGCTCTCGTCAGATCGCAGACTGCTACCCAGTTTACGGCCCGGTAAGTACCAGCATGGGAGACTGGCTGGGAATCCCAGGTGTCGTTGACATTTTGCTCTGTTGCCGCCTTACGCTCCGATTCCGAAAAGGATTTATTGATGCTTAAATCCACAGTATATAGGGTGTGAAGATGTCTACGGCCATCCTGAGCTGAATGCACCTGTTATTGTCAGATCGCAGACTGCTACCCAGCTTCGGGCCCAGTAGGTACCAGCATGGGAAACTGGCTGGGAATCCCAAGTGCAGTTGACATTTTGCTCTGTTTCTGCTCCGATTCCGAAAATTATTTATTGATGCTTAAATCCACAGTATACAAAGTGTGAAGCTGTCATCGGCCATCCTAAGCTGAACGCGCCTGCTCTCTTCAGATCGCAGACTGCTACCCAGCTTAGGGCCCGGCAGATACCGGCATGGGAGACTGGCAGGCAATCCAAGGTGCCATTGACATTTTGCTCTGTTGCCGCCTTCTTCTCCGATTAATAAAAATATTTATTGATGCTTAAATCCACAATATATAAGGCGTAAAGATGTCAACAGCCATCCTAAGCTGAACGCGCCTGCTCTCGTCAGATCGCAGACTGCTACCCAGATTAGGGCCCAGTAAGTACCGACATGGGAGACTGGCTGGGAATCCCGGGTGCAGTTGACATTTTGCTCTGTTTCTGCTCTGATTCCGAAAATTATTTATTGATGCTTAAATCCACAGTATACAAAGTGTGAAGCTGTCAACGGCCATCCTAAGCTTAACACGCCTGCTCTCGTCAGATCGCAGACTGCTACCCAGCTTAGGGCCTGGTAAATACCAGCATGGGAGACTGGCTGGGAATCCCGGCTGCAGTTGACATTTTACTCTGTTTCTGCTCCGATTCCGAAAATTATTTATTGATGCTTAAATCCACAGTATACAAAGTGTGAAGCTGTCAACGGCTATTCTAAGCTGAACGCGCCTGCTCTCGTCAGATCGCAGACTGCTACCCAGCTTAGGGCCTGGTAAGTACCAGCATGGGAGACAGGCTGGGAATCCCGGGTGCAGTTGACATTTTAATCTGTTGCCGCCTTCCGCTCCGATTCGGAAAAGGATTTATTGATTCTTAAATCCACAATATACAGCGAGTGAAGCTGTCAATGGCCATCCTAAGCCTGAACGTGCCTGCTCTCCTCAGATCGCAGACTGCTGCCCGGCAGATACAGGCATGGGAGACTGGCTGGCAATCCAAGGTGCCATTGACATTTTGCTCTGTTGCCGCCTTCCTCTCCGATTAATAAAAATATTTATTGATGCTTAAATCCACAATATACAAGGCGTGAAGATGTCAATGGCCATCCTAAGCTGAACGCGCCTGCTCTCGTCAGATCGCAGACTGCTACCCAGCTTAGGGCCCAGTAAGTACCGGCATGGGAGACTGGCTGGGAATCCCGGGTGCAGTTGACATTTTGCTCTGTTGCCGCCTTCCGTTCCGATTCCGAAAAGGATTTATTGATGCTTAAATGCACAGTATAAAAAGCATGAAGCTTTCAATGGCTATCCTAAGCTGAACGCGCCTGCTCTCGTCAGATCACAGACTGCTACCCAGCTTAGGGCCCGGTAAGTACTGGCATGGGAGGCTGGCTGGGAATCCCGGTTGCCGTTGACATTTTGCTCTATTGCTCCGATTCCGAAAAGAATTTATTGATGCTTAAATCCACAGTATACAAGGTGTGAAGCTGTCGACGGCCATCCTAAGATTAAAGCGCCTGCTCTCGTCAGATCGCAGACTGGTACAGATCTTAGGGCCCGGTAAGTACCGGCATGGGACACTGGCTGGGAATCCCGGCTGCCGTTGACATTTTGCTCTGTTGCCGCCTTCCGTTCCGATTCCGAAAAGGATTTATTGATGCTTAAATGCACAGTATAAAGGGCATGAAGCTGTCAACAGCCATCCTAAGCTGAACGCGCCTGCTCTAGTCAGATCGTAGACTGCTACCCAGCTTAGGGCCCCGTAAGTACCAGCATGGGAGACTGGCTGGGAATCTTAGGTGTTGTTGACATTTTGCTCTGTAGCTCTGTAGACATTTGCTCCGATTCCGAAAAGGATTTATTGATGCTTAAATCCACAGTATACAGGGTGTGAAGCCGTCTACGGCTATCCTAAGCTGAATGCGCCTGTTCTTGTCAGATCGCAGACTGCTGCCCGGCAAGTACAGGCATGGGAGACTGGCTGGCAATCCAAGGTGCTATTGACATTTTGCTCTGTTGCCGCCTTCCTCTCCGATTAAAAAAATATTTATTGATGCTTAAATCCACAATATACAGGGCGTGAAGATGTCAACGGCCATTATAAGCTGAACGCGCCTGCTCTCGTCAGATCGCAGACTGCTACCCAGCTTAGGGCCCGGTAAGTACTGGCATGGGAGACTGGCTGGAAATCCCGGGTGCCGTTGACATTTTGCTCTATTGCTGCCTTCCGCTCCGATTCCGAAAAGAATTTATTGATGCTTAAATCCACAGTATACAAGGTGTGAAGCTGTCGACGGCCATCCTAAGCTTAACGCGCCTGCTCTCGTCAGATCGCAGACTGGTACAGATCTTAGGGCCCGGTAAGTACTGGCATGGGACACTGGCTAGGAATGCCCGGCTGCCGTTGACATTTTGCTCTGTTGCCGCCTTCCGTTCCGATTCCGAAAAGGATTTATTGATGCTTAAATGCACAGTATAAAGGGCAAGAAGCTGTCAACGGCCATCCTAAGCTGAACGTGCCTGCTCTCGTCAGATCGCAGACTGCTACCCAGCTTAGGGCCCGGTAAGTAAAAGCATGGGAGACTGGCTGGGAATCCCAGGTGTAGTTGACATTTTGCTCTGTTGCCGCCTTCCGTTCCGATTCCGAAAAGGATTTATTGATGCTTAAATCCACAGTATACAGGGTGTGAAGATGTCTACGGCCATCCTAAGCTGAATGTGCCTGTTCTTGTCGGATCGCAGACTGCTACCCAGCTTCGGGCCTGGAAAGTACCAGCATGGGAGACTGGCTGGGAATCCCGAGTACAGTTGACATTTTGCTCTGTTTCTGCTCCGATTCCGAAAATTATTTATTGATGCTTAAATCCACAGTATACAAAGTGTGAAGCTGTCAACGGCCATCCTAAGCTGAACGCGTCTGCTCTCGTCAGATCGCAAACTGCTAGGGCCTGGTAAGTACCAGCATGGGAGACTGGCCGTGAATCCCGGGTGCAGTTGACATTTTAATCTGTTGCCGCCTTCCGCTCCGATTCGGAAAAGGATTTATTGATGCTTAAATCCACAATATACAGGGTGTGAAGCTGTCAACGGCCATCCTAAGCCTGAACGTGCCTGCTCTCCTCAGATCGCAGACTGCTGCCCGGCAGATACCGGCATGGGAGACTGGCTGGCAATCCAAGGTGCCATTGACATTTTGCTCTGTTGCCGCCTTCTTCTCCGATTAATAAAAATATTTATTGATGCCTAAATCCACAATGTACAAGGCATAAAGATGTCAACAGCCATCCTAAGCTGAACACGCCAGCTCTCGTCAGATCGCAGACTGCTACCCAGCTTAGGGCCCAGTAATTACCGACATGGGAGACTGGCTGGGAATCCCGGGTGCAGTTGACATTTAGCTCTGTTGCCGCCTTCCGCTCCAATTCGGAAAATGATTTATTGATGCTTAAATGCACAGTATAAAGGCTGTGAAGCTGTCAACGGCCATCCTAAGCTGAACGCGCCTGCTCTTGTAAGATCGCAGACTGCTACCCAACTTAGGGCCCGGTAAGTACTGGCATGGGAGACTGGCTGGGAATCCCGGGTGCCGTTGACAATTTGCTCTATTGCTGCCTTCCGCTCCGATTCCGAAAATAATTTATTGATGCTTAAATGCACATTATAAAAAGCATGAAGCTGTCAATGGCCATCCTAAGCTGAACGCGCCTTCTCTCGTCAGATCGCAGACTGCTACCCAGCTTAGGGCCCGGTAAGTACTGGCATGGGAGACTGGCTGGGAATCCCGGTTGACATTTTGCTCTATTGCTGCCTTCCGCTCCGATTACGAAAAGAATTTATTGATGCTTAAATCCACAGTATACAAGGTGTGAAGCTGTCGACGGCCATCCTAAGCTTAACGCGCCTGCTTTCGTCAGATCGCAGACTGGTACAGATCTTAGGGCCTGGTAAGTACCGGCATGGGACACTGGCTGGGAATCCCGTCTGCCGTTGACATTTTGCTCTGTTGCCACCTTCCGTTCCGATTCCGAAAAGGATTTATTGATGCTTAAATGCACAGTATACAAAGTGTGAAGCTGTCAACGGCCATCCTAAGCTGAACGCGCCTGCTCTCGTCAGATCGCAGACTGCTACCCAGCTTAGGGCCTGGTAAATACCAGCATGGGAGACTGGCTGGGAATCCCGGGTGCAGTTGACATTTTAATCTGTTGCCGCCTTCCGCTCCGATTCGGAAAAGGATTTATTGATGCTTAAATGCACAGTATAAAAAGCATGAAGCTGTCAATGGCCATCCTGAGCTGAACGCGCCTGCTCTCGTCAGATCGCAGACTGCTACGCAGCTTAGGGCCCAGTAAGTACCGGCATGGGAGACTGGCTGGGAATCCCGGGTGCAGTTGAAGTTTCGCTCTGTTGCCGCCTTCCGTTCCGATTCCGAAAAGGATTTATTGATGCTTAAATGCACAGTATAAAAAGCATGAAGCTGTCAATGGCCATCCTAAGCTGAACGCGCCTGCTCTCGTCAGATCGCAGACTGTTACAGATCTTGGGGCCCGGTAAGTATTGGCATGGGACACTGGCTGGGAATCCTTGCTGCCATTGACATTTTGCTCTGTTGCCGCCTTCCTTTCCGGTTCCGGTTCCGATTCCGAAAAGGATTTATTGATGCTTAAACGCACAGTATAAAGGGCGAGAAGCTGTCAACGGCCGTCCTAAGCTGAACGTGCCTGCTCTCGTCAGATCGCAGACTGCTACCCAGCTTCGGGCATGGTAAGTACCAGCATGGGAGACTGGCTGGGAATCCCGGGTGCAGTTGACATTTTGCTCTGTTTCTGCTCCGATTCCGAAAATTATTTATTGATGCTTAAATCCACAGTATACAAAACGTGAAACTGTCAACGGCCATCCTAAGCTGAACGCGCCTGCTCTCGTCAGATCGCAGACTGCTACCCAGCTTCGGGCATGGTAAGTACCAGCATGGGAGACTGGCTGGGAATCCCGGGTGCAGTTGACATTTTGCTCTGTTTCTGCTCCGATTCCGAAAATTATTTATTGATGCTTAAATCAACAGTATACAAAGTGTGAAGCTGTCAACGGCCATCCTAAGCTGAACGCGCCTGCTCTCCTCAGATCACAGACTGCTGCCCGGCAGTTACCGGCATGGGAGACTGGCTGGCAATCCAAGGTGCCATTGACATTTTGTTCTGTTGCCGCCTTCCGCTCCGATTCGGAAAAGGATTTATTGATGCTTAAATCCACAATATACAGGGTGTGAAGCTGTCAACGGCCATCCTAAGCCTGAACGTGCCTGCTCTCCTCAGATCGCAGACTGCTGCCCGGCAGTTAGCGGCATGGGAGACTGGCTGGCAATCCAAGTTGCCATTGACATTTTGCTCTGTAGCCGCCTTCCGCTCCGATTCCGAAAATGATTTATTGATGCTTAAATCCACAGTATACAGGGTGTGAAGCCGTCTACGGCCATCCTAAGCTGAACGTGCCTGCTCTCGTCAGATCGCAGACTGCTACCCAGCTTAGGGCCCGGTAAGTATTGGCATGGGAGACTGGCTGGGAATCCCGGGTGCCGTTGACATTTTGCTCTATTGCTGCCTTCCGCTCCGATTCCGAAAATAATTTATTGATGCTTAAATCCACAGTATACAAGGTGTGAAGCTGTCGACGGCCATCCTAAGCTTAACGCGCCTGCTCTCGTCAGATCGCAGACTGGTACAGATCTTAGGGCCCGGTAAGTACCGGCATGGGACACTGGCTGGAAATCCCGGCTGCCGTTGACATTTTGCTCTGTTGCCGCCTTCCGTTCCGATTCCGAAAATGATTTATTTATGCTTAAATGCACAGTATAAATAGCGAGAAGCTGTCAACGGCCATCCTAAGCTGAACGCGCCTGCTCTCGTCAGATCGCAGACTGCTACCCAACTTAGGGCCCGGTAAGTACCAGCATGGGAGCTGGCTGGGAATCCCAGGTGTCGTTGACATTTTGTTCTGTTGCCGCCTTCCGCTCTGATTCCGAAAAGGATTTATTGATGCTTAAATTCACAGTATACAAAGTGTGAAGCTGTCAACGGCCATCCTAAGCTGAACGCGCCTGCTCTCGTCAGATCGCAGACTGCTACCCAGCTTAGGGCCTGGTAAGTACCAGCATGGGAGACTGGCTGGGAATCCCGGGTGCAGTTGACATTTTGTTCTGTTGCCGCCTTCCGCTCCGATTCGGAAAAGGAATTATTGATGCTTAAATACACAATATACAGGGTGTGAAGCGGTCAACGGCCATCCTAAGCCTGAACGTGCCTGCTCTCCTCAGATCGCAGACTGCTGCCCGACAGTTACCGGCATGGGAGACTGGCTGGCAATCCAAGGTGCCATTGACATTTTGCTCTGTTGCCGTCTTCCTCTCCGATTAATAAAAATATTTATTGATGCTTAAATCCACAATATACAAGGCGTGAAGATGTCAATGGCCATCCTAAGCTGAACGCGCCTGCTCTCGTCAGATCGCAGACTGCTACCCAGCTTAGGGCCCAGTAAGTACCGGCATGGGAGACTGGCTAGGAATCCCGGGTGCAGATGATATTTTGCTCTGTTGTCGCCTTCCGTTCCGATTCCGAAAAGGATTTATTGATGCTTAAATGCACAGAATAAAAAGCATGAAGCTGTCAATGGCCATCCTAAGCTGAACGCGCCTGCTCTCGTCAGATCGCAGACTGATACCCAGCTTAGGGCCTGGTAAGTACCAGCATGGGAGACTGGCTGGGAGTCCCAGGTGCAGTTGACATTTTAATCTGTTGCCGCCTTCCGCTTCGATTCGGAAAAGGATTTATTGATGCTTAAATCCACAATATAAAGGGCGTGAAGCTGTCAACGGCCATCCTAAACTGAACCCGCCTGCTCTCGTCAGATCGCAGACTGCTACCCAGCTTAGGGCCCGATAAGTACCTGCATGGGAGACTGGCTGGGAATCCCAGGTGTTGTTGACATTTTGCTCTGTAGCCGCCTTCCGCTCCGATTCCGAAAATGATTTATTGATGCTTAAATCCACAGTATACAGGGTGTGAAGCCGTCTACGGCTATCCTAAGCTGAATGTGCCTGTTCTTGTCAGATCGCAGACTGCTGCACGGCAAGTACAGGCATGGGAGACTGGATGGCAATCCAAGGTGCTGTTGACATTTTGCTCTGTTGCCGCCTTCCTCTCCGATTAAAAAAATATTTATTGATGCTTAAATCCACAGTATACAAGGCGTGAAGCTGTCGACGGCCATCCTAAGCTTAACGCGCCTGCTCTCGTCAGATCGCAGACTGGTACAGATCTTAGGGCCCGGTAAGTACCGGCATGGGACACTGGCTGGGAATCCCGGCTGCCGTTGACATTTTGCTCTGTTGCCGCCTTCCGTTCCGATTCCTAAAAAGGATTTACTGATGCTTAAATGCACAGTATACAAAGTGTGAAGCTGTCAACGGCCATCCTAAGCTGAACGCGCCTGCTCTCGTCAGATCGCAGACTGCTACCCAGCTTAGGGCCTGGTAAGTACCAGCATGGGAGACTGGCTGGGAATCCATGGTGCAGTTGACATTTTAATCTGTTGCCGCCTTCCGCTCCGATTCGGAAAAGGATTTATTGATGCTTAAATGCACAGTATAAAGGGCATGAAGCTGTCAACGGCCATCCTAAGCTGAACGCGCCTGCTCTCGTCAGATCGCAGACTGCTACCCAGCTTAGGGCCCGGTAAGTACCAGCATGGGAGACTGGCTGGGAATCGCAGGTGTTGTTGACATTTTGCTCTGTAGCCGCTTTCCGCTCCGATTCCGAAAAGGATTTATTGATGCTTAAATCCACAGTATACAGGGTGTGAAGCCGTCTACGGCTATCCTAAGCTGAATGTGCCTGTTCTTGTCAGATCGCAGACTTCTGCCCGGCAAGTACGGGCATGGGAGACTGGCTGGCAATCCAAGGTGCTATTGACATTTTGCTCTGTTGCCGCCTTCCTCTCTGATTCCGAAAAGGATTTATTGATGCTTAAATCCACAGTATCCACAGTATACAGGGTGTGAAGCCGTCTACGGCTATCCTAAGCTGAATGCGCCTGTTCTTGTCAGATCGCAGACTGCTGCCCGGCAAGTACGGGCATGGGAGACTGGCTGGCAATCCAAGGTGCTATTGACATTTTGCTCTGTTGCCGCCTTCCTCTCCGATTAAAAAAATATTTATTGATGCTTAAATGCACAGTATACAAAGTGTGAAGCTGTCAACGGCCATCCTAAGCTGAACGCGCCTGCTCTTGTCAGATCGCAGGCTGCTACCCAACTTCGGGCCCGGTAAGTACTGGCATGGGAGACTGGCTGGGAATCCCGGTTGCCGTTGACATTCTGCTCTATTGCTGCCTTCCGCTCTGATTCCGAAAATAATTTATTGATGTTTAAATCCACAGTATACAAGGTGTGAAGCTGTCAACGGCCATCGTAAGCTGAACGCGCCTGCTCTCGTCAGATTGCAGACTGCTACCTAACTTAGGGCCCGGTAAGTACCAGCATGGGAGACTGGCTGGGAATTCCAGGTGTCGTTGACATTTTGCTCTGTAGGCGCCTTCCGCTCCGATTCCGAAAAGGTTTTATTGATGCTTAAATCCACAGTATACAGGGTGTGAAGATGTCTACGGCCATCCTAAGCTGAATGCGCCTGTTCTTGTCAGATCGCAGACTGCTACCCAGCTTCGGGCATGGTAAGTACCAGCATGGGAGACTGGCTGGGAATCCCGGGTGCAGTTGACATTTTGCTCTGTTTCTGCTCCGATTCCGAAAATTATTTATTGATGCTTAAATCCACAGTATACAAAGTGTGAAGCTGTCAACGGCCATCCTAAGCTGAACGCGCCTGCTCTCCTCAGATCGCAGACTGCTGCCCGGCAGTTACCGGCATGGGAGACTGGCTGGCAATCCAAGGTGCCATTGACATTTTGTTCTGTTGCCGCCTTCCGCTCCGATTCGGAAAAGGATTTATTGATGCTTAAATCCACAATATACAGGGTGTGAAGCTGTCAACTGCCTTCCTAAGCCTGAACGTGCCTGCTCTCCTCAGATCGCAGACTGCTGCTCGGCAGTTAGCGGCATGGGAGACTGGCTGGCAATCCAAGGTGCCATTGACATTTTGCTCTGTAGCCGCCTTCCGCTCCTATTCCGAAAATGATTTATTGATGCTTAAATCCACAGTATACAGTGTGTGAAGCCGTCTACGGCTATCCTAAGCTGAATGTGCCTGTTCTTGTCAGATCGCAGACTGCTGCACGACAAGTACGGGCATGGGAGACTGGCTGGCAATCCAAGGTGCTGTTGACATTTTGCTCTGTTGCCGCCTTCCTCTCCGATTAAAAAAATATTTATTGATGCTTAAATCCACAGTATACAAGGCGTGAAGATGTCAACGGCCATCCTAAGCTGAACGCGCCTTCTCTCGTCAGATCGCAGACTGCTACCCAGCTTCGGGCCCGGTAAGTACTGGCATGGGAGACTGGCTGGGAATCCCGGGTGCCGTTGACATTTTGCTCTATTGCTGCCTTCCGCTCCGATTCCGAAAATAATTTATTGATGCTTAAATCCACAGTATACAAGGTGTGAAGCTGTCGACGGCCATCCTAAGCTTAACGCGCCTGCTCTCGTCAGATCGCAGACTGGTACAGATCTTAGGGCACGGTAAGTACCGGCATGGGACACTGGCTGGGAATCCCGGCTGCCGTTGACATTTTGTTCTGTTGCCGCCTTCCGTTCCGATTCCGAAAAGGATTTATTGATGCTTAAATGCACAGTATACAAAGTGTGAAGCTGTCAACGGCCATCCTAAGCTGAACGCGCCTGCTCTCGTCAGATCGCAGACTGCTACCCAGCTTAGGGCCTGGTAAGTACAAGCATGGGAGACTGGCTGGGAATCCCGGGTGTAGTTGACATTTTAATCTGTTGCCGCCTTCCGCTCCGATTCCGAAAAGGATTTATTGATGCTTAAATGCACAGTATAAAGGCCGTGAAGCTGTCAACGGCCATCCTAAGCTGAACGCGCCTGCTCTCGTCAGAGCGCAGACTGCTACCCAGCTTAGGGCCCGGTAAGTACCAGCATGGGAGACTGGCTGGGAATCTCAGGTGTAGTTGACATTTTGCTCTGTAGCTCTGTAGACATTTTGCTCCGATTCCGAAAAGGATTTATTGATACTTAAATCCACAATATACAGGGTGTGAAGCCATCTACGGCTATCCTAAGCTGAATGCGCCTGTTCTTGTCAGATCGCAGACTGCTGCCCGGCAAGTACGGGCATGGGAGACTGGCTGGCAATCCAAGGTGCTATTGACATTTTGCTCTGTTGCCGCCTTCCTCTCCGATTAAAAAAAATATTTATTGATGCTTAAATCCACAGTATACAAGGCGTGAAGTTGTCAACGTCCATCCTAAGCTGAACGCGCCTGCTCTCGTCAGATCGCAGACTGCTACCCAGCTTAGGGCCCGGTAAGTACTGGCAGTTGACATTTTGCTCTATTGCTGACTTCCGCTCCGATTCCGAAAATAATTTATTGATGCTTAAATCCACAGTATAAAAGGTGTGAAGCTGTCGACGGCCATCCTAAGTTTAACGCGCCTGCTCTCGTCAGATCGCAGACTGGTATAGATCTTAGGGCCCGGTAAGTACCGGCATGGGACACTGGCTGGGAATCCCGGCTGCCGTTGACATTTTGCTCTGTTGCCGCCTTCCGTTCCGATTCCGAATAGGATTTATTGATGCTTAAATGCACAGTATAAAGGGCGAGAAGCTGTCAACGGCCATCCTAAGCTGAACGCGCCTGCTCTCGGCAGATCGCAGACTGCTACCCAGCTTAGGGCCCGGTAAGTACCAGCATGGGAGACTGGCTGGGAATCCCAGGTGTCGTAGACATTTTGCTCTGTTGCCGCCTTCCGCTCCGATTCCGAAAAGGATTTATTGATGCTTAAATCCACAGTATATAGGGTGTGAAGATGTCTACGGCCATCCTAAGCTGAATGCGCCTGTTCTCATCAGATTGCAGACTGCTACCCAGCTTCGGGCCCAGTAAGTACCAGCATGGGAGACTGGCTGGGAATCCCGAGTGCATTTGACATTTTGCTCTGTTTCTGCTCCAATTCCGAAAATTATTTATTGATGCTTAAATCCACAGTATACAAAGTGTGAAGCTGTCAACGGCCATCCTAAGCTGAACGCGCCTGCTCTCCTCAGATCGCAGACTGCTGCCCGGCAGTTACCGGCATGGGAGACTGGCTGGCAATCCAAGGTGCCATTGACATTTTGTTCTGTTGCCGCCTTCCTCTCCGATTAAAAAAAATATTTATTGATGCTTAAATCCACAGTATACAAGGCGTGAAGTTGTCAACGGCCATCCTAAGCTGAACGCGCCTGCTCTCGTCAGATCGCAGACTGCTACCCAGCTTAGGGCCCGGTAAGTACCAGCATGGGTGACTGGCTGGGAATCCCAGGTGTCGCTGCCATTTTGCTCTGTTGCCGCCTTTCGCTCCGATTCCGAAAAGGATTTATTGATGCTTAAATCCACAGTATACAGGGTGTAAAGATGTCTACGGCCATCCTAAGATGAATGCGCCTGTTCTCGTCAGATCGCAGACTGCTACCCAGCTTCGGGCCCGGTAAGTACCAGCATGGGAGACTGGCTGGGAATCCCGGGTGCAGTTGACATTTTAATCTGTTGCCGCCTTCCGCTCCGATTCGGAAAAGGATTTATTGATACTTAAATCCACAGTATACAGGGTGTGAAGCCATCTACGGCTATCCTAAGCTGAATGTGCCTGTTCTTGTCAGATCGCAGACTGCTGCCCGGCAAGTACGGGCATGGGAGACTGGCTGGCAATCCCAGGTGCTATTGCCATTTTGCTCTGTTGCCGCCTTCCTCTCCGATTCCGAAAAGGATTTATTGATGCTTAAATGCACAGTATACAAGGCGAGAAGATGTCAACGGCCGTCCTAAGCTGAACGCGCCTGCTCTCGTCAGATCGAAGACTGCTACTCAGCTTTGGGCCTGGTAAGTACCAGCATGGGAGACTGGCTGGGAATCCCGGGTGCAGCTGACATTTTGCTCTGTTTCTGCTCCGATTCCGAAAATTATTTATTGATGCTTAAATCCACAGTATACAAAGTGTGAAGCTGTCAACGGCCATCCTAAGCTGAACGCGCCTGCTCTCGTCAGATCGCAGAATGCTACCCAGCTTAGGGCCTGGTAAGTACCAGCATGGGAGACTGGCTGGGAATCCCGGGTGCAGTTGATATTTTAATCTGTTGCCGCCTTCCGCTCCGATTTGGAAAAGGATTTATTGATGCTTAAATCCACAATATACAGGGTGTGAAGCTGTCAACGGCCATCCTAAGCCTGAACGTGCCTGCTCTCCTCAGATCGCAGACTGCTGCCCGGCAGTTACCGGCATGGGAGACTGGCTGGCAATCCAAGGTGCCATTGATATTTTGCTCTGTTGCCGCCTTCCTCTCCGATTAATAAAAATATTTATTGATGCTTAAATCCACAATATACAAGGCGTGAAGATGTCAACGGCCATCCTAAGCTGAACGTGCCTGTTCTCGTCAGATCGCAGACTGCTACCCAGCTTAGGGCCCAGTAAGTACCGGCATGGGAGACTGGCTGGGAATCCCGGATGCAGTTGACATTTTGCTCTGTTGCCGCCTTCCGTTCCGATTCCGAAAAGGATTTATTGATGCTTAAATGAACAGTATAAAAAGCATGAAGCAGTCAATGGCCATCCTAAGCTGAACGCGCCTGCTCTAGTCAGATCGCAGACTGCTACCCAGCTTAGGGCCCGGTAAGTACTGGCATGGGAGACTGGCTGGGAATCCCGGTTGCCGTTAACATTTTGCTCTATTGCTGCCTTCCGCTCCAATTCCGAAAAGAATTTGTTGATGCTTAAATCCACAGTATACAAGGTGTGAAGCTGTCGACGGCCATCCTAAGCTTAACGCGTCTGCTCTCGTCAGATCGCAGACTGGTACAGATCTTAGGGCCCGGTAAGTACCGGCATGGGACACTGGCTGGGAATCCCGGCTGCCGTTGACATTTTGCTCTGTTGCCGCCTTCCGTTCCGATTCCGAAAAGGATTCATTGATGCTTAAATGCACAGTATACAAAGTGTGAAGCTGTCAACGGCCATCCTAAGCTGAACGCGCCTGCTCTCGTCAGATCGCAGACTGATACCCAGCTTAGGGCCTGGTAAGTACCAGCATGGGAGACTGGCTGGGAATCCCGGGTGCAGTTGACATTTTGCTCTGTTGCCGCCTTCCTCTCCGATTAAAAAAAATATTTATTGATGCTTAAATCCACAGTATACAAGGCTTGAAGTTGTCAACGGCCATCCTAAGCTGAACGCGCCTGCTCTCGTCAGATCGCAGACTGCTACCCAGCTTAGGGCCCGGTAAGTACTGGCATGGGAGACTGGCTGGGAATCCTGGGTGCCGTTGACATTTTGCTCTATTGCTGCCTTCCGCTCCGATTCAGTAAATAATTTATTGATGCTTAAATCCACAGTATACAAGGTGTGAAGCTGTCGACGGCCATCCTAAGCTTAACGCGCCTGCTCTCGTCAGATCGCAGACTGGTACAGATCTTAGGGCCCGGTAAGTACCGGCATGGGACACTGGCTGGGAATCCCGACTGCCGTTGACATTTTGCTCTGTTGCCGCCTTCCGTTCCGATTCCGAAAAGGATTTATTGATGCTTAAATGCACAGTATAAAGGGCAAAAATCTGTCAACGGCCATCCTAAGCTGAACGCGCCTGCTCTCATCAGATCGCAGACTGCTACCCAGCTTAGGGCCCGGTAAGTACCAGCATGGGAGACTGGCTGGGAATCCCAGGTGTCGTTGACATTTTGCTCTGTTGCCGCCTTCCGATCCGATTCCGAAAAGGATTTATTGATGCTTAAATCCACAGTATACAGGGTGTGAAGATGTCTACGGCCATCCTAAGCTGAATGCGCCTGTTCTCGTCAGATCACAGACTGCTACCCAGCTTCGGGCCCAGTAAGTACCAGCATGTGAGACTGGCTGGGAATCCCGAGTGCAGTTGACATTTTGCTCTGTTTCTGCTCCGATTCCGAAAATTATTTATTGATGCTTAAATCCACAGTATACAAAGTGTGAAGCTGTCAACGGTCATCCTAAGCTGAACGCGCCTGCTCTCGTCAGGTCGCAGACTGCTACCCAGCTTAGGGCCTGGTAAGTACCAGCATGGGAGACTGGCTGGGAATCCCAGGTGCAGTTGACATTTTAATCTGTTGCCGCCTTCCGCTCCGATTCGGAAAAGGATCTATTGATGCTTAAATCCACAATATACAGGGTGTGAAGCTGTCAACGGCCATCCTAAGCCTGAACGTGCCTGCTCTCCTCAGATCGCAGACTGCTGCCCGGCAGATACCAGCATGGGAGACTGGCTGGCAATCCAAGGTGCCATTGACATTTTGCTCTGTTGCCGCCTTCTTCTCCGATTAATAAAAATATTTATTGATGCTTAAATCCACAATATACAAGACGTAAAGATGTCAACGGCCATCCTAAGCTGAACGCTCCTGCTCTCGTCAGATCGCAGACTGCTACCCAGCTTAGGGCCCAGTAAGTACCGGCATGGGAGACTGGCTGGCAATCCCGGGTGCAGTTGACATTTTGCTCTGTTGCCGCCTTCCGCTCCGATTCGGAAAAGGATTTATTGATGCTTAAATGCACAGTATAAAGGGCATGACACTGTCAACGGCCATCGTAAGCTGAACGCGCCTGCTCTCGTCAGATCGCAGACTGCTACCCAGCTTAGGGCCCGGTAAGTACCAGCATGGGAGACTGGCTGGGAATCCCAGGTGTTGTTGACATTTTGCTCTGTAGCCGCCTTCCGCTCCGATTCCAAAAAGGATTTATTGATGCTTAAATCCACAGTATACAGGGTGTGAAGCCGTCTACGGCTATCCTAAGCTGAATGTGTCTGTTCTTGTCAGATCGCAGACTGCTGCCCGGCAAGTACGAGCATGGGAGACTGGCTGGAAATCCAAGGTGCTATTGACATTTTGCTCTGTTGCCGCCTTTCTCTCCGATTCCGAAAAGGATTTATTGATGCTTAAATGCACAGTATAAAAAGCATGAAGCTGTCAATGGCCATCCTAAGCTGAACGCGCCTGCTCTCGTCAGATTGCAGACTGCTACCCAGCTTAGGGCCCGGTAAGTACTGGCATGGGAGACTGGCTGGGAATCCCGGGTGCCGTTGACATTTTGCTCTATTGCTGCCTTCTTCTCCGATTAATAAAAATATTTATTGATGCTTAAATCCACAATATACAAGGCGTAAAGATGTCAACGGCCATCCTAAGCTGAACGCTCCTGCTCTCGTCAGATCGCAGACTGCTACCCAGCTTAGGGCCCAGTAAGTACCGGCATGGGAGACTGGCTGGCAATCCCGGGTGCAGTTGACATTTTGCTCTGTTGCCGCCTTCCGCTCCGATTCGGAAAAGGATTTATTGATGCTTAAATGCACAGTATAAAGGGCATGACACTGTCAACGGCCATCGTAAGCTGAACGCGCCTGCTCTCGTCAGATCGCAGACTGCTACCCAGCTTAGGGCCCGGTAAGTACCAGCATGGGAGACTGGCTGGGAATCCCAGGTGTTGTTGACATTTTGCTCTGTAGCCGCCTTCCGCTCCGATTCCGAAAAGGATTTATTGATGCTTAAATCCACAGTATACAGGGTGTGAAGCCGTCTACGGCTATCCTAAGCTGAATGTGGCTGTTCTTTTCAGATCGCAGACTGCTGCCCGGCAAGTACGGGCATGGGAGACTGGCTGGAAATCCAAGGTGCTATTGACATTTTGCTCTGTTGCCGCCTTTCTCTCCGATTCCGAAAAGGATTTATTGATGCTTAAATGCACAGTATAAAAAGCATGAAGCTGTCAATGGCCATCCTAAGCTGAACGCGCCTGCTCTCGTCAGATTGCAGACTGCTACCCAGCTTAGGGCCCGGTAAGTACTGGCATGGGAGACTGGCTGGGAATCCCGGGTGCCGTTGACATTTTGCTCTATTGCTGCCTTCCGCTCCGATTCCGAAAATAATTTATTGATGCTTAAATCCACAGTATACAAGGTGTGAAGCTGTCGACGGCCATCCTAAGCTGAACGCGCCTGCTCTCGTCAGATCGCAGACTGGTACAGATCTTAGGGCTCAGTAAGTACCGGCATGGGAGACTGGCTGGGAATCCCGGCTGCCGTTGACATTTTGCTCTGTTGCCGCCTTCCGTTCCGATTCCGAAAAGGATTTATTGATGCTTAAATGCACAGTATAAAGGGAAAAAAACTGTCAACGGCCATCCTAAGCTGAACGCGCCTGCTCTCGGCAGATCACAGACTGCTACCCAGCTTAGGGCCCGGTAAGTACCAGCATGGGAGACTGGCTGGGAATCCCAGGTGTCGTTGACATTTTGCTCTGTTGCCGCCTTCCGCTCCGATTCCGAAAAGGATTTATTGATGCTTAAATCCACAGTATACAAAGCGTGAAGCTGTCAACGGCCATCCTAAGATGAATGCGCCTGTTCTCGTCAGATCGCAGACTGCTACCCAACTTCGGGCCTGGTAAGTACCAGCATGGGAGACTGGCTGGGAAACCCGGGTGCAGTTGACATTTTAATCTGTTGCCGCCTTCCGCTCCGATTTGGAAAAGGATTTATTGATGCTTAAATCCACAATATACAGGGTTTGAAGCTGTCAACGGCAATCCTAAGCCTGAACGTGCCTGCTCTCCTCAGATCGCAGACTGCTGCCCGTCAGTTACCGGCATGGGAGACTGGCTGGCAATCCAAGGTGCCATTGATATTTTGCTCTGTTGCCGCCTTCCTCTCCGATTAATAAAAATATTTATTGATGCTTAAATCCACAATATACAAGGCGTGAAGATGTCAACGGCCATCCTAAGCTGAACGTGCCTGCTCTCGTCAGATCGCAGACTGCTACCCAGCTTAGGGCCCAGTAAGTACCGGCATGGGAGACTGGCTGGGAATCCCAGGTGCAGTTGACATTTTGCTCTGTTGCCGCCTTCCGTTCCGATTCCGAAAAGGATTTATTGATGCTTAAATGCACAGTATAAAAAGCATGAAGCAGTCAATGGCCATCCTAAGCTGAACGTGCCTGCTCTAGTCAGATCGCAGACTGCTACCCAGCTTAGGGCCCGGTAAGTACTGGCATGGGAGACTGGCTGGGAATCCAGGTTGCCGTTAACGTTTTGCTCTATTGCTGCCTTCCGCTCCAATTCCGAAAATAATTTATTGATGCTTAAATCCACAGTATACAAGGTGTGAAGCTGTCGACGGCCATCCTAAGCTTAACGCGCCTGCTCTCGTCAGATCGCAGACTGGTACAGATCTTAGGGCCCGGTAAGTACCGGCATGGGACACTGGCTGGGAATCCCGGCTGCCGTTGACATTTTGCTCTGTTGCCGCCTTCCGTTCCGATTCCGAAAAGGATTTATTGATGCTTAAATGCAGAGTATACAAAGTGTGAAGCTGTCAACGGCCATCCTAAGCTGAACGCGCCTGCTCTCGGCAGATCGCAGACTGCTACCCAGCTTAGGGCCTGGTAAGTACCAGCATGGGAGACTGGCTGGGAATCCCGGGTGCAGTTGACATTTTAATCTGTTGCCGCCTTCCGCTCCGATTCGGAAAAGGATTTATTGATGCTTAAATGCACAGTATAAAGGGCGTGATGCTGTCAACGGCCATCCTAAGCTGAACCCGCCTGCTTTTGTCAGATCGCAGACTGCTACCCAGCTTAGGGCCCGGTAAGTACCAGCATGGGAGACTGGCTGGGAATCTCATGTGTTGTTGACATTTTGCTCTGTAGCTCTGTAGACATTTTGCTCCGATTCCGAAAAGGATTTATTGATGCTTAAATCCACAATATACAGGGTGTGAAGCCGTCTACGGCTATTCTAAGCTGAATGCGCCTGTTCTTGTCAGATCGCAGACTGCTGCCCGGCAAGTACGGGCATGGGAGACTGGCTGGCAATCCAAGGTGCTATTGACATATTGCTCTGTTGCCGCCTTCCTCTCCAATTAAAAAAAATATTTATTGATGCTTAAATCCACAGTATACAAGGCGTGAAGATGTCAACGGCCATCCTAAGCTGAACGTGCCTGCTCTCGTCAGATCGCAGACTGCTACCCAGCTTAGGGCCCGGTAAGTACCAGCATGGGAGACTGGCTGGGAATCCCAGGTGTTGTTGACATTTTGCTCTGTAGCCGCCTTCCGCTCCGATTCCGAAAAGGATTTATTGATGCTTAAATCCACAGTATACAGGGTGTGAAGCCGTCTACGGCTATCCTAAGCTGAATGTGCCTGTTCTTGTCAGATCGCAGACTGCTGCCCGGCAAGTACAGGCATGGGAGACTGGCTGGGAATCCCGGGTGCCGTTAACATTTTGCTCTATTGCTGCCTTGCGCTCCGATTCCGAAAATAATTTATTGATGCTTAAATCCACAGTATACAAGGTGTGAAGCTGTCGACGGCCATCCTAAGCTTAACACGCCTGCTCTCGTCAGATCGCAGACTGGTACAGATCTTAGGGCCCGGTAAGTACCGGCATGGGACACTGGCTGGGAATCCCGTCTGCCGTTGACATTTTGCTCTGTTGCCGCCTTCCGTTCCGATTCCGAAAAGGATTTATTGATGTTTAAATGCACAGTATACAAAGTGTGAAGCTGTCAACGGCCATCCTAAGCTGAATTCGCCTGCTCTCGTCAGATCGCAGACTGCTATCCAGCTTAGGGCCTGGTAAGTACCAGCATGGGAGACTGGCTGGGAACCCCGGGTGCAGTTGACATTTTAATCTGTTGCCGCCTTCCGCTCCGATTCGGAAAAGGATTTATTGATGCTTAAATGCACAGTATAAAGGGCGTGAAGCTGTCAACGGCCATCCTAAGCTGAACGAGCCTGCTCTCGTCAGATCGCAGACTGCTACCCAGCTTAGGGCCCGGTAAGTACCAGCATGGGAGACTGGCTGGGAATCTCAGGTGTCGTTGACATTTTGCTCTGTAGCTCTGTAGACATTTTGTTCCGATTTCGAAAAGGATTTATTGATGCTTAAATCCACAGTATACAGGGTGTGAAGCCGTCTACGGCTATCCTAAGCTGAATGCGCCTGTTCTTGTCAGATCGCAGACTGCTGCCCGGCAAGTACGGGCATGGGAGACTGGCTGGCAATCCAAGGTGCTATTGACATTTTGCTCTGTTGCCGCCTTCCTCTCCGATTAAACAAAATATTTATTGATGCTTAAATCCACAGTATACAAGGCGTGAAGATGTCAACGGCCATCCTAAGCTGAACGCGCCTGCTCTCGTCAGATCGCAGACTGCTACGCAGCGTAGGGCCCAGTAAGTACCGGCATGGGAGACTGGCTGGGAATCCTGGGTGCAGTTGACATTTTGCTCTGTTGCCGCCTTCCGTTCCGATTCCGAAAAGGATTTATTGATGCTTAAATGCACAGTATAAAAAGCATGAAGCTGTCAATGGCCATCCTAAGCTGAACGCGCCTGCTCTCGTCAGATCGCAGACTGGTACAGATCTTGGGGCCCGGTAAGTACCGGCATGGGACACTGGCTGGGAATCCTGGCTGCCGTTGACATTTTGCTCTGTTGCCGCCTTCCGTTCCGATTCCGAAAAGGATTTATTGATGCTTAAATGCACAGTATAAAGGGCGAGAAGCTGTCAATGGCCATCCTAAGCTGAACGCGCCTGCTCTCGTCAGATCACAGACTGCTACCCAGCTTAGGGCCCGGTAAGTACCAGCATGGGAGACTGACTGGGAATCCCAGGTGTCGTTGACATTTTGCTCTGTTGCCGCCTTCTGCTCCGATTCCGAAAAGGATTTATTGATGCTTAAATCCACAGTATACAGGGTGTGAAGATGTCTACGGCCATCCTAAGCTGAATGTGCCTGTTCTCGTCAGATCGCAAACTGCTACCCAGCTTTGGGCCTGGTAAGTACCAGCATGGGAGACTGGCTGGGAATCCCATGTGCAGTAGACATTTTGCTCTGTTTCTACTCCGATTCCGAAAATTATTTATTGATGCATAAATCCACAGTATACAAAGTGTGAAGCTGTCAATGGCCATCCTAAGCTGAACGCGCCTGCTCTCGTCAGATCGCAGACTGCTACCCAGCTTAGGGCCTGGTAAGTACCAGCATGGGAGACTGGCTGGAATCCCGGGTGCAGTTGACATTTTAATCTGTTGCCGCCTTCCGCTCCGATTCGGAAAAGGATTTATTGATGCTTAAATCCACAATATACAGGGTGTGAAGCTGTCAACGGCCATCCTAAGCTCAACGTGTCTGCTCTCCTCAGATCGCAGACTGCTGCCCGGCAGATACCGGCATGGGAGACTGGCTGGCAATCCAAGGTGCCATTGACATTTTGCTATGTTGCCGCCTTCCTCTCCGATTAATAAAAATATTTATTGATGCTTAAATCCACAATATACAAGGCGTGAAGATGTCAACGGCCATCCTAAGCTGAACGTGCCTGCTCTCGTCAGATCGCAGACTGCTTCCCAGCTTAGGGCCCAGTAAGTACCGGCATGGGAGACTGGCTGGGAATCCCGGGTGCAGTTGACATTTTGCTCTGTTGCCGCCTTCCGTTCCGATTCCGAAAAGGATTTATTGATGCTTAAATGCACAGTATAAAAAGCATGAAGCTGTCAATGGCCATCCTAAGCTGAACGCGCCTGCTCTCGTCAGATCGCAGACTGCTACCCAGCTTAGGGCCCAGTAAGTAACGGCATGGGAGACTGGCTGGGAATCCCGAGTGCAGTTGACATTTTGCTCTGTTGCCGCCTTCCGTTCCGATTCCGAAAAGGATTTATTGATGCTTAAATGCACAGTATAAAAATCTTGAAGCTGTCAATGGCCATCCTAAGCTGAACGCGCCAGCTCTTGTCAGATCGCAGACTGCTACCCAGCTTAGGGCCCGATAAGTACTGGCATGGGAGACTGGATGGGAATCCCGGGTGTAGTTGACATTTTGCTCTGTCTCTGCTCCGATTCCGAAAATTATTTATTGATGCTTAAATCCACAGTATACAAAGTGTGAAGCTGTCAAAGGCCATCCTAAGCCTGAACGTGCCTGCTCTCCTCAGATCGCAGACTGCTGCCCGGCAGATACCGGCATGGGAGACTGGCTGGCAATCCAAGGTGCCATTGACATTTTGCTCTGTTGCCGCCTTCCTCTCCGATTAATAAAAATATTTATTGATGCTTAAATCCACAATATACAACGCATAAAGATGTCACCGGCCATCCTAAGCTGAACGCGCCTGCTCTCGTAAGATCGCAGACTGCTACCCAGCTTAGGGCCTAGTAAGTACCGGCATGGGAGACTGGCTGGGAATCCCGGGTGCAGTTGACATTTTGCTCTGTTGCCGCCTTCTGTTCCGATTCCGAAAAGGATTTATTGATGCTTAAATGCACAGTATAAAAAACACGAAGCTGTCAAAGGCCATCCTAAGCTGAACGCGCCTGCTCTCGTCAGAGCGCAGACTGGTACAGATCTTAGGGTCCGGTAAGTACCGGCATGGGACACTGGCTGGGAATCCCGGCTGCCGTTGACATTTTGCTCTGTTGCCGCCTTCCGTTCCGATTCCGAAAAGGATTTATTGATGCTTAAATGCACAGTATAAAGGGCAAGAAGCTGTCAACAGCCATCCTAAGCTGAACGCGCCTGCTCTCGTCAGATCACAGACTGCTACCCAGCTTAGGGCCTGGTAAGTACCACCATGGAAGACTGGCTGGGAATCCCAAGTGTCGTTGACATTTTGCTCTGTTGCCGCCTTCCGCTCCGATTCCGAAAAGGATTTATTGATGCTTAAATCCACAGTAAACAGGGTGTGAAGATGTCTACGGCCATCCTAAGCTGAATGCGCCTGTTCTCGTCAGATCGCAGACTGCTACCCAGCTTCGGGCCTCGTAAGTACCAGCTTGGGAGACTGGCTGGGAATCCCGTGTGCAGTTTACATTTTGCTCTGTTTCTGTTCCGATTCCGAAAATTATTTATTGATTCTTAAATCCACAGTATACAAAGTGTGAAGCTGTCAACCACCATCCTAAGCTGAATGCGCCTGCTCTCGTCAGAACGCAGACTGCTACCCAGCTTAGGGCCTGGTAAGTACCAGCATGGGAGACTGGCTGGGAATCCCGGGAGCAGTTGACATTTTAATCTGTTGCCGCCTTCCGCTCCGATTCGGAAAATGATTTATTGATGCTTTAATCCACAATATACAGGGTGTGAAGCTGTCAACGGCCATCCTAAGCCTGAACGTGCCTGCTCTCCTCAGATCGCACACCGCTGCCCGGCAGATACCGGCATGGGAGACTGGCTGGCAATCCAAGGTGCCATTGACATTTTGCTCTGTTGCCGCCTTCCTCTCCGATTAATAAAAATATTTATTGATGCTTAAATCCACAATATACAACGCGTTAAGATGTCAATGGCCATCCTAAGCTGAACGCGCCTGCTCTCGTTAGATCGCAGACTGCTACCCAGCTTAGGGCCTGGTAAGTACCAGCATGGGAGACTGGCTGGGAATCCCGTGTGCAGTTGACATTTTGCTCTGTTGCCGCCTTCTGTTCCGATTCCGAAAAGGATTTATTGATGCTTAAATGCAGAGTATAAAAAGCTTGAAGCTGTCAATGGCCATCCTAAGCTGAACGCGCCTGCTCTCGTCAGATCGCAGACTGCTACCCAGCTTAGGGCCCGGTAAGTACTGGCATGTGAGACTGGCTGGGAATCCCGGTTGCCGTTGACATCTTGCTCTATTGCTGCCTTCCGCTCCGATTCCGAAAAGAATTTATTGATGCTTAAATCCACAGTATACAAGGTGTGAAGCTGTCGACGGCCATCCTAAGCTTAACGCGCCTGCTCTCGTCAGATCGCAGACTGGTACAGATCTTAGGGCAAGGTAAATACCGGCATGGGACACTGGCTGGGAATCCCGACTGTCGTTGACATTTTGCTCTGTTGCCGCCTTCCGTTCCGGTTCCGGTTCCGGTTCCGATTCCGAAAAGGATTTATTGATGCTTAAATACACAGTATACAAAGTGTGAAGCTGTCAAAGGCCATCCTAAGCTGAACGCGCCTGCTCTCATCAGATCGCAGACTGCTACCAAGCTTAGGGCCTGGTAAGTACCAGCATGGGAGACTGGCTGGGAATCCCGGGTGCAGATGACATTTTAATCTGTCGCCGCTTTCCACTCCGATTCGGAAAAGGATTTATTGATGCTTAAATGCACAGTATAAAGGGAGTGAAGCTGTCAACGGCCATCCAAAGCTGAACGCACCTGCTCTCGTCAGATCGCAGACTGCTACCCAGCTTAGGGCCCGGTAAGTACCAGCATGGGAGACTGGCTGGGAATCCCAGGTGTTGTTGACATTTTGCTCTGTAGCCGCCTTCCGCTCCGATTCCGAAAAGGATTTATTGATGCTTAAATCCACAGTATACAAGGTGTGAAGCTGTCGACGGCCATCCTAAGCTTAACACGCCTGCTCTCGTCAGATCGCAGACTGGTACAGATCTTAGGGCCCGGTAAGTACCGGCATGGGACACTGGCTGGGAATCCCGTCTGCCGTTGACATTTTGCTCTGTTGCCGCCTTCCATTCCGATTCCGAAAAGGATTTATTGATGCTTAAATGCACAGTATAAAGGTCGAGAAGCTGTCAACGGCCATCCTAAGCTGAACGCGCCTGCTCTCGTCAGATCGCAGACTGCTACCCAGCTTAGGGCCCGGTAAGTACCAGCATGGGAGACTGGCTGGGAATCCCAGGTGTCGTTGACATTTTGCTCTGTTGCCGCCTTCTGCTCCGATTCCGAAAAGGATTTATTTATGCTTAAATCCACAGTATACAGAGTTTGAAGCGGTCTACGGCCATCCTAAGCTGAATGCGCCTGTTCTCGTCAGATCGCAGACTGCTACCCAGCTTCGGGCCTGTTAAATACCAGCATGGGAGACTGGCTGGGAATCCCGGGTGCAGTTGACATTTTACTCTGTTTCTGCTCCGATTCCGAAAATTATTTATTGATGCTTAAATCCACAGTATACAAAGTGTGAAGCTGTCAACGGCCATCCTAAGCTGAACGCGCCTGCTCTCGTCAGATCGCAGACTGCTACCCAGCTTAGGGCCAGGTAAGTACCAGCATGGGAGATTGGCTGGGAATCCCGGGTGCAGTTGACATTTTAATCTGTTGCCGACTTCTGCTCCGATTCGGAAAAGGATTTATTGATGCTTAAATGCACAGTATAAAGTGCGTAAAGCTGTCATCGGCCATCCTAAGCTGAACGCGCCTGCTCTCGTCAGAGCGCAGACTGCTACCCAGCTTAGGGCCCGGTAAGTACCAGCATGGGAGACTGGCTGGGAATCTCAGGTGTTGTTGACATTTTGCTCTGTAGCTCTGTAGACATTTTGCTCCGATTTCGAAAAGGATTTATTGATGCTTAAATCCACAGTATACAGGGTGTGAAGCCGTCTACGGCTATCCTAAGCTAAATGCGCCTGTTCTTGTCAGATCGCAGACTGCTGCCCGGCAAGTACAGGCATGGGAGACTGGCTGGCAATCCAAGGTGCTATTGACATTTTGCTCTGTTGCCGCCTTCCTCTCCGATTAAAAAAAATATTTATTGATGCTTAAATCCACAGTATACAAAGCGTGAAGATGTCAACGGCCATCCTAAGCTGAACGCGCCTGCTCTCGTCAGATCGCAGACTGCTACCCAGCTTAGGGCCCGGTAAGTACCAGCATGGTAGACTGGCTGGGAATCCCAGGTGTTGTTGACATTTTGCTCTGTAGCCACCTTCCGCTCCGATTCCGAAAAGGATTTATTGATGCTTAAATCCACAGTATACAGTGTGTGAAGCCGTCTACGGCTATCCTAAGCTGAATGTGCCTGTTCTTGTCAGATCGCAGACTGCTGACGGCAAGTACGGGCATGGGAGACTGGCTGGCAATCCAAGGTGCTATTGACATTTTGCTCTGTTGCCACCTTCCTCTCCGATTAAAAAAAATATTTATTGATGCTTAAATCCACAGTATACAAGGCGTGAAGATGTCAACGGCCATCCTAAGCTGAACGCGCCTGCTCTCGTCAGATCGCAGATTGCTACGCAGCTTAGGGCCCAGTAAGTACCGGCATGGGAGACTGGCTGGGAATCCCGGGTGCAGTTGACGTTTTGCTCTGTTGCCGCCTTCCGTTCCGATTCCGAAAAGGATTTATTGATGCTTAAATGCACAGTATAAAAAGCATTAAGCTGTCAATGGCCATCCTAAGCTGAACGCGCCTGCTCTCGTCAGATCGCAGACTGCTACCCAGCTTAGGGCCCGGTAAGTATTGGCATGGGAGACTGGCTGGGAATCCCGGGTGCCGTTGACATTTTGCTCTATTGCTGCCTTCAGCTCCGATTCCGAAAATAATTTATTGATGCTTAAATCCACAGTATACAAGGTATGAAGCTGTCGACGGCCATCCTAAGCTGAACGCGCCTGCTCTCGTCAGATCGCAGACTGCTACGCAGCTTAGGGCCCAGTAAGTACCGGCATGGGACACTGGCTGGGAATCCCGGCTGCCGTTGACATTTTGCTCTGTTGCCGCCTTCCGTTCCGATTCCGAAAAGGATTTATTGATGCTTAAATGCACAGTATAAAGGGCAAGAAGCTGTCAACGGCCATCCTAAGCTGAGCGCGCCTGCTCTCGTCAGATTGTAGACTGATACCCAGCTTAGGGCCCGGTAAGTACCAGCATGGGAGACTGGCTTGGAATCCCAAGTGTCATTGACATTTTGCTCTGTTGCCACCTTCCGCTCCGATTCCGAAAAGGATTTATTGATGCTTAAATCCACAGTATACAGGGTGTGAAGAGGTCTACGGCCATCCAAAGCTGAATGCGCCTGTTCTCGTCAGATCGCAGACTGCTACCCAGCTTCGGGCCTGGTAAGTACCAGCATGGGAGACTGGCTGGGAATCCCGGGTGCAGTTGACATTTTGCTCTGTTTCTGTTCAGATTCCGAAAATTATTTATTGATGCTTAAATCCACAGTATACAAAGTGTGAAGCTGTCAACGGCCATCCTAAGCTGAACGCGCTTGCTCACGTCAGATCGCAGACTGCTACCCAGCTTAGGGCCTGGTAAGTACCAGCATGGGAGACTGGCTTGGAATCCCGGGTGCAGTTGACATTTTAATCTGTTGCCGCCTTCCGCTCTGATTCGGAAAAGGATTTATTGATGCTTAAATCCACAATATACATGGTGTAAAGCTGTCAACGGCCATCCTAAGCCTGAACGTGCCTGCTCTCCTCAGATCGCAGACTGCTGCCTGGCAGATACCGGCATGGTAGACTGGCTGGCAATCCAAGGTGCCATTTACATTTTGCTCTGTTGCCGCCTTCCGCTCCGATTAATAAAAATATTTATTGATGCTTAAATCCACAATATACAAGGTGTAAAGATGTCAACGGCGATCCTAAGCTGAACGCGCCTGCTCTCGTCAGAGCGCAGACTGCTACCCAACTTAGGGCCCAGTAAGTACCGGCATTTGAGACTGGCTGGGAATCCCAAGTGCAGTTGACATTTTGCTCTGTTGCCGCCTTCTGTTCCGATTCCGAAAAGGATTTATTGATGCTTAAATGCACAGTATAAAAAGCATGAAGCTGTCAATGGCCATCCTAAGCTGAACATGCCTGCTCTTGTCAGATCGCAGACTGCTACCCAGCTTAGGGCCTGGTAAGTACTGGCATGGGAGGCTGTCTGGGAATCCCGGTTGCCGTTGACATCTTGCTCTATTGCTGACTTCCGCTCCGATTCCGAAAATAATTTATTGATGCTTAAATCCACAGTATACAAGGTGTGAAGCTGTCGACGGCCATCCTAAGCTTAACGCGCCTGCTCTCGTCAGATCGCAGACTGGTACAGATCTTAGGGCCCGGTAAGTACCGGCATGGGACACTGGATGGGAATGCCGGCTGCCGTTGACATTTTGCTCTGTTGCCGCCTTCCGTTCCGATTCCGAAAAGGATTTATTGATGCTTAAATGCACAGTATACAAAGTGTGAAGCTGTCAACGGCCATCCTAAGCTGAACGCGCCTGCTCTCGTCAGATCGCAGACTGCTTCCCAGCTTAGGGCCCGGTAAGTACCAGCATGGGAGACTGGCTGGGAATCCCAGGTGTCGTTGACATTTTGCTCTGTTGCCGACTTCCGCTACGATTCCGAAAAGGATTTATTGATGCTTAAATCCACAGTATATAGGGTGTGAAGATGTCAACGGCCATCCTAAGCCTGAACGTGCCTGCTCTCCTCAGATCGCAGACTGCTGCCCGGCAGTTATCGGCATGGGAGACTGGCTGGGAATCCCGGGTGCATTTGACCTTTTGCTCTGTTGCCGCCTTCCGTTCCGATTCCGAAAAGGATTTATTGATGCTTAAATGCACAGTATAAAAAGCATGAAGCTGTCAATGGCCATCCTAAGCTGAACGCGCCTGCTCTCGTCAGATCGCAGACTGCTACCCAGCTTAGGGCCCGGTATGTAACAGCATTGGAGACTGGCTGGGAATCTCAGGAGTTGTTGAAATTTTGCTCTGTAGCTCTGTAGACATTTTGCTCCGATTTCGAAAAGGATTTATTGATGCTTAAATCCACAGTATACAGGGTGTGAAGCCATCTACGGCTATCCTAAGCTGAATGCGCCTGTTCTTGTCAGATCGCAGACTGCTGCCCGGCAAGTACGGGCATGGGAGACTGGCTGGCAATCCAAGGTGCTATTGATATTTTGCTCTGTTGCCGCCTTCCTCTCCGATTAAAAAAAATATTTATTGATGCTTAAATCCACAGTATACAAGGTGTGAAGATGTCAACGGCCATCCTAAGCTGAACGCGCCTGCTCTCGTCAGATCGCAGACTGCTACGCAGCTTAGGGCCCAGTAAGTACCGGCATGGGAGACTGGCTGGGAATTCCGGGTGCAGTTGACATTTTGCTCTGTTGCCGCCTTTCGTTCCGAATCCGAAAAGGATTTATTGATGCTTAAATGCACAGTATAAATTGCTTGAAGCTGTCAATGGCCATCCTAAGCTGAACGCGCCTGCTCTCGTCAGATCGCAGACTGGTACAGATCTTGGGGCCCGGTAAGTACCGGCATGGGACACTGGCTGGGAATCCTGGCTGCCGTTGACATTTTGCTCTGTTGCCGCCTTCCGTTCCGATTCCGAAAAGGATTAATTGATGCTTAAATGCACAGTATAAAGGGCGAGAAGCTGTCAACGGCCATCCTAAGCTGAATGCGCCTGGTATCGTCAGATCGCAGACTGCTACCCAGCTTAGGGCCCGGTAAGTACCAGCATGGGAGACTGGCTTGGAATCTCAGGTGTTGTTGACATTTTGCTCTGTAGCTCTGTAGACATTTTCCTCTGTTGCCGCCTTTCGTTCCGATTCCAAAAAGGATTTATTGATGCTTAAATGCACAGTATAAAGGGCGAGAAGCTGTCAACGGCCATCCTAAGGTGAACGCGCCTGCTCTCGTCAGATCGCAGACTGCTACCCAGCTTAGGGCCCGGTAAGTACCAGCATGAGAGACTGGCTGGGAATCCCAGGTGTCGTAGACATTTTGCTTTGTTGCCGCCTTCCGCTCCGATTCCGAAAAGGATTTATTGATGCTTAAATCCACAGTATATAGGGTGTGAAGATGTCTACGGCCATCCTGAGCTGAATGCGCCTGTTCTTGTCAGATCGTAGACTGCTACCCAGCTTCAGGCCTGGTAAGTACCAGCATGGGAGACTGGCTGGGAATCCCGAGTACAGTTGACATTTTGCTCTGTTTCTGCTCCGATTCCGAAAATTATTTGTTGATGCTTAAATCCACAGTATACAAAGTGTAAAGCTGTCAACGGCCATCCTAAGCTGAACGCGCCTGCTCTCGTCAGATCGCAGACTGCTACCCAGCTTAGGGCCTGGTAAGTACCAGCATGGGAGACTGGCCGTGAATCCCGGGTGCAGTTGACATTTTAATCTGTTGCCGCCTTCCGCTCCGATTCGGAAAAGGATTTATTGATGCTTAAATCCACAATATACAGGGTGTGAAGCTGTCAACGGCCATCCTAAGCCTGAACTTGCCTGCTCTCCTCAGATCGCAGACTGCTGCCCGGCAGATACCGGCATGGGAGACTGGCTGGCAATCCAAGGTGCCATTGACATTTTGCTCTGTTGCCGCCTTCTTCTCCGATTAATAAAAATATTTATTGATGCTTAAATCCACAATATACAAGGCATAAAGATGTCAACAGCCATCCTAAGCTGAATGCGCCTGCTCTCGTCAGATCGCAGACTGCTACCCAGCTTAGGGCCCAGTAAGTACCGACATGGGAGACTGGCTGGGAATCCCGGGTGCAGTTGACATTTTGCTCTGTTGCCGCCTTCCGCTCCGATTCGGAAAATGATTTATTGATGCTTAAATGCACAGTATAAAGGCTGTGAAGCTGTCAACTGCCATCCTAAGCTGAATGCGCCTGCTCTCGTCAGATCACAGACTGGTACAGATCTTAGGGCCCGGTAAGTACCGGCATGGGACACTGGCTGGGAATCCCGGCTGCCGTTGACATTTTGCTCTGTTGCCGCCTTCCGTTCCGATTCCGAAAAGGATTTATTGATGCTTAAATGCACAGTATACAAAGTGTGAAGCTGTCAACGGCCATCCTAAGCTGAACGCGCCTGCTCTCGTCAGATCGCAGACTGATACCCAGCTTAGGGCCTGGTAAGTACCAGCATGGGAGACTGGCTGGGAATCCCGGGTGCAGTTGACATTTTGCTCTGTAGCCGCCTTCCGCTCCGATTCCGAAAAGGATTTATTGATGCTTAAATCCACAGTATACAGGGTGTGAAGCCGTCTATGGCTATCCTAAGCTGAATGTGCTTGTTCTTGTCAGATCGCAGACTGCTGCCCGGCTATTGACATTTTGCTCTGTTGCCGCCTTCCTCTCTGATTCCGAAAAGGATTTATTGATGCTTAAATGCACAGTATAAAAAGCATGAAGCTGTCAATGGCCATCCTAAGCTGAACGCGCCTGCTCTCGTCAGATCGCAGACTGCTACCCAGCTTAGGGCCCGGTAAGTACTGGCGTGGGAGACTGCCTGGGAATCCCGGGTGCCGTTGACATTTTGCTCTATTGCTGCCTTCCGCTCCGATTCCGAAAATAATTTATTGATGCTTAAATCCACAGTATACAAGGTGTGAAGCTGTCGACGGCCATCCTAAGCTTAACGCGCCTGCTCTCGTCAGATCGCAGACTGGTACAGATCTTAGGGCCCGGTAAGTACCGGCATGGGAGACTGGCTGGGAATCCCGGCTGCCGTTGACATTTTGCTATTTTGCCGCCTTCCGTTCCGATTCCGAAAAGGATTTATTGATGCTTAAATGCATAGTATAAAGGGCGAAAAGCTGTCAACGGCCATCCTAAGCTGAACGCGCCTGCTCTCGTCAGATCGCAGACTGCTACCCAGTTTACGGCCCGGTAAGTACCAGCATGGGAGACTGGCTGGGAATCCCAGGTGTCGTTGACATTTTGCTCTGTTGCCGCCTTACGCTCCGATTCCGAAAAGGATTTATTGATGCTTAAATCCACAGTATATAGGGTGTGAAGATGTCTACGGCCATCCTGAGCTGAATGCACCTGTTCTTGTCAGATCGCAGACTGCTACCCAGCTTCGGGCCCAGTAGGTACCAGCATGGGAAACTGGCTGGGAATCCCAAGTGCAGTTGACATTTTGCTCTGTTTCTGCTCCGATTCCGAAAATTATTTATTGATGCTTAAATCCACAGTAGACAAAGTGTGAAGCTGTCAACGGCCATCCTAAGCTGAACGCGCCTGCTCTCGTCAGATCGCAGACTGCTACCCAGCTTAGGGCCTGGTAAGTACCAGCATGGGAGACTGGCTGGGAATCCCGGGTGCAGTTGACATTTTAATCTGTTGCCGCCTTCCGCTCCGATTCGGAAAAGGATTTATTGATGCTTAAATAAACAATATACAGGGTGTGAAGCTGTCAACGGCCATCCTAAGCCTGAACGTGCCTGTTCTCCTCAGATCGCAGACTGCTGCCCGGCAGATACCGGCATGGGAGACTGGCAGGCAATCCAAGGTGCCATTGACATTTTGCTCTGTTGCCGCCTTCTTCTCCGATTAATAAAAATATTTATTGATGCTTAAATCCACAATATACAAGGCGTAAAGATGTCAACAGCCATCCTAAGCTGAACGCGCCTGCTCTCGTCAGATCGCAGACTGCTACCCAGATTAGGGCCCAGTAAGTACCGACATGGGAGACTGGCTGGGAATCCCGGGTGCAGTTGACATTTTGCTCTGTTTCTGCTCCGATTCCGAAAATTATTTATTGATGCTTAAATCCACAGTATACAAAGTGTGAAGCTGTCAACGGCCATCCTAAGCTTAACACGCCTGCTCTCGTCAGATCGCAGACTGCTACCCAGCTTAGGGCCTGGTAAGTACCAGCATGGGAGACTGGCTGGGAATCCCGGCTGCAGTTGACATTTTAATCTGTTGCCGCCTTCCGCTCCGATTCGGAAAAGGATTTATTGATTCTTAAATCCACAATATACAGCGTGTGAAGCTGTCAATGGCCATCCTAAGCCTGAACGTGCCTGCTCTCCTCAGATCGCAGACTGCTGCCCGGCAGATACAGGCATGGGAGACTGGCTGGCAATCCAAGGTGCCATTGACATTTTGCTCTGTTGCCGCCTTCCTCTCCGATTAATAAAAATATTTATTGATGCTTAAATCCACAATATACAAGGCGTGTAGATGTCAATGGCCATCCTAAGCTGAACGCGCCTGCTCTCGTCAGATCGCAGACTGCTACCCAGCTTAGGGCCCAGTAAGTACCGGCATGGGAGACTGGCTGGGAATCCCGGGTGCAGTTGACATTTTGCTCTGTTGCCGCCTTCCGTTCCGATTCCGAAAAGGATTTATTGATGCTTAAATGCACAGTATAAAAAGCATGAAGCTTTCAATGGCCATCCTAAGCTGAACGCGCCTGCTCTCGTCAGATCACAGACTGCTACCCAGCTTAGGGCCCGGTAAGTACTGGCATGGGAGGCTGGCTGGGAATCCCGGTTGCCGTTGACATTTTGCTCTATTGCTCCGATTCCGAAAAGAATTTATTGATGCTTAAATCCACAGTATACAAGGTGTGAAGCTGTCGACGGCCATCCTAAGCTTAAAGCGCCTGCTCTCGTCAGATCGCAGACTGGTACAGATCTTAGGGCCCGGTAAGTACCGGCATGGGACACTGGCTGGGAATCCCGGCTGCCGTTGACATTTTGCTCTGTTGCCGCCTTCCGTTCCGATTCCGAAAAGGATTTATTGATGCTTAAATGCACAGTATAAAGGGCATGAAGCTGTCAACAGCCATCCTAAGCTGAACGCGCCTGCTCTAGTCAGATCGTAGACTGCTACCCAGCTTAGGGCCCCGTAAGTACCAGCATGGGAGACTGGCTGGGAATCTTAAGTGTTGTTGACATTTTGCTCTGTAGCTCTGTAGACATTTGCTCCGATTCCGAAAAGGATTTATTGATGCTTAAATCCACAGTATCCACAGTATACAGGGTGTGAAGCCGTCTACGGCTATCCTAAGCTGAATGCGCCTGTTCTTGTCAGATCGCAGACTGCTGCCCGGCAAGTACAGGCATGGGAGACTGGCTGGCAATCCAAGGTGCTATTGACATTTTGCTCTGTTGCCGCCTTCCTCTCCGATTAAAAAAATATTTATTGATGCTTAAATCCACAATATACAGGGCGTGAAGATGTCAACGGGCATCCTAAGCTGAACGCGCCTGCTCTCGTCAGATCGCAGACTGGTACAGATCTTAGGGCCCGGTAAGTACCGGCATGGGACACTGGCTAGGAATGCCCGGCTGCCGTTGACATTTTGCTCTGTTGCCGCCTTCCGTTACGATTCCGAAAAGGATTTATTGATGCTTAAATGCACAGTATAAAGGGCAAGAAGCTGTCAACGGCCATCCTAAGCTGAACGTGCCTGCTCTCGTCAGATCGCAGACTGCTACCCAGCTTAGGGCCCGGTAAGTAAAAGCATGGGAGACTGGCTGGGAATCCCAGGTGTAGTTGACATTTTGCTCTGTTGCCGCCTTCCGTTCCGATTCCGAAAAGGATTTATTGATGCTTAAATCCACAGTATACAGGGTGTGAAGATGTCTACGGCCATCCTAAGCTGAATGCGCCTGTTCTTGTCATATCGCAGACTGCTACCCAGCTTCGCGCCTGGAAAGTACCAGCATGGGAGATTGGCTGGGAATCCCGAGTACAGTTGACATTTTGCTCTGTTTCTGCTCCGATTCCGAAAATTATTTATTGATGCTTAAATCCACAGTATACAAAGTGTGAAGCTGTCAACGGCCATCCTAAGCTGAACGCGCCTGCTCTCGTCAGATCGCAGACTGCTAGGGCCTGGTAAGTACCAGCATGGGAGACTGGCCGTGAATCCCGGGTGCAGTTGACATTTTAATCTGTTGCCGCCTTCCGCTCCGATTCGGAAAAGGATTTATTGATGCTTAAATCCACAATATACAGGGTTTGAAGCTGTCAACGGCCATCCTAAGCCTGAACGTGCCTGCTCTCCTCAGATTGCAGACTGCTGCCCGGCAGATACCGGCATGGGAGACTGGCTGGCAATCCAAGGTGCCATTGACATTTTGCTCTGTTGCCGCCTTCTTCTCCGATTAATAAAAATATTTATTGATGCTTAAATCCACAATGTACAAGGCATAAAGATGTCAACAGCCATCCTAAGCTGAACGCGCCTGCTCTCGTCAGATCGCAGACTGCTACGCAGCTTAGGGCCCAGTAATTACCGACATGGGAGACTGGCTGGGAATCCCGGGTGCAGTTGACATTTAGCTCTGTTGCCGCCTTCCGCTCCGATTCGGAAAATGATTTATTGATGCTTAAATGCACAGTATAAAGGCTGTGAAGCTGTCAACGGCCATCCTAAGCTGAACGCGCCTGCTCTTGTAAGATCGCAGACTGCTACCCAACTTAGGGCCCGGTAACTACTGGCATGGGAGACTGGCTGGGAATCCCGGGTGCCGTTGACAATTTGCTCTATTGCTGCCTTCCGCTCTGATTCCGAAAATAATTTATTGATGCTTAAATGCACAGTATAAAAAGCATGAAGCTGTCAATGGCCATCCTAAGCTGAACGCGCCTTCTCTCGTCAGATCGCAGACTGCTACCCAGCTTAGGGCCCGGTAAGTACTGGCATGGGAGACTGGCTGGGAATCCCGGTTGACATTTTGCTCTATTGCTGCCTTCCGCTCCGATTACGAAAAGAATTTATTGATGCTTAAATCCACAGTATACAAGGTGTGAAGCTGTCGACGGCCATCCTAAGCTTTACGCGCCTGCTTTCGTCAGATCGCAGACTGGTACAGATCTTAGGGCCTGGTAAGTACCGGCATGGGACACTGGCTGGGAATCCCGTCTGCCGTTGACATTTTGCTCTGTTGCCACCTTTCGTTCCGATTCCGAAAAGGATTTATTGATGCTTAAATGCACAGTATACAAAGTGTGAAGCTGTCAACGGCCATCCTAAGCTGAACGCGCTTGCTCTCGTCAGATCGCAGACTGCTACCCAGCTTAGGGCCTGGTAAATACCAGCATGGGAGACTGGCTGGGAATCCCGGGTGCCGTTGACATTTTAATCTGTTGCCGCCTTCCGCTCCGATTCGGAAAAGGATTTATTGATGCTTAAATGCACAGTATAAAAAGCATAAAGCTGTCAATGGCCATCCTAAGCTGAACGCGCCTGCTCTCGTCAGATCGCAGACTGCTACGCAGCTTAGGGCCCAGTAAGTACCGGCATGGGAGACTGGCTAGGAATCCCGGGTGCAGTTGAAGTTTTGCTCTGTTGCCGCTTTCCGTTCCGATTCCGAAAAGGATTTATTGATGCTTAAATGCACAGTATAAAAAGCATGAAGCTGTCAATGGCCATCCTAAGCTGAACGCGCCTGCTCTCGTCAGATCGCAGACTGGTACAGATCTTGGGGCCCGGTAAGTATTGGCATGGGACACTGGCTGGGAATCCTTGCTGCCGTTGACATTTTGCTCTGTTGCCGCCTTCCTTTCCGGTTCCGGTTCCGATTCCGAAAAGGATTTATTGATGCTTAAATGCACAGTATAAAGGGCGAGAAGCTGTCAACGGCCATACTAAGCTGAACGTGTCTGCTCTCGTCAGATCGCAGACTGCTACCCAGCTTAGGGCCCGGTAAGTACCAGCATGGGAGACTGGCTGGGAATCTCAGGTGTTGTTGACATTTTGCTCTGTAGCGTTGTAGACATTTTGCTCCGATTCCGAAAAGGATTTATTGATGCTTAAATCCACAATATACAGGGTGTGAAGCCGTCTACGGCTATCCTAAGCTGAATGCGCCTGTTCTTGTCAGATCGCAGACTGCTACCCGGCAAGTACGGGCATGGGAGACTGGCTGGCAATCCAAGGTGCTATTGACATTTTGCTCTGTTGCCGCCTTCCTCTCCGATTAAAAAAAATATTTATTGATGCTTAAATCCACAGTATACAAGGCATGAAGATGCCAACGGCCATCCTAAGCTTAACGCGCCTGCTCTCGTCAGATCGCAGACTGCTACCCAGCTTGGGGCCCGGTAAGTACTGGCATGGGACACTGGCTGGGAATCCCGGGTGCCGTTGACATTTTGCTCTGTTGCCGCCTTCCGTTCCGATTCCGAAAAGAATTTATTGATGCTTAAATGCACAGTATAAAGGGCGAGAAGCTGTCAACGGCCATCCTAAGCTGAACGTGCCTGCTCTCGTCAGATGGCAGACTGCTACCCAGCTTAGGGCCCGGTAAGTACCAATATGAGAAACTGGCTGGGAATCCCAGGTGTCGTAGACATTTTGCTCTGTTGCCGCCTTCCGCTCCGATTCCGAAAAGGATTTATTGATGCTTAAATCCACAGTATATAGGGTGTGAAGATGTCTACGGCCATCCTAAGCTGAATGCGCCTGTTCTCGTCAGATCGCAGACTGCTACCCAGCTTCGGGCCTGGTAAGTACCAGCATGGGAGACTGGCTGGGAATCCCTAGTACAGTTGACATTTTGCTCTGTTTCTGCTCCGATTCCGAAAATTATTTATTGATGCTTAAATCCACAGTATACAAAGTGTGAAGATGTCAACGGCCATCCTAAGCTGAATGCGCCTGCTCTCGTCAGATTGCAGACTGCTACCCAGCTTAGGGCCTGGTAAGTACCAGCATGGGAGACTGGCTGGGAATCCCGGGTGTAGTTGACATTTTAATCTGTTGCCGCCTTCCGCTCCGATTCGGAAAAGGATTTATTGATGCTTAAATCCACAATATACAGGGTGTTAAGCTGTCAACGGCCATCCTAAGCCTGAACGTGCCTGCTCTCCTCAGATCGCAGACTGCTGCCCGGCAGATACCGGCATGGGAGACTGGCTGGCAATCCAAGGTGCCATTGACATTTTGCTCTGTTGCCGCCTTCTTCTCCGATTAATAAAAATATTTATTGATGCTTAAATCCACAATATACAAGGCGTAAAGATGTCAACAGCCATCCTAAGCTGAACGCACCTGCTCTCGTCAGATCGCAGACTGCTACCCAGCTTAGGGCCCAGTAAGTACCGGCATGGGAGACTGGCTGGGGATCCCGGGTGCAGTTGACATTTTGCTCTGTTGCCGCCTTCCGCTCCAATTCGGAAAAGGATTTATTGATGCTTAAATGCACAGTATAAAGGGCATGAAGCTGTCAACGGCCATCCTAAGCTGAACGCGCCTGCTCTCGTCAGATCGCAGAATGCTACCCAGCTTAGGGCCCGGTAAATACCAGCATGGGAGACTGGCTGGGAATCCCAGGTGTTGTTGACATTTTGCTCTGTAGCCGCCTTCCGCTCCGATTCCGAAAAGGATTTATTGATGCTTAAATCCACAGTATACAGGGTGTGAAGCCGTCTACGGCTATCCTAAGCTGAATGTGCCTGTTCTTGTCAGATCGCAGACTGCTGCCCGGTAAGTACGGGCATGGGAGACTGGCTTGCAATCCAAGGTGCTATTGACATTTTGCTCTGTTGCCGCCTTCCTCTCTGATTCCGAAAAGGATTTATTGATGCTTAAATGCACAGTATAAAAAGCATGAAGCTGTCAATGGCCATCCTAAGCTGAACGCGCCTGCTCTCGTCAGATCGCAGACTGCTACCCAGCTTAGGGCCCGGTAAGTACTGGCATGGGAGACTGCCTGGGAATCCCGGGTGCCGTTGACATTTTGCTCTATTGCTGCCTTCCGCTCCGATTCCGAAAATAATTAATTGATGCTTAAATCCACAATATACAAGGTGTGAAGCTGTCAACGGCTATCCTAAGCTGAACGCGCCTGCTCTCGTCAGATCGCAGACTGCTACCCAGTTTAGGGCCCGGTAAGTGCCAGCATGGGAGACTGGCTGGGCATCCCAGGTGTCGTTGACATTTTGCTCTGTTGCCGCCTTACGCCCGATTCCGAAAAGGATTTATTGATGCTTAAATCCACAGTATACAGGGTGTGAAGATGTCTACGCACATCCTAAGCTGAATGCGCCTGTTCTCGTCAGATCGCAGACTGCTACCCAGCTTCGGGCCTGGTAAGTACCAGCATGGGAGACTGGCTGGGAATCCCGGGTGCAGTTGACATTTTGCTCTGTTTCTGCTCCGATTCCGAAAATTATTTATTGATGCTTAAATCCACAGTATACAAAGTGTAAAGCTGTCAACGGCCATCCAAAGCTGAACGCGCCTGCTCTTGTCAGATCGCAGATTGCTACCCAGCTTAGGGCCTGGTAAGTACCAGCATGGGAGACTGGCTGGGAATCCCGGGTGCAGTTGACATTTTAATCTGTTTCTGCTCCGATTCAGAAAAGGATTTATTGATGCTTAAATCCACAATATACAGGGTGTGAAGCTGTCAACGGCCATTCTAAGCCTGAACGTGCCTGCTCTCCTCAGATCGCAGACTGCTGCCCGGCAGATACAGGCATGGGAGACTGGCTTGCAATCCAAGGTGCCGTTGACATTTTGCTCTGTTGCCGCCTTCTTCTCCGAATAATAAAAATATTTATTGATGCTTAAATCCACAATATACAAGGTGTGAAGATGTTAACGGCCATCCTAAGCTGAACGCGCCTGCTCTCGTCAGATTGCAGACTGCTACCTAACTTAGGGCCCGTTAAGTACTGGCATGGGAGACTGGCTGGGAATCCCGGGTGCCATTGACATTTTGCTCTATTGCTGCCTTCCGCTCCGATTCCGAAAATAATTTATTGATGCTTAAATCCACAGTATACAAGGTGTGAAGCTGTCGACGGCCATCCTAAGCTGAACGCGCCTGCTCTCGTCAGATCGCAGACTGGTACAGATCTTAGGGCCCGGTAAGTACCTGCATGGGACACTGGCTGGGAATCCCGTCTGCCGTTGACATTTTGCTCTGTTGCGGCCTTCCGTTCCGATTCCGAAAAGGATTTATTGATGCTTAAATTCACAGTATAAAGGGCGAGAAGCTGTCAACGGCCGTCCTAAGCTGAACGCGCCTGCTCTCGTCAGATCACAGACTGCTACTCAGCTTAGGGCCCGGTAAGTACCAGCATGGGAGACTGGCTGGGAATCCCAGGTGTCGTTGACATTATGCTCTGTTGCCGCCTTCCGCTCTGATTCCAAAAAGGATTTATTGATGCTTAAATCCACAGTATACAGGGTGTGAAGATGTCTACGGCCCTCCTAAGCTGAATGCGCCTGTTCTCGTCAGATCGCAGACTGCTACCCAGCTTCGGGCCTGGTAAGTACCAGCGTGGGAGACTGGCTGGGAATCCCGGGTGCCGTTGACATTTTGCTATTTTGCCGCCTTCCGTTCCGATTCTGAAAAGGATTTATTGATGCTTAAATGCACAGTATAAAGGGCGAAACGCTGTCAACGGCCATCCTAAGCTGAATGCGCCTGCTCTTGTCAGATCGCAGACTGCTACCCAGTTTTGGGCCCGGAAAGTTCCAGCATGGGAGACTGGCTGGGCATCCCAGGTGTCGTTGACATTTTGCTCTGTTGCCACCTTACGCTCCGATTCCGAAAAGGATTTATTGATGCTTAAATCCACAGTATACAGGGTGTGAAGATGTCTACGGCCATCCTAAGCTGAATGCGCCTGTTCTCGTCAGATCGCAGACTGTTACCCAGCTTCGGGCCTGGTAAGTACCAGCATGGGAGACTGGCTTGGAATCCCGGGTGCAGTTGACATTTTGCTCTGTTTCTGCTCCGATTCCGAAAATTATTTATTGATGCTTAAATCCACAGTATACAAAGTGCGAAGCTGTCAACGGCCATCCTAAGCTGAACGCGCCTGCTCTCGTCAAATCGCAGACTGCTACCCAGCTTAGGGCCCGGTAAGTAACAGCATGGGAGACCAGCTGGGAATCCCAGGTGTCGTTGACATTTTGCTCTGTTGCCGCCTTACGCTCCGATTCCGAAAAGGATTTATTGATGCTTAAATCCACAGTATACAGGGTGTGAAGCCGTCTACGGCTATCCTAAGCTTAATGTGCCTGTTCTTGTCAGATCGCAGACTGCTGCCCGGCAAGTACGGGCATGGGAGACTGGCTGGCAATCCAAGGTGCTATTGACATTTTGCTCTGTTGTCGCCTTCCTCTCTGATCCCGAAAAGGATTTATTGATGCTTAAATGCACAGTATAAAAAGCATAAAACTGTCAATGGCCATCCTAAGCTGAACGCGCCTGCTCTCGTCAGATCGCAGACTGCTACCCAGCTTAGGGCCTGGTAAGTACTGGCATGGGAGACTGGCTGGGAATCCCGGGTGCCGTTGACATTTTGCTCTATTGCTGCCTTCCGCTCCGATTCCGAAAATAATTTATTGATGCTTAAATCCACAGTATACAAGGTGTGAAGCTGTCGACGGCCATCCTAAGCTTAACGTGCCTGCTCTCCTCAGATTGCAGACTGCTGCCCGGCAGTTACCGGCATGGGAGACTGGCTGGCAATCCAAGGTGCCATTGACATTTTGCTCTGTTGCCGCCTTCCTCTCCGATTAATAAAAATATTTATTGATGCTTAAATCCACAATATACAAGGCGTGAAGATGTCAATATCCATCCTAAGTTGAACGTGCCTGCTCTCGTCAGATCGCAGACTGCTACCCAGCTTAGGGCCCAGTAAGTACCGGCATGGGAGACTGGCTGGGAATCCCGGGTGCAGTTGACATTTTGCTCTGTTGCCGCCTTCCGTTCCGATTCCGAAAAGGATTTATTGATGCTTAAATGCACCGTATAAAAAGCATGAAGCTGTCAATGGCCATCCTAAGCTGAACGCGCCTGCTCTCGTCATATCACAGACTGCTACCCATCTTAGGGTCCGGTAAGTACTGGCATGGGAGGCTGGCTGGGAATCCCGGTTGCCGTTGACATTTTGCTCTATTGCTCCGAATCCGAAAAGAATTTATTGATGCTTAAATCCACAGTATACAAGGTGTGAAGCTGACGACGGCCATCCTAAGCTTAACGCGCCTGCTCGCGTCAGATCGCAGACTGGTACAGATCTTAGGGCCCGGTAAGTACCGGCATGGGAGACTGGCTGGGAATCCCAGGTGCAGTTGACATTTTGCTATTTTGCCGCCTTCCGTTCCGATTCCGAAAAGGATTTATTGATGCTTAAATGCACAGTATAAAGGGCGAAAAGCTGTCAACGGCCATCCTAAGCTGAACGCGCCTGCTCTTGTCAGATCACAGACTGCTACCCAGTTTAGGGCCCGGCAAGTACCAGCATGGGAGACTGGCTGGGAATCCCAGGTGTCGTTGACATTTTGCTTTGTTGCCGCCTTCCGCTCCGATTCCAAAAAGGATTTATTGATGCTTAAATCCACAGTATACAGGGTGTGAAGTTGTCTACGTCCATCCGAAGCTGAATGCGCCTGTTCTCGTCAGATCGCAGGCTGCTACCCAGCTTCGGGCCTGGTAAGTACCAGCATGGGAGACTGGCTGGGAATCCCGGGTGCAGTTGACATTTTGCTCTGTTTCTGCTCCGATTCCGAAAATTATTTATTGATGCTTAAATCCACAGTATACAAAGCGTGAAACTGTCAACGGCCATCCTAAGCTGAACGCGCCTGCTCTCGTCAGATCGCAGACTGCTACCCAGCTTAGGGCCTGGTAAGTACCAGCATGGGAGACTGGCTGGGAATCCCGAGTGCAGTTGACATTTTGCTCTGTTGCCGCCTTCCGTTCCGATTCCGAAAAGGATTTATTGATGTTTAAATCCACAATATACAGGGTGTGAAGCTGTCAACGGCCATCCTAAGCCTGAACGTGCCTGCTCTCCTCAGATCGCAGACTGCTGCCCGGCAGTTACCGGCATGAGAGACTGGCTGGCAATCCAAGGTGCCATTGACATTTTGCTCTGTTGCCGCCTTCCTCTCCGATTAATAAAAATATTTATTGATGCTTAAATCCACAATATACAAGGCGTGAAGATGTCAACGGCCATCCTAAGCTGAACGCGCCTGCTCTCGTCAGATCGCAGACTGCTACCCAGCTTAGGGCCCAGTAAGTACCAGCATTGGAGACTGGCTGGGAATCCCGTGTGCAGTTGACATTTTGCTCTGTTGCCGCCTTCCGTTCCAATTCCGAAAAGGATTTATTGATGCTTAAATGCACAGTATAAAAAGCATGAAGCAGTCAATGGCCATCCTAAGCTGAACGCGCCTGCTCTAGTCAGATCGCAGACTGCTACCCAGCTTAGGGCCCGGTAAGTACTGGCATGGGAGACTGGCTGGGAATCCCGGTTGCCGTTGACATTTTGCTCTATTGCTGCCTTCCGCTCCGATTCCGAAAATAATTTATTGATGCTTAAATCCACAGTATACAAGGTGTGAAGCTGTCGACGGCCATCCTAAGCTTAACGCGCCTGCTCTCGTCAGATCGCAGACTGGTACAGATCTTAGGGCCCGGTAAGTACCGGCATGGGACACTGGCTGGGAATGCCCGGCTGCCGTTGACATTTTGCTCTGTTGCCGCCTTCCGTTCCGATTCCGAAAAGGATTTATTGATGCTTAAATGCACAGTAGAAAGGGCAAGAAGCTGTCAACGGCCATCCTAAGCTGAACGCGCCTACTCTCGTCAAATCGCAGAGTGCTACCCAGCTTAGGGCCCGGTAAGTAACAGCATGGGAGACTGGCTGGGAATCCCAGGTGTCGCTGCCATTTTGCTCTGTTGCCGCCTTTCGCTCCGATTCCGAAAAGGATTTATTGATGCTTAAATCCACAGTATACAGGGTGTAAAGATGTCTACGGCCATCCTAAGCTGAATGCGCCTGTTCTCGTCAGATCACAGACTGCTACCCAGCTTCGGGCCCAGTAAGTACCAGCATGTGAGACTGGCTGGGAATCCCGAGTGCAGTTGACATTTTGCTCTGTTTCTGCTCCGATTCCGAAAATTATTTATTGATGCTTAAATCCACAGTATACAAAGTGTGAAGCTGTCAACGGCCATCCTAAGCTGAACGCGCCTGCTCTCGTCAGATCGCAGACTGCTAACCAGCTTAGGGCCTGGTAAGTACCAGCATGGGAGACTGGCTGGGAATCCCGGGTGCAGTTGACATTTTAATCTGTTGCCGCCTTCCGCTCCGATTCGGAAAAGGATTTATTGATACTTAAATCCACAGTATACAGGGTGTGAAGCCATCTACGGCTATCCTAAGCTGAATGTGCCTGTTCTTGTCAGATCGCAGACTGCTGCCCGGCAAGTACGGGCATGGGAGACTGGCTGGCAATCCCAGGTGCTATTGCCATTTTGCTCTGTTGCCGCCTTCCTCTCCGATTCCGAAAAGGATTTATTGATGCTTAAATGCACAGTATACAAGGCGAGAAGATGTCAACGGCCGTCCTAAGCTGAACGCGCCTGCTCTCGTCAGATCGAAGACTGCTACTCAGCTTTGGGCCTGGTAAGTACCAGCATGGGAGACTGGCTGGGAATCCCGGGTGCAGCTGACATTTTGCTCTGTTTCTGCTACGATTCCGAAAATTATTTATTGATGCTTAAATCCACAGTATACAAAGTGTGAAGCTGTCAACGGCCATCCTAAGCTGAACGCGCCTGCTCTCGTCAGATCGCAGACTGCTACCCAGCTTAGGGCCTGGTAAGTACCAGCATGGGAGACTGGCTGGGAATCCCGGGTGCAGTTGATATTTTAATCTGTTGCCGCCTTCCGCTCCGATTTGGAAAAGAATTTATTGATGCTTAAATCCACAATATACAGGGTGTGAAGCTGTCAACGGCCATCCTAAGCCTGAACGTGCCTGCTCTCCTCAGATCGCAGACTGCTGCCCGGCAGTTACCGGCATGGGAGACTGGCTGGCAATCCAAGGTGCCATTGATATTTTGCTCTGTTGCCGCCTTCCTCTCCGATTAATAAAAATATTTATTGATGCTTAAATCCACAATATACAAGGCGTGAAGATGTCAACGGCCATCCTAAGCTGAACGTGCCTGCTCTCGTCAGATCGCAGACTGCTACCCAGCTTAGGGCCCAGTAAGTACCGGCATGGGAGACTGGCTGGGAATCCCGGATGCAGTTGCCATTTTGCTCTGTTGCCGCCTTCCGTTCCGATTCCGAAAAGGATTTATTGATGCTTAAATGAACAGTATAAAAAGCATGAAGCAGTCAATGGCCATCCTAAGCTGAACGCGCCTGCTCTAGTCAGATCGCAGACTGCTACCCAGCTTAGGGCCCGGTAAGTACTGGCATGGGAGACTGGCTGGGAATCCCGGTTGCCGTTAACATTTTGCTCTATTGCTGCCTTCCGCTCCAATTCCGAAAAGAATTTATTGATGCTTAAATCCACAGTATACAAGGTGTGAAGCTGTCGACGGCCATCCTAAGCTTAACGCGCCTGCTCTCGTCAGATCGCAGACTGGTACAGATCTTAGGGCCCGGTAAGTACCGGCATGGGACACTGGCTGGGAATCCCGGCTGCCGTTGACATTTTGCTCTGTTGCCGCCTTCCGTTCCGATTCCGAAAAGGATTTATTGATGCTTAAATGCACAGTATACAAAGTGTGAAGCTGTCAGCGGCCATCCTAAGCTGAACGCGCCTGCTCTCGTCAGATCGCAGACTGATACCCAGCTTAGGGCCTGGTAAGTACCAGCATGGGAGACTGGCTGGGAATCCCGGGTGCAGTTGACATTTTGCTCTGTTGCCGCCTTCCTCTCCGATTAAAAAGAATATTTATTGATGCTTAAATCCACAGTATACAAGGCTTGAAGTTGTCAACGGCCATCCTAAGCTGAACGCGCCTGCTCTCGTCAGATCGCAGACTGCTACCCAGCTTAGGGCCCGGTAAGTACTGGCATGGGAGACTGGCTGGGAATCCTGGGTGCCGTTGACATTTTGCTCTATTGCTGCCTTCCGCTCCGATTCAGTAAATAATTTATTGATGCTTAAATCCACAGTATACAAGGTGTGAAGCTGTCGACGGCCATCCTAAGCTTAACGCGCCTGCTCTCGTCAGATCGCAGACTGGTACAGATCTTAGGGCCCGGTAAGTACCGGCATGGGACACTGGCTGGGAATCCCGACTGCCGTTGACATTTTGCTCTGTTGCCGCCTTCCGTTCCGATTCCGAAAAGGATTTATTGATGCTTAAATGCACAGTATAAAGGGCAAAAATCTGTCAACGGCCATCCTAAGCTGAACGCGCCTGCTCTCATCAGATCGCAGACTGCTACCCAGCTTAGGGCCCGGTAAGTACCAGCATGGGAGACTGGCTGGGAATCCCAGGTGTCGTTGACATTTTGCTCTGTTGCCGCCTTCCGATCCGATTCCGAAAAGGATTTATTGATGCTTAAATCCACAGTATACAGGGTGTGAAGATGTCTACGGCCATCCTAAGCTGAATGCGCCTGTTCTCGTCAGATCACAGACTGCTACCCAGCTTCGGGCCCAGTAAGTACCAGCATGTGAGACTGGCTGGGAATCCCGAGTGCAGTTGACATTTTGCTCTGTTTCTGCTCCGATTCCGAAAATTATTTATTGATGCTTAAATCCACAGTATACAAAGTGTGAAGCTGTCAACGGTCATCCTAAGCTGAACGCGCCTGCTCTCGTCAGGTCGCAGACTGCTACCCAGCTTAGGGCCTGGTAAGTACCAGCATGGGAGACTGGCTGGGAATCCCAGGTGCAGTTGACATTTTAATCTGTTGCCGCCTTCCGCTCCGATTCGGAAAAGGATTTATTGATGCTTAAATCCACAATATACAGGGTGTGAAGCTGTCAACGGCCATCCTAAGCCTGAACGTGCCTGCTCTCCTCAGATCGCAGACTGCTGCCCGGCAGATACCGGCATGGGAGACTGGCTGGCAATCCAAGGTGCCATTGACATTTTGCTCTGTTGCCGCCTTCTTCTCCGATTAATAAAAATATTTATTGATGCTTAAATCCACAATATACAAGGCGTAAAGATGTCAACGGCCATCCTAAGCTGAACGCTCCTGCTCTCGTCAGATCGCAGACTGCTACCCAGCTTAGGGCCCAGTAAGTACCGGCATGGGAGACTGGCTGGCAATCCCGGGTGCAGTTGACATTTTGCTCTGTTGCCGCCTTCCGCTCCGATTCGGAAAAGGATTTATTGATGCTTAAATGCACAGTATAAAGGGCATGACACTGTCAACGGCCATCGTAAGCTGAACGCGCCTGCTCTCGTCAGATTGCAGACTGCTACCCAGCTTAGGGCCCGGTAAGTACCAGCATGGGAGACTGGCTGGGAATCCCAGGTGTTGTTGACATTTTGCTCTGTAGCCGCCTTCCGCTCCGATTCCGAAAAGGATTTATTGATGCTTAAATCCACAGTATACAGGGTGTGAAGCCGTCTACGGCTATCCTAAGCTGAATGTGCCTGTTCTTGTCAGATCGCAGACTGCTGCCCGGCAAGTACGGGCATGGGAGACTGGCTGGAAATCCAAGGTGCTATTGACATTTTGCTCTGTTGCCGCCTTTGTCTCCGATTCCGAAAAGGATTTATTGATGCTTAAATGCACAGTATAAAAAGCTTGAAGCTGTCAATGGCCATCCTAAGCTGAACGCGCCTGCTCTCGTCAGATCGCAGACTGCTACCCAGTTTAGGGCCCGGTAAGTACTGGCATGGGAGACTGGCTGGGAATCCCGGGTGCCGTTGACATTTTGCTCTATTGCTGCCTTCCGCTCCGATTCCGAAAATAATTTATTGATGCTTAAATCCACAGTATACAAGGTGTGAAGCTGTCGACGGCCATCCTAAGCTGAACGCGCCTGCTCTCGTCAGATCGCAGACTGGTACAGATCTTAGGGCTCAGTAAGTACCGGCATGGGAGACTGGCTGGGAATCCCGGCTGCCGTTGACATTTTGCTCTGTTGCCGCCTTCCGTTCCGATTCCGAAAAGGATTTATTGATGCTTAAATGCACCGTATAAAGGGCAAAAAGCTGTCAACGGCCATCCTAAGCTGAACGCGCCTGCTCTCGTCAGATCACAGACTGCTACCCAGCTTAGGGCCCGGTAAGTACCAGCATGGGAGACTGGCTGGGAATCCCAGGTGTCGTTGACATTTTGCTCTGTTGCCGCCTTCCGCTCCGATTCCGAAAAGGATTTATTGATGCTTAAATCCACAGTATACAAAGCATGAAGCTGTCAACGGCCATCCTAAGATGAATGCGCCTGTTAACGTCAGATCGCAGACTGCTACCCAACTTCGGGCCTGGTAAGTAACATCATGGGAGACTGGCTGGGAATCCCGAGTGCAGTTGACATTTTGCTCTGTTTCTGCTCCGATTCCGAAAATTATTTATTGATGCTTAAATCCACAGTATACAAAGTGTGAAGCTGTCAACGGCCATCTTAAGCTGAACGCGCCTGCTCTTGTCAGATCGCAGACTGCTAACCAGCTTAGGTCCTGGTAAGTACCAGCATGGGAGACTGGCTGGGAATCCCGGGTGCAGTTGACATTTTAATCTGTTGCCGCCTTCCGCTCCGATTTGGAAAAGGATTTATTGATGCTTAAATCCACAATATACAGGGTTTGAAGCTGTCAACGGCAATCCTAAGCCTGAACGTGCCTGCTCTCCTCAGATCGCAGACTGCTGCCCGTCAGTTCCCGGCATGGGAGACTGGCTGGCAATCCAAGGTGCCATTGATATTTTGCTCTGTTGCCGCCTTCCTCTCCGATTAATAAAAATATTTATTGATGCTTAAATCCACAATATACAAGGCGTGAAGATGTCAACGGCCATCCTAAGCTGAACGTGCCTGCTCTCGTCAGATCGCAGACTGCTACCCAGCTTAGGGCCCAGTAAGTACCGGCATGGGAGACTGGCTGGGAATCCCAGGTGCAGTTGACATTTTGCTCTGTTGCCGCCTTCCGTTCCGATTTCGAAAAGGATTTATTGATGCTTAAATGCACAGTATAAAAAGCATGAAGCAGTCAATGGCCATCCTAAGCTGAACGTGCCTGCTCTAGTCAGATCGCAGACTGCTACCCAGCTTAGGGCCTGGTAAGTACTGGCATGGGAGACTGGCTGGGAATCCAGGTTGCCGTTAACATTTTGCTCTATTGCTGCCTTCCGCTCCAATTCCGAAAATAATTTATTGATGCTTAAATCCACAGTATACAAGGTGTGAAGCTGTCGACGGCCATCCTAAGCTTAACGCGCCTGCTCTCGTCAGATCGCAGACTGGTACAGATCTTAGGGCCCGGTAAGTACCGGCATGGGACACTGGCTGGGAATCCCGGCTGCCGTTGACATTTTGCTCTGTTGCCGCCTTCCGTTCCGATTCCGAAAAGGATTTATTGATGCTTAAATGCAGAGTATACAAAGTGTGAAGCTGTCAACGGCCATCCTAAGCTGAACGCGCCTGCTCTCGTCAGATCGCAGACTGCTACCCAGCTTAGGGCCTGGTAAGTACCAGCATGGGAGACTGGCTGGGAATCCCGGGTGCAGTTGACATTTTAATCTGTTGCCGCCTTCCGCTCAGATTCGGAAAAGGATTTATTGATGCTTAAATGCACAGTATAAAGGGCGTGAAGCTGTCAACGGCCATCCTAAGCTGAACCCGCCTGCTTTCGTCAGATCGCAGACTGCTACCCAGCTTAGGGCCCGGTAAGTACCAGCATGGGAGACTGGCTGGGAATCTCAGGTGTTGTTGACATTTTGCTCTGTAGCTCTGTAGACATTTTGCTCCGATTCCGAAAAGGATTTATTGATGCTTAAATCCACAATATACAGGGTGTGAAGCCGTCTACGGCTATTCTAAGCTGAATGCGCCTGTTCTTGTCAGATCGCAGACTGCTGCCCGGCAAGTACGGGCATGGGAGACTGGCTGGCAATCCAAGGTGCTATTGACATATTGCTCTGTTGCCGCCTTCCTCTCCAATTAAAAAAATTATTTATTGATGCTTAAATCCACAGTATACAAGGCGTGAAGATGTCAACGGCCATCCTAAGCTGAACGTGCCTGCTCTCGTCAGATCGCAGACTGATACCCAGCTTAGGGCCTGGTAAGTACCAGCATGGGAGACTGGCTGGGAATCCCGGGTGCAGTTGACATTTTAATCTGTTGCTGCCTTCCGCTCCGATTCGGAAAAGGATTTATTGATGCTTAAATCTACAATATACAGGGTGTGAAGCTGTCAACGGCCATCCTAAGCCTGAACGTGCCTGCTCTCCTCAGATCGCAGACTGCTGCCCGGCAGTTACCGGCATGGGAGACTGGCTGGCAATCCAAGGTGCCATTGACATTTTGCTCTGTTGCCGCCTTCCTCTCCGATTAATAAAAATATTTATTGATGCTTAAATCCACAATATACAAGTCGTGTAGATGTCAACGGCCATCCTAAGCTGAACGCGCCTGCTCTCGTCAGATCGCAGACTGCTACCCAGCTTAGGGCCCGGTAAGTACCAGCATGCGAGACTGGCTGGGAATCCCAGGTGTTGTTGACATTTTGCTCTGTTGCCGCCTTCCTCTCCGATTAATAAAAATATTTATTGATGCTTAAATCCACAGTATACAGGGTGTGAAGCCGTCTACGGCTATCCTAAGCTGAATGTGCCTGTTCTTGTCAGATCGCAGACTGCTGCCCGGCAAGTACGGGCATGGGAGACTGCCTGGCGATCCAAGGTGCTATTGACATTTTGCTCTGTTGCCGCCTTCCTCTCCGATTCCGAAAAGGATTTATTGATGCTTAAATGTACAGTATGAAAAGCATGAAGCTGTCAATGGCCATCCTAAGCTGAACGCGCCTTCTCTCGTCAGATCGCAGACTGCTACCCAGCTTAGGGCCCGGTAAGTACTGGCATGGGAGACTGGCTGGGAATCCCGGGTGCCGTTGCCATTTTGCTCTATTGCTGCCTTCCGCTCCGATTCTCGAAAATAATTTATTGATGCTTAAATCCACAGTATACAAGGTGTGAAGCTGTCGACGGCCATCCTAAGCTTAACGCGCCTGCTCTTGTCAGATCGCAGACTGGTACAGATCTTAGGGCCCGGTTAGTACCGGCATGGGACACTGGCTGGGAATCCCGGCTGCCGTTGACATTTTGTTCTTTTGCCGCCTTCCGTTCCGATTCCGGAAAGGATTTATTGATGCTTAAATGCACAGTATAAAGGGCAAGAAACTGTCAACGGCCATCCTAAGCTGAATGCACATGCTCTTGTCAGGTTGCAGACTGCTACCCAGCTTAGGGCCCGGTAAGTACCAGCATGGGAGACTGGCTGGGAATCCCAGGTGTCGTTGACATTTTGCTCTGTTGCCGCCTTCCGCTCCGATTCCGAAAAGGATTTATTGATGCTTAAATCCACAGTATACAGGGTGTGAAGCCGTCTACGGCTATCCTAAGCTGAATGCGCCTGTTCTTGTCAGATCGCAGACTGCTGCCCGGCATGTACGGGCATGGGAGACTGGCTGGCAATCCAAGGTGCTATTGACATTTTGCTCTGTTGCCGCCTTCCTCTCCGATTAAAAAAAATATTTATTGATGCTTAAATCCACAGTATACAAGGCGTGAAGATGTCAACGGCCATCCTAAGCTGAACGCGCCTGCTCTCGTCAGATCGCAGACTGCTACGCAGCTTAGGGCCCAGTAAGTACTGGCATGGGAGACTGGCTGGGAATCCCGGGTGCAGTTGCCATTTTGCTCTGTTGCCGCCTTCCGTTCCGATTCCGAAAAGGATTTATTGATGATTAAATGCACAGTATAAAAAGCATGAAGCTGTCAATGGCCATCCTAAGCTGAACTCGCCTGCTCTTGTCAGATCGCAGACTGCTACCCAGCTTAGGGCCCGGTAAGTACTGGCATTTGAGACTGGCTGGGAATCCTGGGTGCCGTTGACATTTTGCTCTATTGCTGCCTTCCGCTCCGATTCCGAAAAGAATTTATTGATGCTTAAATCCACAGTATACAAGGTGTGAAGCTGTCGACGGCCATCCTAAGCTTAACGCGCCTGCTCTTGTCAGATCGCAGACTGGTACAGATCTTAGGGCCCGGTAAGTACCGGCATGGGACACTGGTTGGGAATCCCGGCTGCCGTTGACATTTTGCTCTGTTGCCGCCTTCCGTTCCGATTCCGAAAAGGATTTATTGATGCTTAAATGCACAGTATAAAGGGAGAGAAGCTGTCAACGGCCATCCTAAGCTGAACGCGCCTGCTCTCGGCAGATCGCAGACTGCTACCCAGCTTAGGGCCCGGTAAGTACCAGCATGGGAGCCTGGCTGGGAATCCAGGTTGCCGTTAACGTTTTGCTCTATTGCTGCCTTCCGCTCCAATTCCGAAAATAATTTATTGATGCTTAAATCCACAGTATACAAGGTGTGAAGCTGTCGACGGCCATCCTAAGCTTAACGCGCCTGCTCTCGTCAGATCGCAGACTGGTACAGATCTTAGGGCCCGGTAAGTACCGGCATGGGACACTGGCTGGGAATCCCGGCTGCCGTTGACATTTTGCTCTGTTGCCGCCTTCCGTTCCGATTCCGAAAAGGATTTATTGATGCTTAAATGCAGAGTATACAAAGTGTGAAGCTGTCAACGGCCATCCTAAGCTGAACGCGCCTGCTCTCGTCAGATCGCAGACTGCTACCCAGCTTAGGGCCTGGTAAGTACCAGCATGGGAGACTGGCTGGGAATCCCGGGTGCAGTTGACATTTTAATCTGTTGCCGCCTTCCGCTCAGATTCGGAAAAGGATTTATTGATGCTTAAATGCACAGTATAAAGGGCGTGAAGCTGTCAACGGCCATCCTAAGCTGAACCCGCCTGCTTTCGTCAGATTGCAGACTGCTACCCAGCTTAGGGCCCGGTAAGTACCAGCATGGGAGACTGGCTGGGAATCTCAGGTGTTGTTGACATTTTGCTCTGTAGCTCTGTAGACATTTTGCTCCGATTCCGAAAAGGATTTATTGATGCTTAAATCCACAATATACAGGGTGTGAAGCCGTCTACGGCTATTCTAAGCTGAATGCGCCTGTTCTTGTCAGATCGCAGACTGCTGCCCGGCAAGTACGGGCATGGGAGACTGGCTGGCAATCCAAGGTGCTATTGACATATTGCTCTGTTGCCGCCTTCCTCTCCAATTAAAAAAATTATTTATTGATGCTTAAATCCACAGTATACAAGGCGTGAAGATGTCAACGGCCATCCTAAGCTGAACGTGCCTGCTCTCGTCAGATCGCAGACTGATACCCAGCTTAGGGCCTGGTAAGTACCAGCATGGGAGACTGGCTGGGAATCCCGGGTGCAGTTGACATTTTAATCTGTTGCTGCCTTCCGCTCCGATTCGGAAAAGGATTTATTGATGCTTAAATCTACAATATACAGGGTGTGAAGCTGTCAACGGCCATCCTAAGCCTGAACGTGCCTGCTCTCCTCAGATCGCAGACTGCTGCCCGGCAGTTACCGGCATGGGAGACTGGCTGGCAATCCAAGGTGCCATTGACATTTTGCTCTGTTGCCGCCTTCCTCTCCGATTAATAAAAATATTTATTGATGCTTAAATCCACAATATACAAGTCGTGTAGATGTCAACGGCCATCCTAAGCTGAACGCGCCTGCTCTCGTCAGATCGCAGACTGCTACCCAGCTTAGGGCCCGGTAAGTACCAGCATGCGAGACTGGCTGGGAATCCCAGGTGTTGTTGACATTTTGCTCTGTTGCCGCCTTCCTCTCCGATTAATAAAAATATTTATTGATGCTTAAATCCACAGTATACAGGGTGTGAAGCCGTCTACGGCTATCCTAAGCTGAATGTGCCTGTTCTTGTCAGATCGCAGACTGCTGCCCGGCAAGTACGGGCATGGGAGACTGCCTGGCGATCCAAGGTGCTATTGACATTTTGCTCTGTTGCCGCCTTCCTCTCCGATTCCGAAAAGGATTTATTGATGCTTAAATGTACAGTATGAAAAGCATGAAGCTGTCAATGGCCATCCTAAGCTGAACGCGCCTTCTCTCGTCAGATCGCAGACTGCTACCCAGCTTAGGGCCCGGTAAGTACTGGCATGGGAGACTGGCTGGGAATCCCGGGTGCCGTTGCCATTTTGCTCTATTGCTGCCTTCCGCTCCGATTCTCGAAAATAATTTATTGATGCTTAAATCCACAGTATACAAGGTGTGAAGCTGTCGACGGCCATCCTAAGCTTAACGCGCCTGCTCTTGTCAGATCGCAGACTGGTACAGATCTTAGGGCCCGGTTAGTACCGGCATGGGACACTGGCTGGGAATCCCGGCTGCCGTTGACATTTTGCTCTTTTGCCGCCTTCCGTTCCGATTCCGGAAAGGATTTATTGATGCTTAAATGCACAGTATAAAGGGCAAGAAACTGTCAACGGCCATCCTAAGCTGAATGCACATGCTCTTGTCAGGTTGCAGACTGCTACCCAGCTTAGGGCCCGGTAAGTACCAGCATGGGAGACTGGCTGGGAATCCCAGGTGTCGTTGACATTTTGCTCTGTTGCCGCCTTCCGCTCCGATTCCGAAAAGGATTTATTGATGCTTAAATCCACAGTATACAGGGTGTGAAGCCGTCTACGGCTATCCTAAGCTGAATGCGCCTGTTCTTGTCAGATCGCAGACTGCTGCCCGGCATGTACGGGCATGGGAGACTGGCTGGCAATCCAAGGTGCTATTGACATTTTGCTCTGTTGCCGCCTTCCTCTCCGATTAAAAAAAATATTTATTGATGCTTAAATCCACAGTATACAAGGCGTGAAGATGTCAACGGCCATCCTAAGCTGAACGCGCCTGCTCTCGTCAGATCGCAGACTGCTACGCAGCTTAGGGCCCAGTAAGTACTGGCATGGGAGACTGGCTGGGAATCCCGGGTGCAGTTGCCATTTTGCTCTGTTGCCGCCTTCCGTTCCGATTCCGAAAAGGATTTATTGATGATTAAATGCACAGTATAAAAAGCATGAAGCTGTCAATGGCCATCCTAAGCTGAACTCGCCTGCTCTTGTCAGATCGCAGACTGCTACCCAGCTTAGGGCCCGGTAAGTACTGGCATTTGAGACTGGCTGGGAATCCCGGGTGCTGTTGACATTTTGCTCTATTGCTGCCTTCCGCTCCGATTCCGAAAAGAATTTATTGATGCTTAAATCCACAGTATACAAGGTGTGAAGCTGTCGACGGCCATCCTAAGCTTAACGCGCCTGCTCTTGTCAGATCGCAGACTGGTACAGATCTTAGGGCCCGGTAAGTACCGGCATGGGACACTGGTTGGGAATCCCGGCTGCCGTTGACATTTTGCTCTGTTGCCGCCTTCCGTTCCGATTCCGAAAAGGATTTATTGATGCTTAAATGCACAGTATAAAGGGAGAGAAGCTGTCAACGGCCATCCTAAGCTGAACGCGCCTGCTCTCGGCAGATCGCAGACTGCTACCCAGCTTAGGGCCCGGTAAGTACCAGCATGGGAGCCTGGCTGGGAATCCCAAGTATTGTTGACATTTTGCTCTGTTGCCGCCTTCCGCTCCGATTCCGAAAAGGTTTTATTGATGCTTAAATCCACAGTATACACAGTGAGACAATGTCTACGGCCATCCTAAGCTGAATGTGCCTGTTCTCGTCAGATCGCAGACTGCTACCCAGCTTAGGGCCTGGTAAGTACCAGCATGGGAGACTGGCTGGGAATCCCGGGTGCAGTTGACATTTTAATCTGTTGCCGCCTTCCGCTCCGATTCGGAAAAGGATTTATCGATGCTTAAATGCACAATATACAGGGTGTGAAGCTGTCAACGGCCATCCTAAGCGGAACGCGCCTGCGCTCGTCAGATCGCAGACTGCTACCCAGCTTAGGGCCCGGTAAGTACCAGCATGGGAGACTGGCTGGGAATCCCAGGTGTTGTTGACATTTTGCTCTGTAGCCGCCTTCCGCTCCGATTCCGAAAAGGATTTATTGATGCTTAAATCCACAGTATACAGGGTGTGAAGCCGTCTATGGCTATCCTAAGCTGAATGTGCCTGTTCTTGTCAGATCGCAGACTGCTGCCCGGCAAGTACGGGCATGGGAGACTGGCTGGCAAGCCAAGGTGCTATTGCCAATTTGCTCTGTTGCCGCCTTCCTCTCCGATTCCGAAAAGGATTTATTGATGCTTAAATGCACAGTATAAAAAGCATGAAGCTGTCAATGGCCATCCTAAGCTGAACGTGCCTGCTCTCGTCAGATCGCAGACTGCTACCCAGCTTAGGGCCCGGTAAGTACTGGCATGGGAGACTGGCTGGGAATCCCGGGTGCCGTTGACATTTTGCTCTATTGCTGCCTTCCGCTCCGATTCCGAAAAGAATTTATTGATGCTTAAATCCACAGTATACAAGGTGTGAAGCTGTCGACGGCCATCCTAAACTTAACGCGCCTGCTCTCGTCAGATCGCAGACTGGTACAGATCTTAGGGCCCGGTAAGTACCGGCATGGGACACTGGCTGTTAATCCCAGCTGCCGTTGACATTTTGCTCTGTTGCCGCCTTCCGTTCCGGTTCCGATTCCGAAAAGGATTTATTGATGCTTAAATGCACAGTAAACAAAGTGTGAAGCTGTCAACGGCCATCCTAAGCTGAACGCGCCTGCTCTCGTCAGATCGCAGACTGCTACCCAGCTTAGGGCCTTGTAAGTACCAGCATGGGAGACTGGCTGGGAATCCCGGGTGCAGTTGACATTTTAATCTGTTGCCGCCTTCTGCTCCGATTCGGAAAAGGATTTATTGATGCTTAAATGCACAGTATAAAGGGCGTGAAGCTGTCAACGGCCATCCTAAGCTGAACACGCCTGCTCTCGTCAGATTGCAGACTGCTACCCAGCTTAGGGCCCGGTAAGTACCAGCATGGGAGACTGGCTTGGAATCTCAGGTGTTGTTGGCATTTAGCTTTGCAGCTCTGTAGACATTTTGCTCCGATTCCGAAAAGGATTTATTGATGCTTAAATCCACAGTATACAGGGTGTGAAGCCGTCTACGACTATCCTAAGCTGAATGCGCCTGTTCTTGTCAGATCGCAGACTGCTGCCCGGCAAGTACGGGCATGGGAGACTGGCTGGCAATCCAAGGTGCTATTGACATTTTGCTCTGTTGCCGCCTTCCTCTCCGATTAAAAAAAATATTTATTGATGCTTAAATCCACAGTATACAAGGCGTGAAGATGTCAATGGCCATCCTAAGCTGAACGCGCCTGCTCTCGTCAGATCGCAGACTGCTACCCAGCTTAGGGCCCGGTAAGTACTGGCATGGGAGACTGGCTGGGAATCCCGGGTGCCGTGGACTTTTTGCTCTATTGCTGCCTTCCGCTCCGATTCCGAAAATAATTTATTGATGCTTAAATCCACAGTATACGAGGTGTGAAGCTGTCGACGGCCATACTAAGCTTAACGCGCCTGCTCTCGTCAGATTGCAGACTGGTACAGATTTTAGGGCCCGGTAAGTACCGGCATGGGACACTGGCTGGGAATCCCGGCTGCCGTTGACATTTTGCTCTGTTGCCGCCTTCCGTTCCGATTCCGAAAAGGATTTATTGATGCTTAAATGCACAGTATACAAAGTGTGAAGCTGTCAACGGCCATCCTAAGCTGAACGTGCCTGCTCTTGTCAGATCGCAGACTGATACCCAGCTTAGGGCCTGGTAAGTACCAGCATGGGAGACTGGCTGGGAATCCCGGTTGCAGTTGACTTTTTAATCTGTTGCCGCCTTCCGCTCCGATTCGGAAAAGGATTTATTGATGCTTAAATGCACAGTATAAAGGGCATGAAGCAGTCAACGGCCATCCTAAACTGAACGCGCCTGCTCTCGTCAGATCGCAGACTGCTACCCAGCTTAGGGCCCGGTAAGTACTGGCATGGGAGACTGGCTGGGAATCCCGGGTGCCGTTGACTTTTTGCTCTATTGCTGCCTTCCGCTCCGATTCCGAAAAGAATTTATTGATGCTTAAATCCACAGTATACAAGGTGTGAAGCTGTCGACGGCCATCCTAAGCTTAACGCGCCTGCTCTCGTCAGATCGCAGACTGGTACAGATCTTAGGGCCCGGTAAGTACCGGCATGGGACACTGGCTGGGAATACCGGATGCCGTTGACATTTTGCTCTGTTGCCGCCTTCCATTCCGATTCCGAAAAGGATTTATTGATGCTTAAATCCACAGTATACAGGGTATGAAGATGTCTACGGCCATCCTAAGCTGAATGCGCCTGTTCTCGTCAGATCGCAGACTGCTACCCAGCTTCGGGCCTGGTAAGTACCAGCATTCGAGACTGGCTGGGAATCCCGGGTGCAGTTGACATTTTGCTCTGTTTCTGTTCCGATTCCGAAAATTATTTATTGATGCTTAAATCCACAGTATACAAAGTGTGAAGCTGTCAACGGCCATCCTAAGCTGAACGCGCCTGCTCACGTCAGATTGCAGACTGCTACCCAGCTTAGGGCCTGGTAAGTACCAGCATGGGAGACTGGCTGGGAATCCCGGGTGCAGTTGACATTTTAATCTGTTGCCGCCTTCCGCTCCGATTCGGAAAAGGATTTATTGATGCTTAAATCCACAATATACAGGGTATGAAGCGGTCAACGGCCATCCTAAGCCTGAACGTGCCTGCTCTCCTCAGATCACAGACTGCTGCCCGGCAGATACCGGCATGGGAGACTGGCTGGCAATCCAAGGTGCCATTGACATTTTGCTCTGTTGCCGCCTTCCTCTCCGATTAATAAAAATATTTATTGATGCTTAAATCCACAATATACAAGGCATAAAGATGTCAACGGCCATCCTAAGCTGAACGCGCCTGCTCTCGTCAGATCGCAGACTGCTACCCAGCTTAGGGCCTGGTAAGTACCAGCATGGGAGACTGGCTGGGAATCCCGGGTGCAGTTGACATTTTAAACTGTTACCGCCTTCCGCTCCGATTCGGAAAAGGATTTATTGATGCTTAAATGCACAGTATAAAGGGCGTGAAGCTGTCAACGGCCATCCTAAGCTGAACCCGCCTGCTTTCGTCAGATCGCAGACTGCTACCCAGCTTAGGGCCCGGTAAGTACCAGCATGGGAGACTGGCTGGGAATCTCATGTGTTGTTGACATTTTAATCTGTTGCCGCCTTCCGCTCCGATTCCGAAAAGGATTTATTGATGCTTAAATCCACAATATACAGGGTGTGAAGCCGTCTACGGCTATTCTAAGCTGAATGCGCCTGTTCTTGTCAGGTCGCAGACTGCTGCCGGCAAGTACGGGCATGGGAGACTGGCTGGCAATCCAAGGTGCTATTGACATATTGCTCAATTGCCGCCTTCCTCTCCAATTAAAAAAAATATTTATTGATGCTTAAATCCACAGTATACAAGGCGTGAAGATGTCAACGGCCTTCCTAAGCTGAACGTGCCTGCTCTCGTCAGATCGCAGACTGATACCCAGCTTAGGGCCTGGTAAGTACCAGCATGGGAGACTGGCTGGGAATCCCGGGTGCAGTTGACATTTTAATCTGTTGCTGCCTTCCGCTCCGATTCGGAAAAGGATTTATTGATGCTTAAATCTACAATATACAGGGTGTGAAGCTGTCAACGGCCATCCTAAGCCTGAACGTGCCTGCTCTCCTCAGATCGCAGACTGCTGCCCGGCAGTTACCGGCATGGGAGACTGGCTGGCAATCCAAGGTGCCATTGACATTTTGCTCTGTTGCCGCCTTCCTCTCCGATTAATAAAAATATTTATTGATGCTTAAATCCACAATATACAAGTCGTGTAGATGTCAACGGCCATCCTAAGCTGAACGCGCCTGCTCTCCTCAGATCGCAGACTGCTACCCAGCTTAGGGCCCGGTAAGTACCAGCATGCGAGACTGGCTGGGAATCCCAGGTGTTGTTGACATTTTGCTCTGTAACCGCCTTCCGCTCCGATTCCGAAAAGGATTTATTGATGCTTAAATCCACAGTATACAGGGTGTGAAGCCGTCTACGGCTATCCTAAGCTGAATGTGCCTGTTCTTGTCAGATCGCAGACTGCTGCCCGGCAAGTACGGGCATGGGAGACTGGCTGGCGATCCAAGGTGCTATTGACATTTTGCTCTGTTGCCGCCTTCCTCTCCGATTCCGAAAAGGATTTATTGATGCTTAAATGTACAGTATGAAAAGCATGAAGCTGTCAATGGCCATCCTAAGCTGAACGCGCCTTCTCTCGTCAGATCGCAGACTGCTACCCAGCTTAGGGCCCGGTAAGTACTGGCATGGGAGACTGGCTGGGAATCCCGAGTGCCGTTGCCATTTTGCTCTATTGCTGCCTTCCGCTCCGATTCTCGAAAATAATTTATTGATGCTTAAATCCACAGTATACAAGGTGTGAAGCTGTCGACGGCCATCCTAAGCTTAACGCGCCTGCTCTTGTCAGATCGCAGACTGGTACAGATCTTAGGGCCCGGTTAGTACCGGCATGGGACACTGGCTGGGAATCCCGGCTGCCGTTGACATTTTGCTCTTTTGCCGCCTTCCGTTCCGATTCCGGAAAGGATTTATTGATGCTTAAATGCACAGTATAAAGGGCAAGAAACTGTCAACGGCCATCCTAAGCTGAATGCGCCTGCTCTTGTCAGGTTGCAGACTGCTACCCAGCTTAGGGCCCGGTAAGAACCAGCATGGGAGACTGGCTGGGAATCCCAGGTGTCGTTGACATTTTGCTCTGTTGCCGCCTTCCGCTCCGATTCCTAAAAGGATTTATTGATGCTTAAATCCACAGTATACAGGGTTTGAAGCCGTCTACGGCTATCCTAAGCTGAATGCGCCTGTTCTTGTCAGATCGCAGACTGCTGCCCGGCATGTACGGGCATGGGAGACTGGCTGGCAATCCAAGGTGCTATTGACATTTTGCTCTGTTGCCGCCTTCCTCTCCGATTAAAAAAAATATTTATTGATGCTTAAATCCACAGTATACAAGGCGTGAAGATGTCAACGGCCATCCTAAGCTGAACGCGCCTGCTCTCGTCAGATCGCAGATTGCTACCCAGCTTAGGGCCTGGTAAGTACCAGCATGGGAGACTGGCTGGAAATCCCGGGTGCAGTTGACATTTTAATCTGTTGCCGCCTTCCGTTCCGATTCGGAAAAGGATTTATTGATGCTTAAATGCACAGTATAAAGGTTGTGAAGCTGTCAACGGCCATCCTAAGCTGAACGCGCCTGCTCTCGTCAGATCGCAGACTGCTACCCAGCTTAGGGCCCGGTAAGTACCAGCATGGGAGACTGGCTGGGAATCTCAGGTGTTGTTGACATTTTGCTCTGTAGCTCTGTAGACATTTTGCTTCGATTCCGAAAAGGATTTATTGATGCTTAAATCCACAGTATACAGGGTGTGAAGCCGTCTACGGCTATCCTAAGCTGAATGCGCCTGTTCTTGTCAGATCGCAGACTGCTGCCCGGCAAGTACGGGCATGGGAGACTGGCTGGCAATACAAGGTGCTATTGACATTTTGCTCTGTTGCCGCCTTCCTCTCCGATTAAAAAAAAATATTTATTGATGCTTAAATCCACAGTATACAAGGCGTGAGGGTGTCAACGGCCATCCTAAGCTGAACGCGCCTGCTCTCGTCAGATCGCAGACTGCTACGCAGCTTAGGGCCCAGTAAGTACCGGAATGGGAGACTGGCTGGGAATCCCGGGTGCAGTTGACATTTTGCTCTGTTGCCGCCTTCCGTTCCGATTCCGAAAAGGATTTATTGATGCCTAAATGCACAGTATAAAAAGCATTAATTTGTCAATGGCCATCCTAAGCTGAACGTGCCTGCTCTCGTCAGATCGCAGACTGCTACCCAGCTTAGGGCCCGGTAAGTATTGGCATGGGAGACTGGCTGGGAATCCCGGGTGCCGTTGACATTTTGCTCTATTGCTGCCTTCCGCTCCGATTCCGAAAATAATTTATTGATGCTTAAATCCACAGTATACAAGGTGTGAAGCTGTCGACGGCCATCCTAAGCTTAACGCGCCTGCTCTCGTCAGATCGCAGACTGGTACAGATCTTAGGTTCCGGTAAGTACCGGCATGGGACACTGGCTGGGAATCCCGGCTGCCGTTGACATTTTGCTCTGTTGCCGCCTTCCGTTCCGATTCCGAAAAGTATTTATTGATGCTTAAATGCACAGTATAAATAGCGAGAAGCTGTCAACGGCCATCCTAAGCTGAACGCGCCTGCTCTCGTCAGATCGCAGACTGCTACCCAGCTTAGGGCCCGGTAAGTACCAGCATGGGAGACTGGCTGGGAATCCCAGGTGTCGTTGACATTTTGTTCTGTTGCCGCCTTCCGCTCCGATTCCGAAAAGGATTTATTGATGCTTAAATCCACAGTATACAAAGTGTGAAGCTGTCAACGGCCATCCTAAGCTGAACGCGCCTGCTCTCGTCAGATCGCAGACTGCTACCCAGCTTAGGGCCTGGTAAGTACCAGCATGGGAGACTGGCTGGGAATCCCGGGTGCAGTTGACATTTTGTTCTGTTGCCGCCTTCCGCTCCGATTCGGAAAAGGAATTATTGATGCTTAAATACACAATATACAGGGTGTGAAGCTGTCAACGGCCATCCTAAGCCTGAACGTGCCTGCTCTCCTCACATCGCAGACTGCTGCCCGACAGTTACCGGCATGGGAGACTTGCTGGCAATCCAAGGTGCCATTGACATTTTGCTCTGTTGCCGTCTTCCTCTCCGATTAATAAAAATATTTATTGATGCTTAAATCCACAATATACAAGGCGTGAAGATGTCAATGGCCATCCTAAGCTGAACGCGCCTGCTCTCGTCAGATCGCAGACTGCTACCCAGCTTAGGGCCCAGTAAGTACCGGCATGGGAGACTGGCTAGGAATCCCGGGTGCAGATGACATTTTGCTCTGTTGTCGCCTTCCGTTCCGATTCCGAAAAGGATTTATTGATGCTTAAATGCACAGTATAAAAAGCATGAAGCTGTCAATGGCCATCCTAAGCTGAACGCGCCTGCTCTCGTCAGATCGCAGACTGATACCCAGCTTAGGGCCTGGTAAGTACCAGCATGGGAGACTGGCTGGGAGTCCCGGGTGCAGTTGACATTTTAATCTGTTGCCGCCTTCCGCTCCGATTCGGAAAAGGATTTATTGATGCTTAAATCCACAATATAAAGGGCGTGAAGCTGTCAACGGCCATCCTAAACTGAACCCGCCTGCTCTCGTCAGATCGCAGACTGCTACCCAGCTTAGGGCCCGATAAGTACCAGCATGGGAGACTGGCTGGGAATCCCAGGTGTTGTTGACATTTTGCTCTGTAGCCGCCTTCCGCTCCGATTCCGAAAATGATTTATTGATGCTTAAATCCACAGTATACAGGGTGTGAAGCCGTCTACGGCTATCCTAAGCTGAATGTGCCTGTTCTTGTCAGATCGCAGACTGCTGCACGGCAAGTACGGGCATGGGAGACTGGATGGCAATCCAAGGTGCTGTTGACATTTTGCTCTGTTGCCGCCTTCCTCTCCGATTAAAAAAATATTTATTGATGCTTAAATCCACAGTTTACAAGGCGTGAAGCTGTCGACGGCCATCCTAAGCTTAACGCGCCTGCTCTCGTCAGATCGCAGACTGGTACAGATCTTAGGGCCCGGTAAGTACCGGCATGGGACACTGGCTGGGAATCCCGGCTGCCGTTGACATTTTGCTCTGTTGCCGCCTTCCGTTCCGATTCCTAAAAAGGATTTATTGATGCTTAAATGCACAGTATACAAAGTGTGAAGCTGTCAACGGCCATCCTAAGCCTGAACGTGCCTGCTCTCCTCAGATCGCAGACTGCTGCCCGACAGTTACCGGCATGGGAGACTGGCTGGCAATCCAAGGTGCCATTGACATTTTGCTCTGTTGCCGTCTTCCTCTCCGATTAATAAAAATATTTATTGATGCTTAAATCCACAATATACAAGGCGTGAAGATGTCAATGGCCATCCTAAGCTGAACGCGCCTGCTCTCGTCAGATCGCAGACTGCTACCCAGCTTAGGGCCCAGTAAGTACCGGCATGGGAGACTGGCTAGGAATCCCGGGTGCAGATGACATTTTGCTCTGTTGTCGCCTTCCGTTCCGATTCCGAAAAGGATTTATTGATGCTTAAATGCACAGTATAAAAAGCATGAAGCTGTCAATGGCCATCCTAAGCTGAACGCGCCTGCTCTCGTCAGATCGCAGACTGATACCCAGCTTAGGGCCTGGTAAGTACCAGCATGGGAGACTGGCTGGGAGTCCCGGGTGCAGTTGACATTTTAATCTGTTGCCGCCTTCCGCTCCGATTCGGAAAAGGATTTATTGATGCTTAAATCCACAATATAAAGGGCGTGAAGCTGTCAACGGCCATCCTAAACTGAACCCGTCTGCTCTCGTCAGATCGCAGACTGCTACCCAGCTTAGGGCCCGATAAGTACCAGCATGGGAGACTGGCTGGGAATCCCAGGTGTTGTTGACATTTTGCTCTGTAGCCGCCTTCCGCTCCGATTCCGAAAATGATTTATTGATGCTTAAATCCACAGTATACAGGGTGTGAAGCCGTCTACGGCTATCCTAAGCTGAATGTGCCTGTTCTTGTCAGATCGCAGACTGCTGCACGGCAAGTACGGGCATGGGAGACTGGATGGCAATCCAAGGTGCTGTTGACATTTTGCTCTGTTGCCGCCTTCCTCTCCGATTAAAAAAATATTTATTGATGCTTAAATCCACAGTATACAAGGCGTGAAGCTGTCGACGGCCATCCTAAGCTTAACGCGCCTGCTCTCGTCAGATCGCAGACTGGTACAGATCTTAGGGCCCGGTAAGTACCGGCATGGGACACTGGCTGGGAATCCCGGCTGCCGTTGACATTTTGCTCTGTTGCTGCCTTCCGTTCCGATTCCTAAAAAGGATTTATTGATGCTTAAATGCACAGTATACAAAGTGTGAACCTGTCAACGGCCATCCTAAGCTGAACGCGCCTGCTCTCGTCAGATCGTAGACTGCTACCCAGCTTAGGGCCTGGTAAGTACCAGCATGGGAGACTGGCTGGGAATCCCGGGTGCAGTTGACATTTTAATCTGTTTCCGCCTTCCGCTCCGATTCGGAAAAGGATTTATTGATGCTTAAATGCACAGTATAAAGGGCATGAAGCTGTCAACGGCCATCCTAAGCTGAACGCGCCTGCTCTCGTCAGATCGCAGACTGCTACCCAGCTTAGGGCCCGGTAAGTACCAGCATGGGAGACTGGCTGGGAATCGCAGGTGTTGTTGACATTTTGCTCTGTAGCCGCCTTCCGCTCCGATTCCGAAAAGGATTTATTGATGCTTAAATCCACAGTATACAGGGTGTGAAGCCGTCTACGGCTATCCTAAGCTGAATGTGCCTGTTCTTGTCAGATCGCAGACTTCTGCCCGGCAAGTACGGGCATGGGAGACTGGCTGGCAATCCAAGGTGCTATTGACATTTTGCTCTGTTGCCGCCTTCCTCTCTGATTCCGAAAAGGATTTATTGATGCTTAAATCCACAGTATACAGGGTGTGAAGCCGTCTACGGCTATCCTAAGCTGAATGCGCCTGTTCTTGTCAGATCGCAGACTGCTGCCCGGCAAGTACGGGCATGGGAGACTGGCTGGCAATCCAAGGTGCTATTGACATTTTGCTCTGTTGCCGCCTTCCTCTCCGATTAAAAAAATATTTATTGATGCTTAAATGCACAGTATACAAAGTGTGAAGCTGTCAACGGCCATCCTAAGCTGAACGCGCCTGCTCTTGTCAGATCGCAGACTGCTACCCAGCTTCGGGCCCGGTAAGTACTGGCATGGGAGACTGGCTGGGAATCCCGGTTGCCGTTGACATTCTGCTCTATTGCTGCCTTCCGCTCCGATTCCGAAAATAATTTATTGATGTTTAAATCCACAGTATACAAGGTGTGAAGCTGTCAACGGCCATCCTAAGCTGAACGTGCCTGCTCTCGTCAGATTGCAGACTGCTACCTAACTTAGGGCCCGGTAAGTACCAGCATGGGAGACTGGCTGGGAATCCCAGGTGTCGTTGACATTTTGCTCTGTTGCCGCCTTCCTCTCCGATTAAAAAAAATATTTATTGATGCTTAAATCCACAGTATACAAGGCGTGAAGTTGTCAACGGCCATCCTAAGCTGAATGCGCCTGTTCTTGTCAGATCGCAGACTGCTGCCCGGCAGTTACCGGCATGGGAGACTGGCTGGCAATCCAAGGTGCCATTGACATTTTGTTCTGTTGCCGCCTTCCTCTCCGATTAAAAAAAATATTTATTGATGCTTAAATCCACAGTATACAAGGCGTGAAGTTGTCAACGGCCATCCTAAGCTGAACGCGCCTGCTCTCGTCAGATCGCAGACTGCTACCCAGCTTAGGGCCCGGTAAGTACTGGCATGGGAGACTGGCTGGGAATCCCGGGTGCAGTTGACATTTTAATCTGTTGCCGCCTTCCGCTCCGATTCGGAAAAGGATTTATTGATGCTTAAATCCACAATATACAGGGTGTGAAGCTGTCAACGGCCATCCTAAGCTTAACGCGCCTGCTCTCGTCAGATCGCAGACTGGTACAGATCTTAGGGCCCGGTAAGTACCGGCATGGGACACTGGCTGGGAATGCCCGGCTGCCGTTGACATTTTGCTCTGTTGCCGCCTTCCGTTCCGATTCCGAAAAGGATTTATTGATGCTTAAATGCACAGTATACAAAGTGTGAAGCTGTCAACGGCCATCCTAAGCTGAACGCGCCTGCTCTCGTCAGATCGCAGACTGATACCCAGCTTAGGGCCTGGTAAGTACCAGCATGGGAGACTGGCTGGGAATCCCGGGTGCAGTTGACATTTTGCTCTGTTGCCGCCTTCCTCTCCGATTAAAAAAAATATTTATTGATGCTTAAATCCACAGTATACAAGGCTTGAAGATGTCAACGGCCATCCTAAGCTGAACGCGCCTGCTATCGTCAGATCGCAGACTGCTACCCAGCTTAGGGCCCGGTAAGTACTGGCATGGGAGACTGGCTGGGAATCCTGGGTGCCGTTGACATTTTGCTCTGTTGCCGCCTTCCGATCCGATTCCGAAAAGGATTTATTGATGCTTAAATCCACAGTATACAGGGTGTGAAGATGTCTACGGCCATCCTAAGCTGAATGCGCCTGTTTTTGTCAGATCACAGACTGCTACCCAGCTTCGGGCCCAGTAAGTACCAGCATGTGAGACTGGCTGGGAATCCCGAGTGCAGTTGACATTTTGCTCTGTTTCTGCTCCGATTCCGAAAAGGATTTATTGATGCTTAAATGCACAGTATAAAGGGCAAAAAGCTGTCAACGGCCATCCTAAGCTGAACGCGCCTGCGCTCGTCAGATCACAGACTGCTACCCAGCTTAGGGCCCGGTAAGTACCAGCATGGGAGACTGGCTGGGAATCCCAGGTGTCGTTGACATTTTGCTCTGTTGCCGCCTTCTGCTCCGATTCCGAAAAGGATTTATTGATGCTTAAATGCACAGTATAAAAAGCATGAAGCTGTCAATGGCCACCCTAAGCTGAACATGCCTGCTCTCGTCAGATCGCAGACTGCTACCCAGCTTAGGCCCGGTAAGTACTGGCATGGGAGACTGGCTGGGAATCCCGGTTGCCATTGACATTTTGCTCTATTGCTCGAATTCCGAAAATAATTTATTGATGCTTAAATCCACAGTATACAAGGTGTGAAGCTGTCGACGGCCATCCTAAGCTTAACGCGCCTGCTCTCGTCAGATCGCAGACTGGTACAGATCTTAGGGCCCGGTAAGTACCGGCATGGGACACTGGCTGGGAATGCCCGGCTGCCGTTGACATTTTGCTCTGTTGCCGCCTTCCGTTCCGATTCCGAAAAGGATTTATTGATGCTTAAATGCACAGTAGAAAGGGCAAGAAGCTGTCAACGGCCATCCTAAGCTGAACGCGCCTACTCTCGTCAAATCGCAGAGTGCTACCCAGCTTAGGGCCCGGTAAGTAACAGCATGGGAGACTGGCTGGGAATCCCAGGTGTCGCTGCCATTTTGCTCTGTTGCTGCCTTTCGCTCCGATTCCGAAAAGGATTTATTGATGCTTAAATCCACAGTATACAGGGTGTAAAGATGTCTACGGCCATCCTAAGATGAATGCGCCTGTTCTCGTCAGATCGCAGACTGCTACCCAGCTTCGGGCCCGGTAAGTAACAGCATGGGAGACTGGCTGGGAGTCCCGAGTGCAGTTGACATTTTGCTCTGTTTCTGCTCCGATTCCGAAAATTATTTATTGATGCTTAAATCCACAGTATACAAAGTGTGAAGCTGTCAACGGCCATCCTAAGCTGAACGCGCCTGCTCTCGTCAGATCGCAGACTGCTAACCAGCTTAGGGCCTGGTAAGTACCAGCATGGGAGACTGGCTGGGAATCCCGGGTGCAGTTGACATTTTAATCTGTTGCCGCCTTCCGCTCCGATTCGGAAAAGGATTTATTGATACTTAAATCCACAGTATACAGGGTGTGAAGCCATCTACGGCTATCCTAAGCTGAATGTGCCTGTTCTTGTCAGATCGCAGACTGCTGCCCGGCAAGTACGGGCATGGGAGACTGGCTGGCAATCCCAGGTGCTATTGCCATTTTGCTCTGTTGCCGCCTTCCTCTCCGATTCCGAAAAGGATTTATTGATGCTTAAATGCACAGTATACAAGGCGAGAAGATGTCAACGGCCGTCCTAAGCTGAACGCGCCTGCTCTCGTCAGATCGAAGACTGTTACTCCGCTTTGGGCCTGGTAAGTACCAGCATGGGAGACTGGCTGGGAATCCCGGGTGCAGCTGACATTTTGCTCTGTTTCTGCTACGATTCCGAAAATTATTTATTGATGCTTAAATCCACAATATACAGGGTGTGAAGCTGTCAACGGCCATCCTAAGCCTGAACGTGCCTGCTCTCCTCAGATCGCAGACTGCTGCCCGGCAGTTACCGGCATGGGAGACTGGCTGGCAATCCAAGGTGCCATTGATATTTTGCTCTGTTGCCGCCTTCCTCTCCGATTAATAAAAATATTTATTGATGCTTAAATCCACAATATACAAGGCGTGAAGATGTCAACGGCCATCCTAAGCTGAACGTGCCTGCTCTCGTCAGATCGCAGACTGCTACCCAGCTTAGGGCCCAGTAAGTACCGGCATGGGAGACTGGCTGGGAATCCCGGATGCAGTTGACATTTTGCTCTGTTGCCGCCTTCCGTTCCGATTCCGAAAAGGATTTATTGATGCTTAAATGAACAGTATAAAAAGCATGAAGCAGTCAATGGCCATCCTAAGCTGAACGCGCCTGCTCTAGTCAGATCGCAGACTGCTACCCAGCTTAGGGCCCGGTAAGTACTGGCATGGGAGACTGGCTGGGAATCCCGGTTGCCGTTAACATTTTGCTCTATTGCTGCCTTCCGCTCCAATTCCGAAAAGAATTTATTGATGCTTAAATCCACAGTATACAAGGTGTGAAGCTGTCGACGGCCATCCTAAGCTTAACGCGCCTGCTCTCGTCAGATCGCAGACTGGTACAGATCTTAGGGCCCGGTAAGTACCGGCATGGGACACTGGCTGGGAATCCCGGCTGCCGTTGACATTTTGCTCTGTTGCCGCCTTCCTCTCCGATTAAAAAAAATATTTATTGATGCTTAAATCCACAGTATACAAGGCTTGAAGTTGTCAACGGCCATCCTAAGCTGAACGCGCCTGCTCTCGTCAGATCGCAGACTGCTACCCAGCTTAGGGCCCGGTAAGTACTGGTATGGGAGACTGGCTGGGAATCCTGGGTGCCGTTGACATTTTGCTCTATTGCTGCCTTCCGCTCCGATTCAGTAAAGAATTTATTGATGCTTAAATCCACAGTATACAAGGTGTGAAGCTGTCGACGGCCATCCTAAGCTTAACGCGCCTGCTCTTGTCAGATCGCAGACTGGTACAGATCTTAGGGCCCGGTAAGTACCGGCATGGGACACTGGCTGGGAATCCCGACTGCCGTTGACATTTTGCTCTGTTGCCGCCTTCCGTTCCGATTCCGAAAAGGATTTATTGATGCTTAAATGCACAGTATAAAGGGCAAAAATCTGTCAACGGCCATCCTAAGCTGAACGCGCCTGCTCTCATCAGATCGCAGACTGCTACCCAGCTTAGGGCCCGGTAAGTACCAGCATGGGAGACTGGCTGGGAATCCCAGGTGTCGTTGACATTTTGCTCTGTTGCCGCCTTCCGATCCGATTCCGAAAAGGATTTATTGATGCTTAAATCCACAGTATACAGGGTGTGAATATGTCTACGGCCATCCTAAGCTGAATGCGCCTGTTCTCGTCAGATCACAGACTGCTACCCAGCTTCGGGCCCAGTAAGTACTAGCATGTGAGACTGGCTGGGAATCCCGAGTGCAGTTGACATTTTGCTCTGTTTCTGCTCCGATTCCGAAAATTATTTATTGATGCTTAAATCCACAGTATACAAAGTGTGAAGCTGTCAACGGTCATCCTAAGCTGAACGCGCCTGCTCTCGTCAGGTCGCAGACTGTTACCCAGCTTAGGGCCTGGTAAGTACCAGCATGGGAGACTGGCTGGGAATCCCAGGTGCAGTTGACATTTTAATCTGTTGCCGCCTTCCGCTCCGATTCGGAAAAGGATCTATTGATGCTTAAATCCACAATATACAGGGTGTGAAGCTGTCAACGGCCATCCTAAGCCTGAACGTGCCTGCTCTCCTCAGATCGCAGACTGCTGCCCGGCAGATACCGGCATGGGAGACTGGCTGGCAATCCAAGGTGCCATTGACATTTTGCTCTGTTGCCGCCTTCTTCTCCGATTAATAAAAATATTTATTGATGCTTAAATCCACAATATACAAGGCGTAAAGATGTCAACGGCCATCCTAAGCTGAACGCTCCTGCTCTCGTCAGATCGCAGACTGCTACCCAGCTTAGGGCCCAGTAAGTACCGGCATGGGAGACTGGCTGGCAATCCCGGGTGCAGTTGACATTTTGCTCTGTTGCCGCCTTCCGCTCCGATTCGGAAAAGGATTTATTGATGCTTAAATGCACAGTATAAAGGGCATGACACTGTCAACGGCCATCGTAAGCTGAACGCGCCTGCTCTCGTCAGATCGCAGACTGCTACCCAGCTTAGGGCCCGGTAAGTACCAGCATGGGAGACTGGCTGGGAATCCCAGGTGTTGTTGACATTTTGCTCTGTAGCCGCCTTCCGCTCCGATTCCGAAAAGGATTTATTGATGCTTAAATCCACAGTATACAGGGTGTGAAGCCGTCTACGGCTATCCTAAGCTGAATGTGCCTGTTCTTGTCAGATCGCAGACTGCTGCCCGGCAAGTACGGGCATGGGAGACTGGCTGGAAATCCAAGGTGCTATTGACATTTTGCTCTGTTGCCGCCTTTGTCTCCGATTCCGAAAAGGATTTATTGATGCTTAAATGCACAGTATAAAAAGCATGAAGCTGTCAATGGCCATCCTAAGCTGAACGCGCCTGCTCTCGTCAGATCGCAGACTGCTACCCAGCTTAGGGCCCGGTAAGTACTGGCATGGGAGACTGGCTGGGAATCCCGGGTGCCGTTGACATTTTGCTCTATTGCTGCCTTCCGCTCCGATTCCGAAAATAATTTATTGATGCTTAAATCCACAGTATACAAGGTGTGAAGCTGTCGACGGCCATCCTAAGCTGAACGCGCCTGCTCTCGTCAGATCGCAGACTGGTACAGATCTTAGGGCTCAGTAAGTACCGGCATGGGAGACTGGCTGGGAATCCCGGCTGCCGTTGACATTTTGCTCTGTTGCCGCCTTCCGTTCCGATTCCGAAAAGGATTTATTGATGCTTAAATGCACCGTATAAAGGGCAAAAAGCTGTCAACGGCCATCCTAAGCTGAACGCGCCTGCTCTCGTCAGATCACAGACTGCTACCCAGCTTAGGGCCCGGTAAGTACCAGCATGGGAGACTGGCTGGGAATCCCAGGTGTCGTTGACATTTTGCTCTGTTGCCGCCTTCCGCTCAGATTCCGAAAAGGATTTATTGATGCTTAAATCCACAGTATACAAAGCGTGAAGCTGTCAACGGCCATCCTAAGATGAATGCGCCTGTTAACGTCAGATCGCAGACTGCTACCCAACTTCGGGCCTGGTAAGTAACATCATGGGAGACTGGCTGGGAATCCCGAGTGCAGTTGACATCTTGCTCTGTTTCTGCTCCGATTCCGAAAATTATTTATTGATGCTTAAATCCACAGTATACAAAGTGTGAAGCTGTCAACGGCCATCTTAAGCTGAACGCGCCTGCTCTTGTCAGATCGCAGACTGCTAACCAGCTTAGGTCCTGGTAAGTACCAGCATGGGAGACTGGCTGGGAATCCCGGGTGCAGTTGACATTTTAATCTGTTGCCGCCTTCCGCTCCGATTTGGAAAAGGATTTATTGATGCTTAAATCCACAATATACAGGGTTTGAAGCTGTCAACGGCAATCCTAAGCCTGAACGTGCCTGCTCTCCTCAGATCGCAGACTGCTGCCCGTCAGTTACCGGCATGGGAGACTGGCTGGCAATCCAAGGTGCCATTGATATTTTGCTCTGTTGCCGCCTTCCTCTCCGATTAATAAAAATATTTATTGATGCTTAAATCCACAATATACAAGGCGTGAAGATGTCAACGGCCATCCTAAGCTGAACGTGCCTGCTCTCGTCAGATCGCAGACTGCTACCCAGCTTAGGGCCCGGTAAGTACTGGCATGGGAGACTGGCTGGGAATCCCAGGTGCCGTTGACATTTTGCTCTATTGCTGCCTTCCGCTCCGATTCCGAAAAGAATTTATTGATGCTTAAATCCACAGTATACAAGGTGTGAAGCTGTCGACGGCCATCCTAAGCTTAACGCGCCTGCTCTCGTCAGATCGCAGACTGGTACAGATCTTAGGGCCCGGTAAGTACCGGCATGGGACACTGGCTGTTAATCCCAGCTGCCGTTGACATTTTGCTCTGTTGCCGCCTTCCGTTCCGATTCCGAAAAGGATTTATTGATGCTTAAATGCACAGTATACAAAGTGTGAAGCTGTCAACAGCCATCCTAAGCTGAACGCGCCTGCTCTCGTCAGATCGCAGACTGCTACCCAGCTTAGGGCCTTGTAAGTACCAGCATGGGAGACTGGCTGGGAATCCCGGGTGCAGTTGACATTTTAATCTGTTGCCGCCTTCTGCTCCGATTCGGAAAAGGATTTATTGATGCTTAAATGCACAGTATAAAGGGCGTGAAGCTGTCAACGGCCATCCTAAGCTGAACACGCCTGCTCTCGTCAGATTGCAGACTGCTACCCAGCTTAGGGCCCGGTAAGTACCAGCATGGGAGACTGGCTTGGAATCTCAGGTGTTGTTGGCATTTAGCTTTGCAGCTCTGTAGACATTTTGCTCCGATTCCGAAAAGGATTTATTGATGCTTAAATCCACAGTATACAGGGTGTGAAGCCGTCTACGACTATCCTAAGCTGAATGCGCCTGTTCTTGTCAGATCGCAGACTGCTGCCCGGCAAGTACGGGCATGGGAGACTGGCTGGCAATCCAAGGTGCTATTGACATTTTGCTCTGTTGCCGCCTTCCTCTCCGATTAAAAAAAATATTTATTGATGCTTAAATCCACAGTATACAAGGCGTGAAGATGTCAATGGCCATCCTAAGCTGAACGCGCCTGCTCTCGTCAGATCGCAGACTGCTACCCAGCTTAGGGCCCGGTAAGTACTGGCATGGGAGACTGGCTGGGAATCCCGGGTGCCGTTGACTTTTTGCTCTATTGCTGCCTTCCGCTCCGATTCCGAAAATAATTTATTGATGCTTAAATCCACAGTATACGAGGTGTGAAGCTGTCGACGGCCATACTAAGCTTAACGCGCCTGCTCTCGTCAGATTGCAGACTGGTACAGATTTTAGGGCCCGGTAAGTACCGGCATGGGACACTGGCTGGGAATCCCGGCTGCCGTTGACATTTTGCTCTGTTGCCGCCTTCTTCTCCGATTCCGAAAAGGATTTATTGATGCTTAAATGCACAGTATACAAAGTGTGAAGCTGTCAACGGCCATCCTAAGCTGAACGTGCCTGCTCTTGTCAGATCGCAGACTGATACCAAGCTTAGGGCCTGGTAAGTACCAGCATGGGAGACTGGCTGGGAATCCCGGTTGCAGTTGACTTTTTAATCTGTTGCCGCCTTCCGCTCCGATTCGGAAAAGGATTTATTGATGCTTAAATGCACAGTATAAAGGGCATGAAGCAGTCAACGGCCATCCTAAACTGAACGCGCCTGCTCTCGTCAGATCGCAGACTGCTACCCAGCTTAGGGCCCGGTAAGTACTGGCATGGGAGACTGGCTGGGAATCCCGGGTGCCGTTTACTTTTTGCTCTATTGCTGCCTTCCGCTCCGATTCCGAAAAGAATTTATTGATGCTTAAATCCACATTATACAAGGTGTGAAGCTGTCGACGGCCATCCTAAGCTTAACGCGCCTGCTCTCGTCAGATCGCAGACTGGTACAGATCTTAGGGCCCGGTAAGTACTGGCATGGGACACTGGCTGGGAATACTGGATGCCGTTGACATTTTGCTCTGTTGCCGCCTTCCATTCCGATTCCGAAAAGGATTTATTGATGCTTAAATCCACAGTATACAGGGTATGAAGATGTCTACGGCCATCCTAAGCTGAATGCGCCTGTTCTCGTCAGATCGCAGACTGCTACCCAGCTTCGGGCCTGGTAAGTACCAGCATTCGAGACTGGCTGGGAATCCCGGGTGCAGTTGACATTTTGCTCTGTTTCTGTTCCGATTCCGAAAATTATTTATTGATGCTTAAATCCACAGTATACAAAGTGTGAAGCTGTCAACGGCCATCCTAAGCTGAACGCGCCTGCTCACGTCAGATTGCAGACTGCTACCCAGCTTAGGGCCTGGTAAGTACCAGCATGGGAGACTGGCTGGGAATCCCGGGTGCAGTTGACATTTTAATCTGTTGCCGCCTTCCGCTCCGATTCGGAAAAGGATTTATTGATGCTTAAATCCACAATATACAGGGTGTGAAGCGGTCAACGGCCATCCTAAGCCTGAACGTGGCTGCTCTCCTCAGATCGCAGACTGCTGCCCGGCAGATACCGGCATGGGAGACTGGCTGGCAATCCCAGGTGCCATTGACATTTTGCTCTGTTGCCGCCTTCCTCTCCGATTAATAAAAATATTTATTGATGCTTAAATCCACAATATACAAGGCGTAAAGATGTCAACGGCCATCCTAAGCTGAACGCGCCTGCTCTCGTCAGATCGCAGACTGCTACCCAGCTTAGGGCCTGGTAAGTACCAGCATGGGAGACTGGCTGGGAATCCCGGGTGCAGTTGACATTTTAATCTGTTGCCGCCTTCCGCTCCGATTCGGAAAAGGATTTATTGATGCTTAAATGCACAGTATAAAGGGCGTGAAGCTGTCAACGGCCATCCTAAGCTGAACCCGCCTGCTTTCGTCAGATCGCAGACTGCTACCCAGCTTAGGGCCCGGTAAGTACCAGCATGGGAGACTGGCTGGGAATCTCATGTGTTGTTGACATTTTGCTCTGTAGCTCTGTAGACATTTTGCTCCGATTCCGAAAAGGATTTATTGATGCTTAAATCCACAATATACAGGGTGTGAAGCCGTCTACGGCTATTCTAAGCTGAATGCGCCTGTTCTTGTCAGATCGCAGACTGCTGCCCGGCAAGTACGGGCATGGGAGACTGGCTGGCAATCCAAGGTGCTATTGACATATTGCTCTGTTGCCGCCTTCCTCTCCAATTAAAAAAAATATTTATTGATGCTTAAATCCACAGTATACAAGGCATGAAGATGTCAACGGCCATCCTAAGCTGAACGTGCCTGCTCTCGTCAGATCGCAGACTGATAACCAGCTTAGGGCCTGGTAAGTACCAGCATGGGAGACTGGCTGGGAATCCCGGGTGCAGTTGACATTTTGCTCTGTTGCCGCCTTCCTCTCCGATTAATAAAAATATTTATTGATGCTTAAATCCACAATATACAAGTCGTGTAGATGTCAACGGCCATCCTAAGCTGAACGCGCCTGCTCTCCTCAGATCGCAGACTGCTACCCAGCTTAGGGCCCGGTAAGTACCAGCATGCGAGACTGGCTGGGAATCCCAGGTGTTGTTGACATTTTGCTCTGTAACCGCCTTCCGCTCCGATTCCGAAAAGGATTTATTGATGCTTAAATCCACAGTATACAGGGTGTGAAGCCGTCTACGGCTATCCTAAGCTGAATGTGCCTGTTCTTGTCAGATCGCAGACTGCTGCCCGGCAAGTACGGGCATGGGAGACTGGCTGGCGATCCAAGGTGCTATTGACATTTTGCTCTGTTGCCGCCTTCCTCTCCGATTCCGAAAAGGATTTATTGATGCTTAAATGTACAGTATGAAAAGCATGAAGCTGTCAATGGCCATCCTAAGCTGAACGCGCCTTCTCTCGTCAGATCGCAGACTGCTACCCAGCTTAGGGCCCGGTAAGTACTGGCATGGGAGACTGGCTGGGAATCCCGGGTGCCGTTGCCATTTTGCTCTATTGCTGCCTTCCGCTCCGATTCTCGAAAATAATTTATTGATGCTTAAATCCACAGTATACAAGGTGTGAAGCTGTCGACGGCCATCCTAAGCTTAACGCGCCTGCTCTTGTCAGATCGCAGACTGGTACAGATCTTAGGGCCCGGTTAGTACCGGCATGGGACACTGGCTGGGAATCCCGGCTGCCGTTGACATTTTGCTCTTTTGCCGCCTTCCGTTCCGATTCCGGAAAGGATTTATTGATGCTTAAATGCACAGTATAAAGGGCAAGAAACTGTCAACGGCCATCCTAAGCTGAATGCGCCTGCTCTTGTCAGGTTGCAGACTGCTACCCAGCTTAGGGCCCGGTAAGTACCAGCATGGGAGACTGGCTGGGAATCCCAGGTGTCGTTGACATTTTGCTCTGTTGCCGCCTTCCGCTCCGATTCCGAAAAGGATTTATTGATGCTTAAATCCACAGTATACAGGGTGTGAAGCCGTCTACGGCTATCCTAAGCTGAATGCGCCTGTTCTTGTCAGATCGCAGACTGCTGCCCGGCATGTACGGGCATGGGAGACTGGCTGGCAATCCAAGGTGCTATTGACATTTTGCTCTGTTGCCGCCTTCCTCTCCGATTAAAAAAATTATTTATTGATGCTTAAATCCATAGTATACAAGGTGTGAAGATGTCAACGGCCATCCTAAGCTGAACGTGCCTGCTCTCGTCAGATCGCAGACTGCTACGCAGCTTAGGGCCCAGTAAGTATTGGCATGGGAGACTGGCTGGGAATCCCGGGTGCAGTTGCCATTTTGCTCTGTTGCCGCCTTCCGTTCCGATTCCGAAAAGGATTTATTGATGATTAAATGCACAGTATAAAAAGCATGAAGCTGTCAATGGCCATCCTAAGCTGAACTCGCCTGCTCTTGTCAGATTGCAGACTGCTACCCAGCTTAGGGCCCGGTAAGTACTGGCATTTGAGACTGGCTGGGAATCCCGGGTGCTGTTGACATTTTGCTCTATTGCTGCCGTTGACATTTTGCTCTGTTGCCGCCTTCCGTTCCGATTCCGAAAAGGATTTATTGATGCTTAAATGCACAGTATAAAGGGCGAGAAGCTGTCAACGGCCATCCTAAGCTGAACGCGCCTGCTCTCGGCAGATCGCAGACTGCTACCCAGCTTAGGGCCCGGTAAGTACCAGCATGGGAGCCTGGCTGGGAATCCCAAGTATTGTTGACATTTTGCTCTGTTGCCGCCTTCCGCTCCGATTCCGAAAAGGTTTTATTGATGCTTAAATCCACAGTATACACGGTGAGACAATGTCTACGGCCATCCTAAGCTGAATGTGCCTGTTCTCGTCAGATCGCAGACTGCTACCCAGCTTAGGGCCTGGTAAGTACCAGCATGGGAGACTGGCTGGGAATCCCGGGTGCAGTTAACATTTTAATCTGTTGCCGCCTTCCGCTCCGATTCGGAAAAGGATTTATCGATGCTTAAATGCACAATATACAGGGTGTGAAGCTGTCAACGGCCATCCTAAGCTGAACGCGCCTGCGCTCGTCAGATCGCAGACTGCTACCCAGCTTAGGGCCCGGTAAGTACCAGCATGGGAGACTGGCTGGGAATCCCAGGTGTTGTTGACATTTTGCTCTGTAGCCGCCTTCCGCTCCGATTCCGAAAAGGATTTATTGATGCTTAAATCCACAGTATACAGGGTGTGAAGCCGTCTACGGCTATCCTAAGCTGAATGTGCCTGTTCTTGTCAGATCGCAGACTGCTGCCCGGCAAGTACGGGCATGGGAGACTGGCTGGCAATTTAAGGTGCTATTGCCATTTTGCTCTGTTGCCGCCTTCCTCTCCGATTCCGAAAAGGATTTATTGATGCTTAAATGCACAGTATAAAAAGCATGAAGCTGTCAATGGCCATCCTAAGCTGAACGTGCCTGCTCTCGTCAGATCGCAGACTGCTACCCAGCTTAGGGCCCGGTAAGTACTGGCATGGGAGACTGGCTGGGAATCCCGGGTGCCGTTGACATTTTGCTCTATTGCTGCCTTCCGCTCCGATTCCGAAAAGAATTTATTGATGCTTAAATTCACAATATACAAGGTGTGAAGCTGTCGACGGCCATCCTAAGCTTAACGCGCCTGCTCTCGTCAGATCGCAGACTGGTACAGATCTTAGGGCCCGGTAAGTACCGGCATGGGACACTGGCTGTTAATCCCAGCTGCCGTTGACATTTTGCTCTGTTGCCGCCTTCCGTTCCGATTCCGAAAAGGATTTATTGATGCTTAAATGCACCGTATAAAGGGCAAAAAGCTGTCAACGGCCATCCTAAGCTGAACGCGCCTGCTCTCGTCAGATCACAGACTGCTACCCAGCTTAGGGCCCGGTAAGTACCAGCATGGGAGACTGGCTGGGAATCCCAGGTGTCGTTGACATTTTGCTCTGTTGCCGCCTTCCGCTCAGATTCCGAAAAGGATTTATTGATGCTTAAATCCACAGTATACAAAGCGTGAAGCTGTCAACGGCCATCCTAAGATGAATGCGCCTGTTAACGTCAGATCGCAGACTGCTACCCAACTTCGGGCCTGGTAAGTAACATCATGGGAGACTGGCTGGGAATCCCGAGTGCAGTTGACATCTTGCTCTGTTTCTGCTCCGATTCTGAAAATTATTTATTGATGCTTAAATCCACAGTATACAAAGTGTGAAGCTGTCAACGGCCATCTTAAGCTGAACGCGCCTGCTCTTGTCAGATCGCAGACTGCTAACCAGCTTAGGTCCTGGTAAGTACCAGCATGGGAGACTGGCTGGGAATCCCGGGTGCAGTTGACATTTTAATCTGTTGCCGCCTTCCGCTCCGATTTGGAAAAGGATTTATTGATGCTTAAATCCACAATATACAGGGTTTGAAGCTGTCAACGGCAATCCTAAGCCTGAACGTGCCTGCTCTCCTCAGATCGCAGACTGCTGCCCGTCAGTTACCGGCATGGGAGACTGGCTGGCAATCCAAGGTGCCATTGATATTTTGCTCTGTTGCCGCCTTCCTCTCCGATTAATAAAAATATTTATTGATGCTTAAATCCACAATATACAAGGCGTGAAGATGTCAACGGCCATCCTAAGCTGAACGTGCCTGCTCTCGTCAGATCGCAGGCTGCTACCCAGCTTAGGGCCCGGTAAGTACCAGCATGGGAGACTGGCTGGGAATCCCAGGTGTTGTTGACATTTTGCTCTGTAGCCGCCTTCCGCTCCGATTCCGAAAAGGATTTATTGATGCTTAAATCCACAGTATACAGGGTGTGAAGCCGTCTACGGCTATCCTAAGCTGAATGTGCCTGTTCTTGTCAGATCGCAGACTGCTGCCCGGCAAGTACGGGCATGGGAGACTGGCTGGCAATCCAAGGTGCTATTGCCATTTTGCTCTGTTGCCGCCTTCATCTCCGATTCCGAAAAGGATTTATTGATGCTTAAATGCACAGTATAAAAAGCATGAAGCTGTCAATGGCCATCCTAAGCTGAACGTGCCTGCTCTCGTCAGATCGCAGACTGCTACCCAGCTTAGGGCCCGGTAAGTACTGGCATGGGAGACTGGCTGGGAATCCCAGGTGCCGTTGACATTTTGCTCTATTGCTGCCTTCCGCTCCGATTCCGAAAAGAATTTATTGATGCTTAAATCCACAGTATACAAGGTGTGAAGCTGTCGACGGCCATCCTAAGCTTAACGCGCCTGCTCTCGTCAGATCGCAGACTGGTACAGATCTTAGGGCCCGGTAAGTACCGGCATGGGACACTGGCTGTTAATCCCAGCTGCCGTTGACATTTTGCTCTGTTGCCGCCTTCCGTTCCGATTCCGAAAAGGATTTATTGATGCTTAAATGCACAGTATACAAAGTGTGAAGCTGTCAACGGCCATCCTAAGCTGAACGCGCCTGCTCTCGTCAGATCGCAGACTGCTACCCAGCTTAGGGCCTTGTAAGTACCAGCATGGGAGACTGGCTGGGAATCCCGGGTGCAGTTGACATTTTAATCTGTTGCCGCCTTCTGCTCCGATTCGGAAAAGGATTTATTGATGCTTAAATGCACAGTATAAAGGGCGTGAAGCTGTCAACGGCCATCCTAAGCTGAACACGCCTGCTCTCGTCAGATTGCAGACTGCTACCCAGCTTAGGGCCCGGTAAGTACCAGCATGGGAGACTGGCTTGGAATCTCAGGTGTTGTTGGCATTTAGCTTTGCAGCTCTGTAGACATTTTGCTCCGATTCCGAAAAGGATTTATTGATGCTTAAATCCACAGTATACAGGGTGTGAAGCCGTCTACGACTATCCTAAGCTGAATGCGCCTGTTCTTGTCAGATCGCAGACTGCTGCCCGGCAAGTACGGGCATGGGAGACTGGCTGGCAATCCAAGGTGCTATTGACATTTTGCTCTGTTGCCGCCTTCCTCTCCGATTAAAAAAAATATTTATTGATGCTTAAATCCACAGTATACAAGGCGTGAAGATGTCAATGGCCATCCTAAGCTGAACGCGCCTGCTCTCGTCAGATCGCAGACTGCTACCCAGCTTAGGGCCCGGTAAGTACTGGCATGGGAGACTGGCTGGGAATCCCGGGTGCCGTTGACTTTTTGCTCTATTGCTGCCTTCCGCTCCGATTCCGAAAATAATTTATTGATGCTTAAATCCACAGTATACGAGGTGTGAAGCTGTCGACGGCCATACTAAGCTTAACGCGCCTGCTCTCGTCAGATTGCAGACTGGTACAGATTTTAGGGCCCGGTAAGTACCGGCATGGGACACTGGCTGGGAATCCCGGCTGCCGTTGACATTTTGCTCTGTTGCCGCCTTCCGTTCCGATTCCGAAAAGGATTTATTGATGCTTAAATGCACAGTATACAAAGTGTGAAGCTGTCAACGGCCATCCTAAGCTGAACGTGCCTGCTCTTGTCAGATCGCACACTGATACCAAGCTTAGGGCCTGGTAAGTACCAGCATGGGAGACTGGCTGGGAATCCCGGGTGCCGTTTACTTTTTGCTCTATTGCTGCCTTCCGCTCCGATTCCGAAAAGAATTTATTGATGCTTAAATCCACATTATACAAGGTGTGAAGCTGTCGACGGCCATCCTAAGCTTAACGCGCCTGCTCTCGTCAGATCGCAGACTGGTACAGATCTTAGGGCCCGGTAAGTACCGGCATGGGACACTGGCTGGGAATACTGGATGCCGTTGACATTTTGCTCTGTTGCCGCCTTCCATTCCGATTCCGATTCCGAAAAGGATTTATTGATGCTTAAATCCACAGTATACAGGGTATGAAGATGTCTACGGCCATCCTAAGCTGAATGCGCCTGTTCTCGTCAGATCGCAGACTGCTACCCAGCTTCGGGCCTGGTAAGTACCAGCATTCGAGACTGGCTGGGAATCCCGGGTGCAGTTGACATTTTGCTCTGTTTCTGTTCCGATTCCGAAAATTATTTATTGATGCTTAAATCCACAGTATACAAAGTGTGAAGCTGTCAACGGCCATCCTAAGCTGAACGCGCCTGCTCACGTCAGATTGCAGACTGCTACCCAGCTTAGGGCCTGGTAAGTACCAGCATGGGAGACTGGCTGGGAATCCCGGGTGCAGTTGACATTTTAATCTGTTGCCGCCTTCCGCTCCGATTCGGAAAAGGATTTATTGATGCTTAAATCCACAATATACAGGGTGTGAAGCGGTCAACGGCCATCCTAAGCCTGAACGTGGCTGCTCTCCTCAGATCGCAGACTGCTGCCCGGCAGATACCGGCATGGGAGACTGGCTGGCAATCCCAGGTGCCATTGACATTTTGCTCTGTTGCCGCCTTCCTCTCCGATTAATAAAAATATTTATTGATGCTTAAATCCACAATATACAAGGCGTAAAGATGTCAACGGCCATCCTAAGCTGAACGCGCCTGCTCTCGTCAGATCGCAGACTGCTACCCAGCTTAGGGCCTGGTAAGTACCAGCATGGGAGACTGGCTGGGAATCCCGGGTGCAGTTGACATTTTAATCTGTTGCCGCCTTCCGCTCCGATTCGGAAAAGGATTTATTGATGCTTAAATGCACAGTATAAAGGGCGTGAAGCTGTCAACGGCCATCCTAAGCTGAACCCGCCTGCTTTCGTCAGATCGCAGACTGCTACCCAGCTTAGGGCCCGGTAAGTACCAGCATGGGAGACTGGCTGGGAATCTCATGTGTTGTTGACATTTTGCTCTGTAGCTCTGTAGACATTTTGCTCCGATTCCGAAAAGGATTTATTGATGCTTAAATCCACAATATACAGGGTGTGAAGCCGTCTACGGCTATTCTAAGCTGAATGCGCCTGTTCTTGTCAGATCGCAGACTGCTGCCCGGCAAGTACGGGCATGGGAGACTGGCTGGCAATCCAAGGTGCTATTGACATATTGCTCTGTTGCCGCCTTCCTCTCCAATTAAAAAAAATATTTATTGATGCTTAAATCCACAGTATACAAGGCATGAAGATGTCAACGGCCATCCTAAGCTGAACGTGCCTGCTCTCGTCAGATCGCAGACTGATAACCAGCTTAGGGCCTGGTAAGTACCAGCATGGGAGACTGGCTGGGAATCCCGGGTGCAGTTGACATTTTGCTCTGTTGCCGCCTTCCTCTCCGATTAATAAAAATATTTATTGATGCTTAAATCCACAATATACAAGTCGTGTAGATGTCAACGGCCATCCTAAGCTGAACGCGCCTGCTCTCCTCAGATCGCAGACTGCTACCCAGCTTAGGGCCCGGTAAGTACCAGCATGCGAGACTGGCTGGGAATCCCAGGTGTTGTTGACATTTTGCTCTGTAACCGCCTTCCGCTCCGATTCCGAAAAGGATTTATTGATGCTTAAATCCACAGTATACAGGGTGTGAAGCCGTCTACGGCTATCCTAAGCTGAATGTGCCTGTTCTTGTCAGATCGCAGACTGCTGCCCGGCAAGTACGGGCATGGGAGACTGGCTGGCGATCCAAGGTGCTATTGACATTTTGCTCTGTTGCCGCCTTCCTCTCCGATTCCGAAAAGGATTTATTGATGCTTAAATGTACAGTATGAAAAGCATGAAGCTGTCAATGGCCATCCTAAGCTGAACGCGCCTTCTCTCGTCAGATCGCAGACTGCTACCCAGCTTAGGGCCCGGTAAGTACTGGCATGGGAGACTGGCTGGGAATCCCGGGTGCCGTTGCCATTTTGCTCTATTGCTGCCTTCCGCTCCGATTCTCGAAAATAATTTATTGATGCTTAAATCCACAGTATACAAGGTGTGAAGCTGTCGACGGCCATCCTAAGCTTAACGCGCCTGCTCTTGTCAGATCGCAGACTGGTACAGATCTTAGGGCCCGGTTAGTACCGGCATGGGACACTGGCTGGGAATCCCGGCTGCCGTTGACATTTTGCTCTTTTGCCGCCTTCCGTTCCGATTCCGGAAAGGATTTATTGATGCTTAAATGCACAGTATAAAGGGCAAGAAACTGTCAACGGCCATCCTAAGCTGAATGCGCCTGCTCTTGTCAGGTTGCAGACTGCTACCCAGCTTAGGGCCCGGTAAGTACCAGCATGGGAGACTGGCTGGGAATCCCGGGTGCAGTTGCCATTTTGCTCTGTTGCCGCCTTCCGTTCCGATTCCGAAAAGGATTTATTGATGCTTAAATCCACAGTATACAGGGTGTGAAGCCGTCTACGGCTATCCTAAGCTGAATGCGCCTGTTCTTGTCAGATCGCAGACTGCTGCCCGGCATGTACGGGCATGGGAGACTGGCTGGCAATCCAAGGTGCTATTGACATTTTGCTCTGTTGCCGCCTTCCTCTCCGATTAAAAAAATTATTTATTGATGCTTAAATCCATAGTATACAAGGTGTGAAGATGTCAACGGCCATCCTAAGCTGAACGCGCCTGCTCTCGTCAGATCGCAGACTGCTACGCAGCTTAGGGCCCAGTAAGTATTGGCATGGGAGACTGGCTGGGAATCCCGGGTGCAGTTGCCATTTTGCTCTGTTGCCGCCTTCCGTTCCGATTCCGAAAAGGATTTATTGATGATTAAATGCACAGTATAAAAAGCATGAAGCTGTCAATGGCCATCCTAAGCTGAACTCGCCTGCTCTTGTCAGATTGCAGACTGCTACCCAGCTTAGGGCCCGGTAAGTACTGGCATTTGAGACTGGCTGGGAATCCCGGGTGCTGTTGACATTTTGCTCTATTGCTGCCGTTGACATTTTGCTCTGTTGCCGCCTTCCGTTCCGATTCCGAAAAGGATTTATTGATGCTTAAATGCACAGTATAAAGGGCGAGAAGCTGTCAACGGCCATCCTAAGCTGAACGCGCCTGCTCTCGGCAGATCGCAGACTGCTACCCAGCTTAGGGCCCGGTAAGTACCAGCATGGGAGCCTGGCTGGGAATCCCAAGTATTGTTGACATTTTGCTCTGTTGCCGCCTTCCGCTCCGATTCCGAAAAGGTTTTATTGATGCTTAAATCCACAGTATACACGGTGAGACAATGTCTACGGCCATCCTAAGCTGAATGTGCCTGTTCTCGTCAGATCGCAGACTGCTACCCAGCTTAGGGCCTGGTAAGTACCAGCATGGGAGACTGGCTGGGAATCCCGGGTGCAGTTAACATTTTAATCTGTTGCCGCCTTCCGCTCCGATTCGGAAAAGGATTTATCGATGCTTAAATGCACAATATACAGGGTGTGAAGCTGTCAACGGCCATCCTAAGCTGAACGCGCCTGCGCTCGTCAGATCGCAGACTGCTACCCAGCTTAGGGCCCGGTAAGTACCAGCATGGGAGACTGGCTGGGAATCCCAGGTGTTGTTGACATTTTGCTCTGTAGCCGCCTTCCGCTCCGATTCCGAAAAGGATTTATTGATGCTTAAATCCACAGTATACAGGGTGTGAAGCCGTCTACGGCTATCCTAAGCTGAATGTGCCTGTTCTTGTCAGATCGCAGACTGCTGCCCGGCAAGTACGGGCATGATAGACTGGCTGGCAATTTAAGGTGCTATTGCCATTTTGCTCTGTTGCCGCCTTCCTCTCCGATTCCGAAAAGGATTTATTGATGCTTAAATGCACAGTATAAAAAGCATGAAGCTGTCAATGGCCATCCTAAGCTGAACGTGCCTGCTCTCGTCAGATCGCAGACTGCTACCCAGCTTAGGGCCCGGTAAGTACTGGCATGGGAGACTGGCTGGGAATCCCGGGTGCCGTTGACATTTTGCTCTATTGCTGCCTTCCGCTCCGATTCCGAAAAGAATTTATTGATGCTTAAATTCACAGTATACAAGGTGTGAAGCTGTCGACGGCCATCCTAAGCTTAACGCGCCTGCTCTCGTCAGATCGCAGACTGGTACAGATCTTAGGGCCCGGTAAGTACCGGCATGGGACACTGGCTGTTAATCCCAGCTGCCGTTGACATTTTGCTCTGTTGCCGCCTTCCGTTCCGATTCCGAAAAGGATTTATTGATGCTTAAATGCACCGTATAAAGGGCAAAAAGCTGTCAACGGCCATCCTAAGCTGAACGCGCCTGCTCTCGTCAGATCACAGACTGCTACCCAGCTTAGGGCCCGGTAAGTACCAGCATGGGAGACTGGCTGGGAATCCCAGGTGTCGTTGACATTTTGCTCTGTTGCCGCCTTCCGCTCAGATTCCGAAAAGGATTTATTGATGCTTAAATCCACAGTATACAAAGCGTGAAGCTGTCAACGGCCATCCTAAGATGAATGCGCCTGTTAACGTCAGATCGCAGACTGCTACCCAACTTCGGGCCTGGTAAGTAACATCATGGGAGACTGGCTGGGAATCCCGAGTGCAGTTGACATCTTGCTCTGTTTCTGCTCCGATTCCGAAAATTATTTATTGATGCTTAAATCCACAGTATACAAAGTGTGAAGCTGTCAACGGCCATCTTAAGCTGAACGCGCCTGCTCTTGTCAGATCGCAGACTGCTAACCAGCTTAGGTCCTGGTAAGTACCAGCATGGGAGACTGGCTGGGAATCCCGGGTGCAGTTGACATTTTAATCTGTTGCCGCCTTCCGCTCCGATTTGGAAAAGGATTTATTGATGCTTAAATCCACAATATACAGGGTTTGAAGCTGTCAACGGCAATCCTAAGCCTGAACGTGCCTGCTCTCCTCAGATCGCAGACTGCTGCCCGTCAGTTACCGGCATGGGAGACTGGCTGGCAATCCAAGATGCCATTGATATTTTGCTCTGTTGCCGCCTTCCTCTCCGATTAATAAAAATATTTATTGATGCTTAAATCCACAATATACAAGGCGTGAAGATGTCAACGGCCATCCTAAGCTGAACGTGCCTGCTCTCGTCAGATCGCAGACTGCTACCCAGCTTAGGGCCCGGTAAGTACCAGCATGGGAGACTGGCTGGGAATCCCAGGTGTTGTTGACATTTTGCTCTGTAGCCGCCTTCCGCTCCGATTCCGAAAAGGATTTATTGATGCTTAAATCCACAGTATACAGGGTGTGAAGCCGTCTACGGCTATCCTAAGATGAATGTGCCTGTTCTTGTCAGATCGCAGACTGCTGCCCGGCAAGTACGGGCATGGGAGACTGGCTGGCAATCCAAGGTGCTATTGCCATTTTGCTCTGTTGCCGCCTTCATCTCCGATTCCGAAAAGGATTTATTGATGCTTAAATGCACAGTATAAAAAGCATGAAGCTGTCAATGGCCATCCTAAGCTGAACGTGCCTGCTCTCGTCAGATCGCAGACTGCTACCCAGCTTAGGGCCCGGTAAGTACTGGCATGGGAGACTGGCTGGGAATCCCAGGTGCCGTTGACATTTTGCTCTATTGCTGCCTTCCGCTCCGATTCCGAAAAGAATTTATTGATGCTTAAATCCACAGTATACAAGGTGTGAAGCTGTCGACGGCCATCCTAAGCTTAACGCGCCTGCTCTCGTCAGATCGCAGACTGGTACAGATCTTAGGGCCCGGTAAGTACCGGCATGGGACACTGGCTGTTAATCCCAGCTGCCGTTGACATTTTGCTCTGTTGCCGCCTTCCGTTCCGATTCCGAAAAGGATTTATTGATGCTTAAATGCACAGTATACAAAGTGTGAAGCTGTCAACGGCCATCCTAAGCTGAACGCGCCTGCTCTCGTCAGATCGCAGACTGCTACCCAGCTTAGGGCCTTGTAAGTACCAGCATGGGAGACTGGCTGGGAATCCCGGGTGCAGTTGACATTTTAATCTGTTGCCGCCTTCTGCTCCGATTCGGAAAAGGATTTATTGATGCTTAAATGCACAGTATAAAGGGCGTGAAGCTGTCAACGGCCATCCTAAGCTGAACACGCCTGTTCTCGTCAGATTGCAGACTGCTACCCAGCTTAGGGCCCGGTAAGTACCAGCATGGGAGACTGGCTTGGAATCTCAGGTGTTGTTGGCATTTAGCTTTGCAGCTCTGTAGACATTTTGCTCCGATTCCGAAAAGGATTTATTGATGCTTAAATCCACAGTATACAGGGTGTGAAGCCGTCTACGACTATCCTAAGCTGAATGCGCCTGTTCTTGTCAGATCGCAGACTGCTGCCCGGCAAGTACGGGCATGGGAGACTGGCTGGCAATCCAAGGTGCTATTGACATTTTGCTCTGTTGCCGCCTTCCTCTCCGATTAAAATAAATATTTATTGATGCTTAAATCCACAGTATACAAGGCGTGAAGATGTCAATGGCCATCCTAAGCTGAACGCGCCTGCTCTCGTCAGATCGCAGACTGCTACCCAGCTTAGGGCCCGGTAAGTACTGGCATGGGAGACTGGCTGGGAATCCCGGGTGCCGTTGACTTTTTGCTCTATTGCTGCCTTCCGCTCCGATTCCGAAAATAATTTATTGATGCTTAAATCCACAGTATACAAAGTGTGAAGCTGTCAACGGCCATCCTAAGCTGAACGCGCCTGCTCACGTCAGATTGCAGACTGCTACCCAGCTTAGGGCCTGGTAAGTACCAGCATGGGAGACTGGCTGGGAATCCTGGGTGCAGTTGACATTTTAATCTGTTGCCGCCTTCCGCTCCGATTCGGAAAAGGATTTATTGATGCTTAAATCCACAATATACAGGGTGTGAAGCGGTCAACGGCCATCCTAAGCCTGAACATGCCTGCTCTCCTCAGATCGCAGACTGCTGCCCGGCAGATACCGGCATGGGAGACTGGCTGGCAATCCAAGGTGCCATTGACATTTTGCTCTGTTGCCGCCTTCCTCTCCGATTAATAAAAATATTTATTGATGCTTAAATCCACAATATACAAGACGTAAAGATGTCAACGGCCATCCTAAGCTGAACGCGCCTGCTCTTGTCAGATCGCAGACTGCTACCCAGCTTAGGGCCCAGTAAGTACCGGCATGGGAGACTGGCTGGGAATCCCGGGTGCAGTCGACATTTTGCTCTGTTGCCGCCTTCCGTTCCGATTCCGAAAAGGATTTATTGATGCTTAAATGCACAGTATAAAAATCATGAAGCTGTCAATGGCCATCCTAAGCTGAACGCGCCTGCTCTCGTCAGATCACAGACTGCTACCCAGCTTAGGGCCCGGTAAGTACTGGCATGGGAGACTGGCTGGGAATCCCGGTTGCCATTGACATTTTGCTCTATTGCTGCCTTCCGCTCCGATTCCGAAAATAATTTATTGATGCTTAAATCCACAGTATACAAGGTGTGAAGCTGTCGACGGCCATCCTAAGCTTAACGCGCCTGCTCTCGTCAGATCGCAGACTGGTACAGATCTTAGGGACCGGTAAGTACCGGCATGGGAGACTGGCTGGGAATCCCGGCTATCGTTGACATTTTGCTCTGTTGCCGCCTTCTGTTCCGTTCCGATTCCGAAAAGGATTTATTGATGCTTAAATGCACAGTATACAAAGTGTGAAGCTGTCAACGGCCATCCTAAGCTGAACGCGCCTGCTGTCGTCAGATCGCAGACTGATACCCAGCTTAGGGCCTGGTAAGTACCAGCATGGGAGACTGGCTGGGAATCCCGGGTGCAGTTGACATTTTAATCTGTTGTCGCCTTCCGCTCAGATTCGTAAAAGGATTTATTGATGCTTAAATGCACAGTATAAAGGTCGTGAAGCCTTCAACGGCCATCCTAAGCTGAACGCGCCTGCTCTCGTCAGATCGCAGACTGCTACCCAGCTTAGGGCCCGGTAAGTACCAGCATGGGAGACTGGCTGGGAATCCCAGGTGTTGTTGACATTTTGCTCTGTAGCCGCCTTCCGCTCCGATTCCGAAAAGGATTTATTGATGCTTAAATCCACAGTAGACAGGGTGTGAAGCCGTCTACGGCTATGCTAAGCTGAATGTGCCTGTTCTTGTGAGATCGCAGACTTCTGCCCGGCAAGTACGGGCATGGGAGACTGGCTGGCAATCCAAGGTGCTATTGACATTTTGCTCTGTTGCCGCCTTCCTCTCCGATTCCGAAAAGGATTTATTGATGCTTAAATGCACAGTATAAAGGGCGTGAAAGCTGTCAACGGCCATCCTAAGCTGAACGCGCCTGCTCTCGTCAGAGCGCAGACTGCTACCCAGCTTAGGGCCCGGTAAGTACCAGCATGGGAGACTGGCTGGGAATATCAGGTGTTGTTGACATTTTGCTCTGTAGCTCTGTAGACATTTTGCTCCGATTCCGAAAAGGATTTATTGATGCTTAAATCCACAGTATACAGGGTGTGAAGCTGTCTACGGCTATCCTAAGCTGAATGCGCCTGTTCTTGTCAGATCGCAGACTGCTGCCCGGCAAGTACGGGCATGGGAGACTGGCTGGCAATCCAAGGTGCTATTGAAATTTTGCTCTGTTGCCGCCTTCCTCTCCGATTAAAAAAATTATTTATTGATGCTTAAATCCACAGTATACAAGGCGTGAAGATGTCAACGGCCATCCTAAGCTGAACGCGCCTGCTCTCGTCAGATCGCAGACTTCTACGCAGCTTAGGGCCCGGTAAGTACTGGCATGGGAGACTGGCTGGGAATCCCGGGTGCTGTTGACATTTTGCTCTGTTGCCGCCTTCCGTTCCGATTCTGAAAAGGATTTATTGATGCTTAAATGCACAGTATAAAGGGCGAGAAGCTGTCAACGGCCATCCTAAGCTGAACGCGCCTGCTCTCGTCAGATCGCAGACTGCTACCCAGCTTAGGGCCTGGTAAGTACCAGCATGGGAGACTGGCTGGGAATCCCAAGTGTCGTTGACATTTTGCTCTGTTGCCGCCTTCCGCTCCGATTCCGAAAAGGATTTATTGATGCTTAAATCCACAGTATACAGGGTGTGAAGATGTCTACGGCCATCCTAAGCTGAATGCGCCTGTTCTCGTCAGAGTGCAGACTGCTACCCAGCTTCGGGCCTGGTAAGTACCAGCATGGGAGACTGGCTGGGAATCCCGTGTGCAGTTGACAATTTACTCTGTCTCTGTTCCGATTCCAAAAATTATTTATTGATTCTTAAATCCACAGTATACAAAGTGTGAAGCTGTCAACCACCATCATAAGCTGAATGCGCCTGCTCTCATCAGATCGCAGACTGCTACCCAGCTTAGGGCCTGGTAAGTACCAGCATGGGAAACTGGCTGGGAATCCCGGGTGCAATTGACATTTTAATCTGTTGCCGCCTTCCGCTCCGATTCGGAAAATGATTTATTGATGCTTTAATCCACAATATACAGGGTGTGAAGCTGTCAACGGCCATCCTAAGCCTGAACGTGCCTGCTCTCATCAGATCGCAGACCGCTGCCCGGCAGATACCGGCATGGGAGAGTGGCTGGCAATCCAAGGTGCCATTGACATTTTGCTCTGTTGCCGCCTTCCTCTCCGATTAATAAAAATATTTATTGATGCTTAAATCCACAATATACAACGCGTAAAGATGTCAACGGCCATCCTAAGCTGAACGCGCCTGCTCTCGTCAGATCGCAGACTGCTATCCAGCTTAGGGCCCAGTAAGTACCGGCATGGGAGACTGGCTGGGAATCCCGGGTGCAGTTGACATTTTGCTCTGTTGCCGCCTTCTGTTCCGTTCTGATTCCGAAAAGGATTTATTGATGCTTAAATGCACAGTATACAAAGTGTGAAGCTGTCAACGGCCATCCTAAGCTGAACGCGCCTGCTGTCGTCAGATCGCAGACTGATACCTAGCTTAGGGCCTGGTAAGTACCAGCATGGGAGACTGGCTGGGAATCCCGGTTGCAGTTGACTTTTTAATCTGTTGCCGCCTTCCGCTCCGATTCGGAAAAGGATTTATTGATGCTTAAATGCACAGTATAAAGGGCATGAAGCAGTCAACGGCCATCCTAAACTGAACGCGCCTGCTCTCGTCAGATCGCAGACTGCTACCCAGCTTAGGGCCCGGTAAGTACCAGCATGGGAGATTGGCTGGGAATCCCAGGTGTTGTTGACATTTTGCTCTGTAGCCGCCTTCCGCTCCGATTCCGAAAAGGATTTATTGATGCTTAAATCCTTAGTATACAGGGTGTGAAGCAGTCTACGGCTATTCTAAGCTGAATGTGCCTGTTCTTGTCAGATCACAGACTGCTGCCCTTCAAGTACGGGCATGGGAGACTGGCTGGCAATCCAAGGTGCTATTGACATTTTGCTATGTTGCCGCCTTCCTCTCTGATTCCGAAAAGGATTTATTGATGCTTAAATGCACAGTATAAAGGGCAAGAAGCTGTCAACGGCCATCCTAAGCTGAACGCGCCTGCTCTGGTCAGATCGCAGACTGCTACCCAGCTTAGGGCCCGGTAAGTACCAGCATGGGAGTCTGGCTGGGAATATCAGGTGTTGTTGACATTTTGCTCTGTAGCTCTGTAGACACTTTGCTCCGATTCCGAAAAGGATTTATTGATGCTTAAATCCACAGTATCCACAGTATACAGGGTGTGAAGCCGTCTACGGCTATCCTAAGCTGAATGTGCCTGTTCTTGTCAGATCGCAGACTGCTGCCCGGCAATTACGGGCATGGGAGACTGGCTGGCAATCCAAGGTGCTATTGTCATTTTGCTCTGTTGCCGCCTTCCTCTCCGATTAAAAAAAATATTTATTGATGCTTAAATCCACAGTATACAAGGTGTGAAGATGTCAATGGCCATCCTAAGCTGAACGCGCCTGCTCTCGTCAGATCGCTGACTGCTACGCAGCTTAGGGCCCAGTAAGTACCGGCATGGGAGACTGGCTGGGAATCCCGGGTGCAGTTGACATTTTGCTCTGTTGCCGCCTTCCGTTCCGATTCCGAAAAGGATTTATTGATGCTTAAATGCACAGTATAAAAAGCATGAAGCTGTCAATGGCCATCCTAAGCTGAACGCGCCTGCTCTCGTCAGATCGCAGACTGGTACAGATCTTAGGGCCCGGTAAGTACCGGCATGGGACACTGGCTGGGAATCCTGGCTGCCGTTGACATTTTGCTCTGTTGCCGCCTTCCGTTCCGATTCCGAAAAGGATTTATTGATGCTTAAATGCACAGTATAAAGGGCGAGAAGCTGTCAACGGCCATCCTAAGCTGAACGCGCCTGCTCTTGTAAGATCGCAGACTGCTACCCAGCTTCGGGCCTGGTAAGTACCAGCATGGGAGACTGGCTGGGAATACCGGGTGCAGTTGACATTTTGCTCTGTTTCTGCTCCGATTCCGAAAATTATTTATTGATGCTTAAATGCACAGTATACAAAGTGTGAAGCTGTCAACGGCCATCCTAAGCTGAACGCGCCTGCTCTCGTCAGATCGCAGACTGCTACCCAGCTTAGGGCCTGGTAAGTACCAGCATGGGAGACTGGCTGGAATCCCGGGTGCAGTTGACATTTTAATCTGTTGCCGCCTTCCGCTCCGATTCGGAAAAGGATTTATTGATGCTTAAATCCACAATATACAGGGTGTGAAGCTGTCAACGGCCATCCTAAGCTGAACGTGTCTGCTTTCCTCAGATCGCAGACTGCTGCCCGGCAGATTCCGGCATGGGAGACTGGCTGGCAATCCAAGGTGCCATTGACATTTTGCTATGTTGCCGCCTTCCTCTCCGATTAATAAAAATATTTATTGATGCTTAAATCCACAATATACAAGGCGTGAACATGTGAACGGCCATCCTAAGCTGAACGCGCCAGCTCTCGTCAGCTCGCAGACCGCCACCCAGCCTAGGGCCCAGTAAGAACCGGCATGGGAGACTGGCTGGGAATCCCGGGTGCAGTTGACATTTTGCTCTGTTGCCGCCTTCCGTTCCGATTCCGAAAAGGATTTATTGATGCTTAAATCCACAGTATAAAAATCATGAAGCTGTCAATGGCCATCCTAAGCTGAACGTGCCTGCTCTTGTCAGATCGCAGACTGCTACCCAGCTTAGGGCCCAGTAAGTATTGGCATGGGACACTGGCTGGGAATCCCGTGTGCAGTTGACAATTTACTCTGTCTCTGTTCCGATTCCGAAAATTATTTATTGATTCTTAAATCCACAGTATACAAAGTGTGAAGCTGTCAACCGCCATCATAAGCTGAATGCGCCTGCTCTCATCAGTTCGCAGACTGCTACCCAGCTTAGGGCCTGGTAAGTACCAGCATGGGAGACTGGCTGGGAATCCCGGCTGCAATTGACATTTTAATCTGTTGCCGCCTTCCGCTCCGATTTGGAAAATGATTTATTGATGCTTTAATCCACAATATACAGGGTGTGAAGCTGTCAACGGCCATCCTAAGCCTGAACGTGCCTGCTCTCATCAGATCGCAGACCGCTGCCCGGCAGATACCGGCATGGGAGAGTGGCTGGCAATCCAAGGTGCCATTGACATTTTGCTCTGTTGCCGCCTTCCTCTCCGATTAATAAAAATATTTATTGATGCTTAAATCCACAATATACAACGCGTAAAGATGTCAACGGTCATCCTAAGCTGAACGCGCCTGCTCTCGTCAGATCGCAGACTGCTTTCCAGCTTAGGGCCCAGTAAGTACCGGCATGGGAGACTGGCTGGGAATCCCGGGTGCAGTTGACATTTTGCTCTGTTGCCGCCTTCTGTTCCGTTCCGATTCCGAAAAGGATTTATTGATGCTTAAATGCACAGTATACAAAGTGTGAAGCTGTCAACGGCCATCCTAAGCTGAACGCGCCTGCTGTCGTCAGATCGCAGACTGATACCTAGCTTAGGGCCTGGTAAGTACCAGCATGGGAGACTGGCTGGGAATCCCGGTTGCAGTTGACTTTTTAATCTGTTGCCGCCTTCCGCTCCGATTCGGAAAAGGATTTATTGATGCTTAAATGCACAGTATAAAGGGCATGAAGCAGTCAACGGCCATCCTAAACTGAACGCGCCTGCTCTCGTCAGATCGCAGACTGCTACCCAGCTTAGGGCCCGGTAAGTACCAGCATGGGAGATTGGCTGGGAATCCCAGGTGTTGTTGACATTTTGCTCTGTAGCCGCCTTCTGCTCCGATTCCGAAAAGGATTTATTGATGCTTAAATCCTTAGTATACAGGGTGTGAAGCCGTCTACAGCTATTCTAAGCTGAATGTGCCTGTTCTTGTCAGATCACAGACTGCTGCCCGGCAAGTACGGGCATGGGAGACTGGCTGGCAATCCAAGGTGCTATTGACATTTTGCTATGTTGCCGCCTTCCTCTCTGATTCCGAAAAGGATTTATTGATGCTTAAATGCACAGTATAAAGGGCAAGAAGCTGTCAACGGCCATCCTAAGCTGAACGCGCCTGCTCTGGTCAGATCGCAGACTGCTACCCAGCTTAGGGCACGGTAAGTACCAGCATGGGAGACTGGCTGGGAATATCAGATGTTGTTGACATTTTGCTCTGTAGCTCTGTAGACACTTTGCTCCGATTCCGAAAAGGATTTATTGATGCTTAAATCCACAGTATCCACAGTATACAGGGTGTGAAGCCGTCTACGGCTATCCTAAGCTGAATGTGCCTGTTCTTGTCAGATCGCAGACTGCTGCCCGGCAAGTACGGGCATGGGAGACTGGCTGGCAATCCAAGGTGCTATTGACATTTTGCTCTGTTGCCGCCTTCCTCTCCGATTAAAAAAAATATTTATTGATGCTTAAATCCACAGTATACAAGGTGTGAAGATGTCAATGGCCATCCTAAGCTGAACGCGCCTGCTCTCGTCAGCTCGCAGACCACCACCCAGCCTAGGGCCCAGTAAGAACCGGCATGGGAGACTGGCTGGGAATCCCGGGTGCAGTTGACATTTTGCTCTGTTGCCGCCTTTCGTTCCGATTCCGAAAAGGATTTATTGATGCTTAAATCCACAGTATAAAAATCAAGAAGCTGTCAATGGCCATCCTAAGCTGAACGTGCCTGCTCTCGTTGGATCGCAGACTGCTACCCAGCTTCGGGCCCGGTAAGTATTGGCATGGGACACTGGCTGGGAATCCTGGTTGCCGTTGACTTTTTGCTCTATTGCTGCCTTCCGCTCCGATTCCGAAAAGAATTTATTGATGCTTAAATCCACAGTATACAAGGTGTGAAGCTGTCGACGGCCATCCTAAGCTTAACGCGCCTGCTCTCGTCAGATCGCAGACTGGTACAGATCTTAGGGCCCGGTAAGTACCGGCATGGGACACTGGCTGGGAATACCGGATGCCGTTGACATTTTGCTCTGTTGCCGCCTTCCATTCTGATTCCGAAAAGGATTTATTGATGCTTAAATCCACAGTATACAGGGTATGAAGATGTCTACGGCCATCCTAAGCTGAATGCACCTGTTCTCGTCAGATCGCAGACTGCTACCCAGCTTCGGGCCTGGTAAGTACCAGCATTCGAGACTGGCTGGGAATCCCGGGTGCAGTTGACATTTTGCTCTGTTTCTGTTCCGATTCCGAAAATTATTTATTGATGCTTAAATCCACAGTATACAAAGTGTGAAGCTGTCAACGGCCATCCTAAGCTGAACGCGCCTGCTCACGTCAGATTGCAGACTGCTACCCAGCTTAGGGCCTGGTAAGTACCAGCATGGGAGACTGGCTGGGAATCCTGGGTGCAGTTGACATTTTAATCTGTTGCCGCCTTCCGCTCCGATTCGGAAAAGGATTTATTGATGCTTAAATCCACAATATACAGGGTGTGAAGCGGTCAACGGCCATCCTAAGCCTGAACATGCCTGCTCTCCTCAGATCGCAGACTGCTGCCCGGCAGATACCGGCATGGGAGACTGGCTGGCAATCCAAGGTGCCATTGACATTTTGCTCTGTTGCCGCCTTCCTCTCCGATTAATAAAAATATTTATTGATGCTTAAATCCACAATATACAAGACGTAAAGATGTCAACGGCCATCCTAAGCTGAACGCGCCTGCTCTTGTCAGATCGCAGACTGCTACCCAGCTTAGGGCCCAGTAAGTACCGGCATGGGAGACTGGCTGGGAATCCCGGGTGCAGTCGACATTTTGCTCTGTTGCCGCCTTCCGTTCCGATTCCGAAAAGGATTTATTGATGCTTAAATGCACAGTATAAAAATCATGAAGCTGTCAATGGCCATCCTAAGCTGATCGCGCCTGCTCTCTTCAGATCACAGACTGCTACCCAGCTTAGGGCCCGGTAAGTACTGGCATGGGAGACTGGCTGGGAATCCCGGTTGCCATTGACATTTTGCTCTATTGCTGCCTTCCGCTCCGATTCCGAAAATAATTTATTGATGCTTAAATCCACAGTATACAAGGTGTGAAGCTGTCGACGGCCATCCTAAGCTTAACGCGCCTGCTCTCGTCAGATCGCAGACTGGTACAGATCTTAGGGACCGGTAAGTACCGGCATGGGAGACTGGCTGGGAATCCCGGCTATCGTTGACATTTTGCTCTGTTGCCGCCTTCTGTTCCGTTCCGATTCCGAAAAGGATTTATTGATGCTTAAATGCACAGTATACAAAGTGTGAAGCTGTCAACGGCCATCCTAAGCTGAACGCGCCTGCTGTCGTCAGATCGCAGACTGATACCCAGCTTAGGGCCTGGTAAGTACCAGCATGGGAGACTGGCTGGGAATCCCGGGTGCAGTTGACATTTTAATCTGTTGTCGCCTTCCGCTCAGATTCGGAAAAGGATTTATTGATGCTTAAATGCACAGTATAAAGGTCGTGAAGCCGTCAACGGCCATCCTAAGCTGAACGCGCCTGCTCTCGTCAGATCGCAGACTGCTACCCAGCTTAGGGCCCGGTAAGTACCAGCATGGGAGACTGGCTGGGAATCCCAGGTGTTGTTGACATTTTGCTCTGTAGCCGCCTTCCGCTCCGATTCCGAAAAGGATTTATTGATGCTTAAATCCACAGTAGACAGGGTGTGAAGCCGTCTACGGCTATGCTAAGCTGAATGTGCCTGTTCTTGTGAGATCGCAGACTTCTGCCCGGCAAGTACGGGCATGGGAGACTGGCTGGCAATCCAAGGTGCTATTGACGTTTTGCTCTGTTGCCGCCTTCCTCTCCGATTCCGAAAAGGATTTATTGATGCTTAAATGCACAGTATAAAGGGCGTGAAGCTGTCAACGGCCATCCTAAGCTGAACGCGCCTGCTCTCGTCAGAGCGCAGACTGCTACCCAGCTTAGGGCCCGGTAAGTACCAGCATGGGAGACTGGCTGGGAATATCAGGTGTTGTTGACATTTTGCTCTGTAGCTCTGTAGACATTTTGCTCCGATTCCGAAAAGGATTTATTGATGCTTAAATCCACAGTATACAGGGTGTGAAGCTGTCTACGGCTATCCTAAGCTGAATGCGCCTGTTCTTGTCAGATCGCAGACTGCTGCCCGGCAAGTACGGGCATGGGAGACTGGCTGGCAATCCAAGGTGCTATTGAAATTTTGCTCTGTTGCCGCCTTCCTCTCCGATTAAAAAAATTATTTATTGATGCTTAAATCCACAGTATACAAGGCGTGAAGATGTCAACGGCCATCCTAAGCTGAACGCGCCTGCTCTCGTCAGATCGCAGACTTCTACGCAGCTTAGGGCCCGGTAAGTACTGGCATGGGAGACTGGCTGGGAATCCCGGGTGCTGTTGACATTTTGCTCTGTTGCCGCCTTCCGTTCCGATTCTGAAAAGGATTTATTGATGCTTAAATGCACAGTATAAAGGGCGAGAAGCTGTCAACGGCCATCCTAAGCTGAACGCGCCTGCTCTCGTCAGATCGCAGACTGCTACCCAGCTTAGGGCCTGGTAAGTACCAGCATGGGAGACTGCCTGGGAATCCCAAGTGTCGTTGACATTTTGCTCTGTTGCCGCCTTCCGCTCCGATTCCGAAAAGGATTTATTGATGCTTAAATCCACAGTATACAGGGTGTGAAGATGTCTACGGCCATCCTAAGCTGAATGCGCCTGTTCTCGTCAGCGTGCAGACTGCTACCCAGCTTCGGGCCTGGTAAGTACCAGCATGGGAGACTGGCTGGGAATCCCGTGTGCAGTTGACAATTTACTCTGTCTCTGTTCCGATTCCGAAAATTATTTATTGATTCTTAAATCCACAGTATACAAAGTGTGAAGCTGTCAACCACCATCATAAGCTGAATGCGCCTGCTCTCATCAGATCGCAGACTGCTACCCAGCTTAGGGCCTGGTAAGTACCAGCATGGGAAACTGGCTGGGAATCCCGGGTGCAATTGACATTTTAATCTGTTGCCGCCTTCCGCTCCGATTCGGAAAATGATTTATTGATGCTTTAATCCACAATATACAGGGTGTGAAGCTGTCAACGGCCATCCTAAGCCTGAACGTGCCTGCTCTCATCAGATCGCAGACCGCTGCCCGGCAGATACCGGCATGGGAGAGTGGCTGGCAATCCAAGGTGCCATTGACATTTTGCTCTGTTGCCGCCTTCCTCTCCGATTAATAAAAATATTTATTGATGCTTAAATCCACAATATACAACGCGTAAAGATGTCAACGGCCATCCTAAGCTGAACGCGCCTGCTCTCGTCAGATCGCAGACTGCTATCCAGCTTAGGGCCCAGTAAGTACCGGCATGGGAGACTGGCTGGGAATCCCGGGTGCAGTTGACATTTTGCTCTGTTGCCGCCTTCTGTTCCGTTCTGATTCCGAAAAGGATTTATTGATGCTTAAATGCACAGTATACAAAGTGTGAAGCTGTCAACGGCCATCCTAAGCTGAACGCGCCTGCTGTCGTCAGATCGCAGACTGATACCTAGCTTAGGGCCTGGTAAGTACCAGCATGGGAGACTGGCTGGGAATCCCGGTTGCAGTTGACTTTTTAATCTGTTGCCGCCTTCCGCTCCGATTCGGAAAAGGATTTATTGATGCTTAAATGCACAGTATAAAGGGCATGAAGCAGTCAACGGCCATCCTAAACTGAACGCGCCTGCTCTCGTCAGATCGCAGACTGCTACCCAGCTTAGGGCCCGGTAAGTACCAGCATGGGAGATTGGCTGGGAATCCCAGGTGTTGTTGACATTTTGCTCTGTAGCCGCCTTCCGCTCCGATTCCGAAAAGGATTTATTGATGCTTAAATCCTTAGTATACAGGGTGTGAAGCAGTCTACGGCTATTCTAAGCTGAATGTGCCTGTTCTTGTCAGATCACAGACTGCTGCCCTTCAAGTACGGGCATGGGAGACTGGCTGGCAATCCAAGGTGCTATTGACATTTTGCTATGTTGCCGCCTTCCTCTCTGATTCCGAAAAGGATTTATTGATGCTTAAATGCACAGTATAAAGGGCAAGAAGCTGTCAACGGCCATCCTAAGCTGAACGCGCCTGCTCTGGTCAGATCGCAGACTGCTACCCAGCTTAGGGCCCGGTAAGTACCAGCATGGGAGTCTGGCTGGGAATATCAGGTGTTGTTGACATTTTGCTCTGTAGCTCTGTAGACACTTTGCTCCGATTCCGAAAAGGATTTATTGATGCTTAAATCCACAGTATCCACAGTATACAGGGTGTGAAGCCGTCTACGGCTATCCTAAGCTGAATGTGCCTGTTCTTGTCAGATCGCAGACTGCTGCCCGGCAATTACGGGCATGGGAGACTGGCTGGCAATCCAAGGTGCTATTGTCATTTTGCTCTGTTGCCGCCTTCCTCTCCGATTAAAAAAAATATTTATTGATGCTTAAATCCACAGTATACAAGGTGTGAAGATGTCAATGGCCATCCTAAGCTGAACGCGCCTGCTCTCGTCAGATCGCTGACTGCTACGCAGCTTAGGGCCCAGTAAGTACCGGCATGGGAGACTGGCTGGGAATCCCGGGTGCAGTTGACATTTTGCTCTGTTGCCGCCTTCCGTTCCGATTCCGAAAAGGATTTATTGATGCTTAAATGCACAGTATAAAAAGCATGAAGCTGTCAATGGCCATCCTAAGCTGAACGCGCCTGCTCTCGTCAGATCGCAGACTGGTACAGATCTTAGGGCCCGGTAAGTACCGGCATGGGACACTGGCTGGGAATCCTGGCTGCCGTTGACATTTTGCTCTGTTGCCGCCTTCCGTTCCGATTCCGAAAAGGATTTATTGATGCTTAAATGCACAGTATAAAGGGCGAGAAGCTGTCAACGGCCATCCTAAGCTGAACGCGCCTGCTCTTGTAAGATCGCAGACTGCTACCCAGCTTCGGGCCAGGTAAGTACCAGCATGGGAGACTGGCTGGGAATACCGGGTGCAGTTGACATTTTGCTCTGTTTCTGCTCCGATTCCGAAAATTATTTATTGATGCTTAAATGCACAGTATACAAAGTGTGAAGCTGTCAACGGCCATCCTAAGCTGAACGCGCCTGCTCTCGTCAGATCGCAGACTGCTACCCAGCTTAGGGCCTGGTAAGTACCAGCATGGGAGACTGGCTGGAATCCCGGGTGCAGTTGACATTTTAATCTGTTGCCGCCTTCCGCTCCGATTCGGAAAAGGATTTATTGATGCTTAAATCCACAATATACAGGGTGTGAAGCTGTCAACGGCCATCCTAAGCTGAACGTGTCTGCTTTCCTCAGATCGCAGACTGCTGCCCGGCAGATACCGGCATGGGAGACTGGCTGGCAATCCAAGGTGCCATTGACATTTTGCTATGTTGCCGCCTTCCTCTCCGATTAATAAAAATATTTATTGATGCTTAAATCCACAATATACAAGGCGTGAACATGTGAACGGCCATCCTAAGCTGAACGCGCCAGCTCTCGTCAGCTCGCAGACCGCCACCCAGCCTAGGGCCCAGTAAGAACCGGCATGGGAGACTGGCTGGGAATCCCGGGTGCAGTTGACATTTTGCTCTGTTGCCGCCTTCCGTTCCGATTCCGAAAAGGATTTATTGATGCTTAAATCCACAGTATAAAAATCATGAAGCTGTCAATGGCCATCCTAAGCTGAACGTGCCTGCTCTTGTCAGATCGCAGACTGCTACCCAGCTTAGGGCCCAGTAAGTATTGGCATGGGACACTGGCTGGGAATCCCGTGTGCAGTTGACAATTTACTCTGTCTCTGTTCCGATTCCGAAAATTATTTATTGATTCTTAAATCCACAGTATACAAAGTGTGAAGCTGTCAACCGCCATCATAAGCTGAATGCGCCTGCTCTCATCGGATCGCAGACTGCTACCCAGCTTAGGGCCTGGTAAGTACCAGCATGGGAGACTGGCTGGGAATCCCGGCTGCAATTGACATTTTAATCTGTTGCCGCCTTCCGCTCCGATTTGGAAAATGATTTATTGATGCTTAAATGCACAGTATAAAGGGCGAGAAGCTGTCAACGGCCATCCTAAGCTGAACGCGCCTGCTCTTGTAAGATCGCAGACTGCTACCCAGCTTCGGGCCTGGTAAGTACCAGCATGGGACACTGGCTGGGAATCCCGTGTGCAGTTGACAATTTACTCTGTCTCTGTTCCGATTCCGAAAATTATTTATTGATTCTTAAATCCACAGTATCCACAGTATACAGGGTGTGAAGCCGTCTACAGCTATCCTAAGCTGAATGTGCCTGTTCTTGTCAGATCGCAGACTGCTGCCCGGCAAGTACGGGCATGGGAGACTGGCTGGCAATCCAAGGTGCTATTGACATTTTGCTCTGTTGCCGCCTTCCTCTCCGATTAAAAAAAATATTTATTGATGCTTAAATCCACAGTATACAAGGTGTGAAGATGTCAATGGCCATCCTAAGCTGAACGCGCCTGCTCTCGTCAGATCGCTGACTGCTACGCAGCTTAGGGCCCAGTAAGTACCGGCATGGGAGACTGGCTGGGAATCCCGGGTGCAGTTGACATTTTGCTCTGTTGCCGCCTTCCGTTCCGATTCCGAAAAGGATTTATTGATGCTTAAATGCACAGTATAAAAAGCATGAAGCTGTCAATGGCCATCCTAAGCTGAACGCGCCTGCTCTCGTCAGATCGCAGACTGGTACAGATCTTAGGGCCCGGTAAGTACCGGCATGGGACACTGGCTGGGAATCCTTGCTGCCGTTGACATTTTGCTCTGTTGCCGCCTTCCGTTCCGATTCCGAAAAGGATTTATTGATGCTTAAATGCACAGTATAAAGGGCGAGAAGCTGTCAACGGCCATCCTAAGCTGAACGCGCCTGCTCTTGTAAGATCGCAGACTGCTACCCAGCTTCGGGCCTGGTAAGTACCAGCATGGGACACTGGCTGGGAATCCCGTGTGCAGTTGACAATTTACTCTGTCTCTGTTCCGATTCCGAAAATTATTTATTGATTCTTAAATCCACAGTATACAAAGTGTGAAGCTGTCAACCGCCATCATAAGCTGAATGCGCCTGCTCTCATCAGATCGCAGACTGCTACCCAGCTTAGGGCCTGGTAAGTACCAGCATGGGAGACTGGCTGGGAATCCCGGCTGCAATTGACATTTTAATCTGTTGCCGCCTTCCGCTCCGATTTGGAAAATGATTTATTGATGCTTTAATCCACAATATACAGGGTGTGAAGCTGTCAACGGCCATCCTAAGCCTGAACGTGCCTGCTCTCATCAGATCGCAGACCGCTGCCCGGCAGATACCGGCATGGGAGAGTGGCTGGCAATCCAAGGTGCCATTGACATTTTGCTCTGTTGCCGCCTTCCTCTCCGATTAATAAAAATATTTATTGATGCTTAAATCCACAATATACAACGCGTAAAGATGTCAACGGTCATCCTAAGCTGAACGCGCCTGCTCTCGTCAGATCGCAGACTGCTTTCCAGCTTAGGGCCCAGTAAGTACCGGCATGGGAGACTGGCTGGGAATCCCGGGTGCAGTTGACATTTTGCTCTGTTGCCGCCTTCTGTTCCGTTCCGATTCCGAAAAGGATTTATTGATGCTTAAATGCACAGTATACAAAGTGTGAAGCTGTCAACGGCCATCCTAAGCTGAACGCGCCTGCTGTCGTCAGATCGCAGACTGATACCTAGCTTAGGGCCTGGTAAGTACCAGCATGGGAGACTGGCTGGGAATCCCGGTTGCAGTTGACTTTTTAATCTGTTGCCGCCTTCCGCTCCGATTCGGAAAAGGATTTATTGATGCTTAAATGCACAGTATAAAGGGCATGAAGCAGTCAACGGCCATCCTAAACTGAACGCGCCTGCTCTCGTCAGATCGCAGACTGCTACCCAGCTTAGGGCCCGGTAAGTACCAGCATGGGAGATTGGCTGGGAATCCCAGGTGTTGTTGACATTTTGCTCTGTAGCCGCCTTCTGCTCCGATTCCGAAAAGGATTTATTGATGCTGAAATCCTTAGTATACAGGGTGTGAAGCCGTCTACAGCTATTCTAAGCTGAATGTGCCTGTTCTTGTCAGATCACAGACTGCTGCCCGGCAAGTACGGGCATGGGAGACTGGCTGGCAATCCAAGGTGCTATTGACATTTTGCTATGTTGCCGCCTTCCTCTCTGATTCCGAAAAGGATTTATTGATGCTTAAATGCACAGTATAAAGGGCAAGAAGCTGTCAACGGCCATCCTAAGCTGAACGCGCCTGCTCTGGTCAGATCGCAGACTGCTACCCAGCTTAGGGCCCGGTAAGTACCAGCATGGGAGACTGGCTGGGAATATCAGGTGTTGTTGACATTTTGCTCTGTAGCTCTGTAGACACTTTGCTCCGATTCCGAAAAGGATTTATTGATGCTTAAATCCACAGTATCCACAGTATACAGGGTGTGAAGCCGTCTACAGCTATCCTAAGCTGAATGTGCCTGTTCTTGTCAGATCGCAGACTGCTGCCCGGCAAGTACGGGCATGGGAGACTGGCTGGCAATCCAAGGTGCTATTGACATTTTGCTCTGTTGCCGCCTTCCTCTCCGATTAAAAAAAATATTTATTGATGCTTAAATCCACAGTATACAAGGTGTGAAGATGTCAATGGCCATCCTAAGCTGAACGCGCCTGCTCTCGTCAGATCGCTGACTGCTACGCAGCTTAGGGCCCAGTAAGTACCGGCATGGGAGACTGGCTGGGAATCCCGGGTGCAGTTGACATTTTGCTCTGTTGCCGCCTTCCGTTCCGATTCCGAAAAGGATTTATTGATGCTTAAATGCACAGTATAAAAAGCATGAAGCTGTCAATGGCCATCCTAAGCTGAACGCGCCTGCTCTCGTCAGATCGCAGACTGGTACAGATCTTAGGGCCCGGTAAGTACCGGCATGGGACACTGGCTGGGAATCCTGGCTGCCGTTGACATTTTGCTCTGTTGCCGCCTTCCGTTCCGATTCCGAAAAGGATTTATTGATGCTTAAATGCACAGTATAAAGGGCGAGAAGCTGTCAACGGCCATCCTAAGCTGAACGCGCCTGCTCTTGTAAGATCGCAGACTGCTACCCAGCTTC